>NW_026623247.1:1234959-1246213 GCF_030028575.1 Malurus melanocephalus
ACAGAACAAAACTTCTTCCATTGCCCGTTCCTATGTCTGCTCCCTCTCTTCTCAGCAGCCTGTGCTGTTCTGCAACACAGAAGCAGAACAGCATCAAGCATCTCTGTTTCTGGGAAGGTATAGACTCTTTTTTCTTTGGAGAGGGAGACACTTCAACTAGTCTTTCTTTTAGAGAGTTGCTAATTGCAGGTTATGGGATTCATTCTGACCATGGTCCAAAAGAAGTTTATTCACTCATTGTGATGGGTACTATCTACTGTGTTTCTGGATAGGTAGAAAATAGAAAACAGAAATAACTTGTAAAAAACATAATGTTTTAAAGGGTGGATGGGACTTCATGACATGGGGGGGGGTGGTTTGTGTCTGATGCTTTACTAGAAAAGGAAGTAACACATTTAAAATTTGTCAGAAATATAAAATAACTTTAGTCAAAGTTAATTTGATTTGCAGTACAAGGAAGTCTACTTGCTGTGTGCTTCTTATACTGCATTTATTCTAGACTTATGAATTCTTGCAAAATAAATAGCATGTCATTTTCTAAGTGCTCTGTTCTTTATCATCAAGTCAGTATCAGAAACAAAACATATAAATAACTATGAATAAACATTATTTTCTTACCTGTCTGTAATGCCACATAAATCTAGCTGAAGATCACTGAAATTGCCAAAACCATTTTGCTGAACTGCGATCATATCCACTGCTTTGTTACCAATGGAAATAAGTCGCATGCATCCTTGAAAACCACCAAGTGAGGTATTACATTCAGAAATGTTTTCACTGCTAGGACAGCCTGAAAGAATAAAAACTGGAGCTGAAAAGAAATATTTYATTGACTGCAAGATCTTAGTCCCAAAATGTCAGATTATAATACAAGGTCACATACTTTGAACAATTTTTAAGTCACAATTGAAGTGAAATAAGAAAAAAAGCAGTAAGCACAGTGGTTTTATTTCATCAACTGTCAAGATTTTGTTAAGTACTGAACACAACTTCTTGTTGCAGATCATTAATGGCTCAACTAGGAGAGATACTCCATTGAATCTACAACTCATGGACTAGAAAGAAATGGTTGAAAATGTAAAGGTCAAGGACAGTCTTGKTTCCAGTAAAAAATGAATCTGTGGAGTCTACGAGCCACAGAGAAGAGAGGAAGAAATAAAATGTCTGAATTATAGCCCTGGACTTCAGAAGTGCCAATTTTTTTTCTGTTCATGACCTGTTTTGAGGATACCATTAGAAATTGCTTTGGTGACCAAAAGGGCTGGAGAGATTTCAACAAAAAAAGCTCGTCAGAGCTTAAGAGAGATTCATAGCAATCTCAAAATAATTAAGAAAGTGTGGCATAAGGCCTGTAAACATAAACATGGAGCTCCTGAGTGAGCGTAAACACAAAAAGAAAGTATACAAAATGTGCTAGCAGGGACATGCAACATAGATGGGAGCACAAAGACATCACCTGCATATCTAAGAATGCAGTTAGGAAACAAAGAGGAGCTGAAACTTGCCATGGAAGTTGAAGTGTAATGAAAAGGTTTCTGTGGGTACAACCRTAGGAAAAGGACGGCTAAAGAAATTATGGGTACACTACTCCATGGGTCAGGGGACTTAGTGACAAAGGTCTCGAGAACWGTTTTCTTCAAGGTCTTTTTCTTCACTAGTAGAACAGATCCTTAGGATTCACATATCTTAGCAGAGTATGAAAAAAGAACACAGTACCCACAGTAAAGGAACAATGAGCCCAAGGTGCACCTGAGGGTGCTGCAGGAGCTGGTCAATGCCATTTTAATAATTGCCACTGTCATTGTGAATTCATTAACATTTTAATCCTCAAAGGGTCTTGACAATTTGTTGAACTCCTCGATAATTGGAAAAGGCATATGTTACACCCAGCTTCAAGAAACTAGAGGGCAGTTAGTCTCATTGCAGTCCCTGGCTAATTCACAGAGCAAAACTTCTTAAAAGACATTTCTAAACATGTAAAGGACAAGAAGTTAACTGGCTAACTTTAGCTTGGAGGCAAAATCATGCCTGACCAAGGTCTTTGTTTTCTTTGAAGTGATGAGCASTATAGATAAAGGGAGAGCAGTGAACATTGAAACATTGCATATCTAAACAACTTCTATAATCTCCCTATCACTAGATTCATGATATATGGGCGGGATAAGCAGGCAATTCATGATGCAAAGTCCAGCTGATGATCACTGAACAGAAGGTTCTTCAGCAATCAGTAGTGACATCTCAAGTGTCACTAATGASCTGCATGATGAGACAGCGCACACTTTCAGCAAGGAGCAATTGACACCAAACCATGGTCAGGGACCAAATGTTGGACAGCAGAGTTAYAACTGAAAGGGGACTGAGCAGGCAGGAAAAATAACCTGACAGGAATGCCATGAAATTCAGTAAAAAGATCAAGATTTTTAATGTGACATTGAACAAGTCCATGTAACAATCCAAACTGAAGGATAACTGTCCAAAGAGAGACCTGAGGTCCAAATGACCATCAAATGGACCATGAGCCAGAAAAGTGCCCTGCATCACAAAAGGCCAATGCCATTCTGGGAGGTATTATCAGAAGCGCAGTCAGCAAATCCTGGGAAATGGTCCTCCCAGCTACATGACCCTTSTGAGACATTATCTGGAGTGCTGTAGCTCTGGGCTCCCCAGAACAGGAAAGACATCAACATTTTAGAGTGAGGCCATTGGGGTCTCCAAGGTGGCTAGGAAGCTGAATGCAGTTAGGAGGAGAGGCTCACAGAYTTAGCCCTGATTAAGGGGAATCTTAAGACAAGATAAATCTATCTGATAAGATGGTGCAAAGATGGAGCAAGGCTACTTCCAGCAGTGCATGGTGATGGAACAAGGGAAAAAGGACAAAACTAAAAACCTGCAAATTCAGATCATAAGACAAAAGACACAAGTGTTTTTACTGTGATGGAGGTCAATATGAGAACAGTTTTCCCCAAGAAGTTATGAGATTTCCATCCTTGGAGCCACTCAAAGCTGGAGTGGTCACAGCCCTGTATGTCTTGGTCTAATCAGACTTTTTTAGAACAGAGAGACAGACTAYATAATACCTGAATGTCCAACTCAACTTACAAATAACACTCTGTTAGGAAACTAATATTGTGGTTTATCTATTGTCTTATTGATCCTGAAATGCCTCTTWCACTGATTGCCAAATAACTGAAAATGTGTAGTAAAAAAAAMCCCAAACAAACAAAAACCAAAACTTTAATCCTAATTTGATTTAAAACATGCCCATTAGGTCAGTTTTTCCCCAGTGGCAGCTAAACACTGCACTACAATCCTTCAATGGCTTTTATTCTGTCTTTCTTCCAAGGGGTATTATTGCTTCTGGAATGATGCATAAGGATCATCCTTTGATATTAGTCAAACAATACTATATTCCGGGTCACTGCATCTGAAAACCTTGTTTCTGGATGTTAGGAAGCAATGAGTTTTAAGGCATCTCTCTGTTCCACAGAGCTAATGGGTACTTTTGAAGTCCTGTAAAAACAGTGGAGACAGGAAAGCAAAATGATGGTGGAAACTACTAAACACATTCAAATGAATGTGCAACAACATATATACTATACATATGTTTTTGAGAAATATAGATTAGAAAATGAATTAAAACTGAAATTTAACAAGTTAATAAACTTTCAATGTGTTTAGCTCTGTTCAGGAACTGAACCGGTCAAAAYTGTTTTCACTTTTCTGAAGGCAAGTACTTATTATCTACTCAGCATGGTGCTTTAAGAACAACGAATCTGCAGACTTGTGAAAGTCCAAACAAGAGCACAGTAAGTTTTCAGCACCACACACAGTAAGAGAAATCAATTGCAGGTCTAACCACAAGATTTACAGAATTCTACAGTTGAATGGCAAATAAATACTGTCATTTCTGGTGAAAAATATGATGCCCATTTRAGAATGAGATAGTCCAGTGGAGTTCATATAAATAAATAAATAAATAAATCCAGAAAAAGCAGGAAAAGTTTACAACTTTTAGACTTATATATTTTGCAAAATTGTGTCTCAGGTATTTTTTTAGGTGTATCTTTTCTAAAAAAATGTCTTCTACTTCTGTTAGAGAAAAGACAKTACCAATTAAATTGTGTTTCTTTATAATTATGGACTGGATATTACAGTTAAGAAGAAATACTTTAATCATTATATTTACAGTATGTACTTATTGCAATGTCAAATAATCTCCTTTTCTCTTATGGTTGCAGTGAGTTATTATTACAAGAACTGAGAGAGGYTATAGATCCTTGATGATAGCAAGACTAGAAATTGTGCTGACATAACACTAAAATATTTTCATGTTTATTACACATTTTTCCCAGTTAAGCATACATATTTCCTGCATAATTTATATTCATTAAAACAAGTAAACAAATCACCATGTCCCCAGGACATCTCCGCTGAAAGGCTGATACTCCTATTTTAACAACCAGCACAAACACAGTAAATATTCATATAAACKTGGAAAGAAAGTAAAAATGCATTGTCTGCACTTCGGCAGTGGTATATAACATAAAAACTTTAATAAAAAATATTCTAAACTCAGAAACCCACTTCAAGTATTCCCTAACTTTAYGATATACATGAGCTCCAGATTTCAGCTATAAGGCTGAAATCAGAGAATATGAGGGCGGGATATGCAGTTAGTACTTTCAGTATTCGTGGAATTAATTTCCCCCTTCTATTCTGCAAAAGACAAGTAGAAATGTCCTTGTACAACTTAATTGAATATGCTGGTTTTTGTAACTGTTCACTTCCCTTCTGATCTATTCATCTATGTCATCAACCCTTCAGTGATGAAAGTCACTTAATCACAGATTTGTGAACTTGAAGCAACATAGAAGGGGGTTATTCCAGACTAATCTTTCTCATCTTTGATTATTAGTCAAGTCAAAGGGTATTTTTAGTAGAAAAGGGTCTATACCTGATGTGAAAATTCATGTGAATGTTCATGCAGCATTTACTGTACTTGCAGTCTTCCTGTGAGCATGAAATTTATTTTAAAACTATTATTTCAAGGGAAGTGATCCATAGACAATGACTTMATCCATACTTATTTAGTGTTTTGTACACAATCTTCTCATTTTYCCTCAGAAATTTGAGAATTATTAATAAATAGTTCAACCATTCATGTTTAAAAGAGAAGAAGCATTAGGCTAATAATGCACTCAGATGATGTTTATATTTGCTATTATGCAGTCCATTCCCAACAGAATTACATATATAGCAGAACAACCTCTTCTACTATATCAGTAAAAATACATGTTATTAATGGCATCATCTCTTGGTGACAGATGACTGTTGATATGCTTAGAGAAATGAAGATATATAAATTTAGTTTTTTAGTTATGAATTATACTCTTGAAACACAGAAAAGTTGGGTGACTGTAGCTAAAAAAAGAAAAAGAAGAATCTTTGTGTATTATAKAAAGAGGGTATTTGCAGAGGTAAGCATACACTTAAGATGAAAACTTGAAGTCATTCCAGTGGAAGATTCTCAAAAATATTAATTTAGCAATGCAATGTGTCTGCAGAAAGAGAAACCTTTGTGTGTCTGATTGCCAGCCAGACTATATTCAATTATTAGAACATGATATGACTTACGATGACCTAAAATGACCAAAGATTTAAGATGGTGATGTACTGTACCCRGCATGGCAAAATCTGAAGCAAACTGAAACTCACATTATAACACTGCCTGAGCCATGCTAGRAAAAGAAGACTTGAAGCAAGCCAAACAATTATTGTAATTTGATTAGATATGTCAGGAAAAATTGATGTGTAACTGTTGGGTATTGTCAGCACAAACAAACAACATATTTTACCTCCAAAGTAGAAAACATCTCCTGAATAAATCTGCAGAGGTATGGAGGCATGAGCAGACGAGGTCACATCATTGTCCACTCTTACACTGATACGATTCCTTTTGACTGAGAGAGATACAGAATGCCACTGGCCATTATTTAATCCAACACCTGAAAGCAAAACAAAATCCAAAATTTTAGTATAAACTTCTACAAATGGTTATACTACTTAAACATTATGGARTTGAAAGGAGAAGGGACCAATAAAACAATCATAACCCACATAAAATCTACAAGTGATAGTGAAATGAAAGAGAACTTACTTAGCACAAGYGTCTTTTGTGAAGACAGAACCTTGTTTCACATTTGATAAATAAAAAATAGAGGTACTTTAGTGAATAACTTTTACTGTTGTAGTGTTATTGTTGGAGCCTAATTATCTGTAGCCTAATTATCTAGATCCATTTAATGTAATGACTGAGAAGAGTATCCTCCCAGTCTAGGATCTAAAACATCATTGTGATGACTGATTCGGTATTTTGCATATAATACATATTTTTACCATATTGTTACAAAGGAATTCTTGATATTTAAAAAAAAATATAAAAAGCTGTCATTATATTACAACACAGCAAAATAGCAAAATCCTGTAGATGCTAATAGCTTCAAGAATCATCATGTCAATGTAACAAMACAATTTTTCTTTCAGCTGATTCTTTTATTGGACATGTATGAGAAAATGTTCTAAGAGTTTAGCCACCAACACAAACTTACATTACCTCTGTCAGYGTAGATCTGAAGTGCCACAAAGCAACAACCCTATAGCCCTAATTCTGGAAAGCACTTATGTAACCACATTATTATCTTTAACAAGTGCTTAAAGTCAATCCTGTTCTTGAGTGTTCTTCAGAACAGATACCTCTTTCAGTGAAGAACATAACCCTTGAATTAGTCAAAGCCTTTTCTCCACTGCARAGTGCTTATGATTTGTGATCTGTGAATTCCTGCTTCAAATTTCATGTACTCATTTATGTACTCCTCTTCTCTGTATGCTACAGTAATAGTCCATGACTTAAGATTCATTTAAACAGAAAGAAAAGAAACGAGAAAGATGAGAAAGTTCAAATAGCTAACTTACAGCATAACTAGGATCCATAAATTATTGACTACATAACTCAAATCATAACTACAAGACTGTCTTACAATGAAGAGATAAACCACAGAACATTGCAAAACCAGATGAACTATGACCTACATAGTGTCTCATATACATTTAAAAAAATATTTGTCCTATATACCTTTTCTCTTATTTTTTCCTTAACTTCCATCAGTATATTTATTAGGAAACACATAACAAGAAGTCTTAAACATTTTGCTTTATCCCCAGACTCGTACAAGCCCTTCAAGTGAATGATGTTTTCCTTAGTCACATCTCTTCAATACACTATCTTTGCCTTTAGAAATCAAAGAATCATAGAATCAGGTAGCATCGTAGGCTGCAARTAATCTGTAAAAAACAGTTAGTCCCTCTTTGCAAAGACTTTTTTTTACTGAATCAGATTGCCCAAACCCCCATACAACATAACCTTGAATATTTCCAGGGGTTAAACATGTAAACATAAYCTGTTTCACTTTAAAATTATTACCTCCTGTTCTGCCACTACAGATCCTTGGGAGGAAAAAATAATAAAAATCTCCATTATAGGCCTTCTTTTAACTATTGAAAGGATCCAATAAGGTCTCCCTAAAACTTTTTTTCCTCCAAGCTGAACAACACCAACTCTCTCWGCCTATCTTCATGGAGATGTGCTCCAGCCCTCTAATTATTTTCATCATCCTGCTCTAGTCTCCCTCTAGCAGAGCCGAGTTTTTCTCATGCTGGGGACCCCAGAGTTTGATGCAGTTCTTGAGGACCCCAGAACCAGAACCCCACATCCTTCTCAGCAGGCCTGCTCTCAAAYCCATCCTCTCCCAGCCTGTACTGATAGCAGGGGGTGCTGAAATCCAGGAACTTGAGGCACAGAYGCAGGACAGATGCAGGAACTTGCATCTGGTTTTTTTGAACTTCATGAGGTTCACATAGGTCCATTCTTCAACTCTATCAAGGTCCCTTTATCTTCAAACCTATCAAGAGTTGCATCCCTTYCTTCAGGCAAATCAGCTTTTCTGCTCTGGTTGGTGTCATCAGGGAACTTTCTGAGCATGMACTTGATCTCTCCATCTATGTCATTACTGAAAAAATTAAATCTAACAATGTACTCTGTCATTCATTTCAATTGTTACAAGGATAACTGCTTTTAATTCTTATGCATTCTTGTGCATCCTGCTTCAGCAGCTTCTTGTTCTGGTGGGTAAGCCATATTTCAAACTTTGCAATATTTGACTMTGAAGGTAGGCAAGAGATTGTCCTAACATAAAGAATGGAATTTTAAACCATCAGAGTTTTTGATTACTGGAAAATTAATAATATGAATTTTGCACTTTTTGGTTTGCTGATTGTAGTTCACCTCACTGACCTACTATACGATTTTGGAATGGATACTTCATCTCTTTTTCATGGGTTGGCACGATTACAGATATTCAACAATGTCCATGTAGATTAAATTAAGACTTTCAAAAAGTTCCTTTTATTAAGTCTGGGAACTGAGGAATGCCATTGTGGGAGCACAAGACACTCTGAATAAAACAGTTCATTTTAGTTCTTGAACTGAGAACCTTGACTAAAATCACATTTGCTTGTGTGGAGCCACAGAGTGGTACAACATCTAAGCAGAAAAGAACTACTAACAATTGCATTCCATCTGAAAATTATGTTGTCTGCTGCTCTACTATGAGTCATAAAAATGCTTAACCAGAAACAAGTAGGAATTGCAAAGCAATTTTTTAGTACATAATAAGGTAGCTATTAAACAAGATATCCATTTATTCTCATTAGTTCCAGCATTTTAAATTAAGTATTAAAATAGATGTTGGAAGCTAAAATGTTATAGTTTATGACTTAAATGTCTTCATGAAGGACTTTTGCCTACTATGGCAAAACTGTACAAAAGCTGCAGAGAAAACCATCAAAACCCCAAAGAGACCTTCTAAGTGAGGCCCTGAGCCCCTCTGCTCATTCTGCTGATGAAACACTGAGATGAAGCACTGCCACCTTTGGGGCAGACTCAGCCTGGGGATGTCACTGCCAGGCCAGCACAGAACAGAGYCTCACCCCAAAGGGACAGGGGAGAGGTTTTGGTGTGTGCTGAGAGAGCCYCAGGMCAGAGCAGTGAATGCCCWCCCTCTGCTGTGGGGRAGCCCAGGRCAGGGTCCCTCCTCCCTGGGAAAGGGTCACCMACACACAGGACAGCCRAGGGGKGCCATGGCCCATCAGAGGYACCCRRAGGRTCCCCAATYGCAYCARAGCACTGCAAMACAGTGCAACTGACCCACAGTGCTGCAAGGGACAGTGCCAAACCCAGCCCCATGCAGGGGAGGCAGCTGAGCATTCCCATCACCCAAAGCCTGTAGTGATCACCAGATTGAGCATCCTTTGGTGATGGGAGACCCTCACCAMCCACACCACCGGATGAGGGGAACAATGGGACACCACTGGTACCCCAGAAGGGTGATAGKTTTCTGTCAAACCCRTCASTCTCTTCCTGTCCCATGCCCCTTCCACACAACTCTTTCTTTCTTCTCTGTTTCTCTTTAAAATATTAAATCAAATATCACTATTCTTTCACTATTAAATAAATTATATCAATTTTTTTTTTTGCATCAATATCTAACCTCTTTTAGTTTTAATAATATTTTTCTGGTAAATTCTGAACYTTTTTTGGGTTTGATCTGTTTTATTTGCAGAGACTTTATTTCCTTTGTTTTCTGTGTTTAAACAGATTTGTAACAATAGAGTCTATGGGGTGTATCACAGAACAATGACACCCATCCTCAGGAACACATGCATAAAAAATACAGTGTATATACATTATTACATCAGTGTGATATTAAAAAAATAGAGAAAGTAATCTTTAGATCAATTGGAAGTATAACAACCAACCCCATGATTATTAACGTCACTTAATTAAATACTGCCTGCAAATTAAAAGCTGCATAGAAATAGAGGGTCAGAGAAGAAATTGAGTAATAAGATCTAACATTTACATATTACATTACATATTGTAATTCAATTTTGTCTCATCATTTTTAACAGATTAATTTTGTGTTGACTTCTTTTTTTWWAAAAAAAAAATCTATATTATTTCTTTGTGAATATTTGATGTACAACTTGCAAAACAGGCTACAAAGGAAAGATATTAAACAACCATTCTGTAAAAGAAGGATAGAACTTATTATAACCTAATTACTTATGAAGTAACATGCCATTCTCCTCAGTTTTATATAGTTGAAGAAATTCTTAAAAAGCAGAGGATTAATTAATTTAAGAATTGTGTGCAATAAAATATGCTCTGATTTAATTATCAAATATTACATATGTGTCTGCGCATGTGTGTCAGGTCATAAGTTCTTGCCTGTAGGGGAGYAAACCTGTCCAACCATTCATAATTTAATTACTCAATCTCCAAATGCAGACTTGAATTGCTTCAGTGAGTGCTGCAACAAACACTTGAAAAACTCAAGGAAAGGTTTCCCATATGGTTTTGTTAGATAAATTCTTTCTCAGAAGAGAATAAGATGACTTTAAAGTAGGTTTKGCCTTCTCAAAGACAAACATAATTCCTACTGTTAGACTTTATGAACAGAAAACTGAACATAGCATGAGAACATTAAATTCTGTTTCAGTGTAGAATGTCAGGATTTATTTTGGGATGTTTACGCTAATATTTTATGTATTGTGTTCAGCTTTGAAATGGAAAAAAAATGCTCCATGTGCGAGTCTACCTACAGCTGTTAAAAGTGCCACCACCTCCAGCTGGTCTGTTTAAATGACAATGCATGGAAACAGTTTCTTTAACATATATCACCTAATTGAATAGCAATTCAAATGGCTCCTAAAAAGCCAAATTCATCATTGTTAACTACATATCACTGACATTCTTACTAAGAAATTGACATTTTCAAATGGTAACCCCAGGGAAATCTCTTGTCATTAACATGGTACTCATTGTGCATCAGTTATTTTAGATTATAAAAAATACCAGGGCCGATCCTATTATCAGTCACAGGAACAGGATCACAGTATTTATGTAAATTTCAACATTATCTGTGGTCATTACAGTTTTTTTCCTCAGTAAAAAAAATCAGCAGTTTAAAATATTGCTTGTAATATTTATTTCTACTGTTATAGAACGAAAATGAACTTCAGGATTACTTTCCCTTCCCTTCCCTTCCCTTCCCTTCCCTTCCCTTCCCTTCCCTTCCCTTCCCTTCCCTTCCCTACAGAAAACACTCCAACCCCAGCCTCATTTCCTTATCTTCAT
>NW_026623247.1:1247035-1255545 GCF_030028575.1 Malurus melanocephalus
TTTTTTTTTTTTTTTTTTTTTTTTTTTTTTTTTTTTTTTTTTTTTAAACATAGACTTAAACTTGCCCTGGTTTTCTGATGCACAGTCTGGTATTGTGAATCCACTGTCCCAATTTAATGAACACCTCTGAAATTGAGAACTCGGTAAAATTATAGGCGTGATATTTATGATGATTTATAGCTTATAAAAATATGAGTTACTTGATGTCTTTTGAAAACAGTGGTGAAAAACATCTTAATGACTAAGCTGGACAAAGTAAGAGACTAAATTTCTAACACTTCACAAATGAAAAAGCTGCTTACATTTCCCAGATTATACACATGAGCTGTAAATGCTGTATGCATATTAAGCTAAGGACTCAATTTTTCAGACTATAATACTGCAGCTAATTTCTTCTACTTGTTCATGGGGAAAAAAAAGAATAGGTATGTTTGTCAGAAAATAAAGTATTTAGAAATAATTGAGTGTAAAATTCCCACAAGTAAAGCACAGTTGCACACATACKAGTCATAAAAATAAGTCAAGAGTGCAAGCACTAAGTAAGATGACTTTTCATTCATCTGKTTTTTTTAATGCATCTGAGCCTTGGATTTTTTTTTCTAAATTTGTTACCTGCAGCGATGTCACTCAGTACTCTTCCTGTTTTATGAAGTTTGATTTTAACTCTCCCATCACTCAGATATAGGAGGAGACCACCTGAAGACTGGTGTAATTGGCTGGATAATAGAAGTCCTTCCTTGTTCCAGGTGCGAAACTGAAAACTGACTAATACTTCATCTTGCCCAGATGGACYTGGCAGTGCCAGATAACTGCTGGATGTCAGAAATGTAACAGGAACCACCTGTGGCTCTAAACATGAGAAGGACACGTTGCCCTAGAAAGAAAAGAAACAAATATGGCATTAGGAAGAGTCATGAGAAAATCTCTATGGAAACTGCAGGGTTTCAAAACATGATGCGTACTTGAGTGTGTTAGTCAAAAAATCCAATATGAATATCATCAGTGTCAGAAATGTTCATATAGTTGTTTTGACCAGACTAGACTCATCTGCCTGAGCACAGAGTGCCAAGGACCTTTGAGTGAATGAGGTAAGTTCTTAAATTACGAGGCTGATTTAATGGTACTTCAGCAGTTACAAAAATCTGCTTTGTTCCTAGYTTGGCTCAGTCTCAGTAAGCATTAGGGACTCAACAAATTTTTTAATGTCAAATAAAATGCCACTGAATGCATGTAAACACTTATGTGGGTCTAAATGCTTGGTTGCAGAGAAAAATGTTGAGCTTGGCAGTCAACTGTTTTAGACAGTGTTAAATTTAAGAAAAAAAACAGTTTCCAAATTAATGCAATTGGACATGCACACCACCTCCAATATTTGTTTTCACAAGGAGAAAAATTCTACATACGAACTCCTGTTACTTACAAAACACATACTTCTTAAATCAAGACGGAACATGTTTTCAAGCAGGTCCATATGGACTAGAAGATGAGTTGGATTTATGCAGGTAGCCTTTATTTTGTGTTTACCTTCTTCTGAAATACCTGTTTCTTAAGTAAGCTTGTTGTTGAATTAAATGGAAACTGAGAGTAACCTGCATCTGTACTTCTACCAAGTGAAGCAAATAAGAAATCTGGAACTGGAATAATGCATTTTTTGCTTCTGGTGTCAGAGTTAGTTAATATTTTATGGTGCTTGATAGTAGTACACTGTGCACTCTGATCTAATGACTTGCTGACACCATTTCAACTATAACAAATTGTTCTGTATAAAGGATTACTAAAGATTAATGTTGTAATTTAAAGTACATTTAATTTCTGTTCAACACAAAGAGGTTTTAAACTTTTTAGCATGCATAAAATTTTGACCACACAGTAAAATTTTAAAATCAATTTAAGAAAAATACTCCCTAGTCCCTGGAGTGGCAAGGTATTAAAGTTTATGGGATTTCATTTTCTTCAAGGAAAATATATAAATAAGTAAAAGCTTTGTCTTATGAACTCAGCTGTACAGAAATGAATAGTCAGCTGAACTGACACATAATGACAAGGCACTCATCAGATTAATAGACCTTGTTACATGCTAAAAGCTGGCCATCTGAAGACAACTTCAGCAAAATGTCTGTTCAACAAGAATTCTGTGGTAACAGAGATACTTCCAGGAATATTTACATCATGAAATCTCTCCTAAACAGTTTTCTAAGTAGCACGACAATTCAAAACATGGAAATAATGACATTTCCTGTTGCAAATAATTTCAAAGATCCCCTTCCACTAGTCCATCCACAGGCAACTATAATTGCCCACTACCCAGTATTCATAAACATCATGGACAGAATACAATGCAGTAGTACCAGCTTAATTCATTTTGGAATATTTCAGGTGAGTTTCCCATAAGAAGAGATGCCTCTCATCCAATTTTTCTGGGACAGAGAATGAAATTTGATTCCTCATATTCTGAACAGAAATCCAAATTAAAATATTGAGATCGTGAAAAAAAATATTTTTAATTCTTCTGAGCTGATTTCTATGATATCTCTGCATTTCCTTCTATTAAAKAAGTACATGTTGCAAATGCAAGTGACCCTTGCTCTAGTGGGGGGGAAAAAACCCCAAACCCAATACCTTTCTCTTAGTAAGGACTTAGTAAAATTTCTAGAAAATCTTTTGTAATGCAGAAGACATTAATTTTGTTATTGGAACTGTTTCTTTAAAAGGTAGGGATTTGGATATCGCAACTGTTGGCCATATCACAATAAATGCATTAAACCCATCAACCTMAACTACAGGTTTTCAGACAAATGTCAGTATAAATTGAAGACMAGAATTTATCTATCAAAATTATAATGCCCTGGACAAAGCAAAGTGGATCAGTGTCCTCAGCAATAAAGAACTTTTAAAATGTACTGCTGGTATTATTAGCCAGATACATGTTCTTATTAGTCTGGTACAAAGCCAGAGATCTGATGACTTCTGATGCATCTTGTTATTCATTTACTTTGTCACACATTTAGACACCACCCAACACATCCAAATATCAGCTAAAGAGCTCAAGAATAAAATTCATCCTGCCTTTTCTACTGCATGAATCTATACAGCATAAAATGAAAACACAGCCCAACATGGTAATGACTAGCTTTTTCTTTCATTATCTAATATAGGTTTCACTAGAACTGTGTGCTAACAGGTTGGATTTGAAAGTGGTTGTGGTCTTTTTCTCTRTTTTACTTATTTATTCTTTCTTAACTATGAATCCCTTACCACAAAGTAGATCTGAGATTTATGCYTCCTGGCCAGGTCAATAATGTTCACTCCATTATAATAAATATTTTCAAAACATCCATGAAAGTTCCTGCGTGATAATGCCCCTGATTTTCCAGGCACTGGGATCCCTCCAAAGCTGAGCTTAGAAAGAGAAGAGAAATCAATAATACTATTAAGTCATTTTCTGAGCAAAGTGGTTGACTATACTATAAGAGTAYCAGCCAAAGACTGGCCTATAATGAATCTGCTACTTCTTGTCAATTTCATTGCATCACATCTACATATTAAAAGAACAATCTGACAGAAAAATTAGTCTATATCAARTCAAAAGTATGTAGTAAGTTATTCAGACATTTTGGTCTTTTTTTTATCTTCTTCTGATGTCTCTTAGCAGCGTCTTGAATCAGTTTTCAGGGTCCATTACAGCTGCAAAACCAAGGAGAAGAAGGACAAGGCCAGACACATGCAGACTGTGCAAGACAGTGTGAAAAGAGAGAAGAAAATTACCAAAAACTTCTTTWGGAAACTTGAGTCTAGCTTCTCCACTGTGTGCACACCATAACTACCATAACATAGAACAAGAGAGCATTACATTACATTATTCTATGACAGATTCAAACAAATGAAAGGAGTACATTTTCCCTTTCAAAATGTTTAGGCTGTGCAGTTCCTTTGTATGTTGCTGTAAAATTAGTTTCAGAAGGAGATTGGAAGATTTAATAAAAATAAAAATCCATTCAGAGARCTACTAAATTCAAGAATATCACTCTGTCTAAATAAGTCCCTGAGGCAAAAGCTGTTAGAAAGCAGTAAATTATTTCAGAAAAGCATTGCCATGAGGGTGACCTCAGTAATGATCTAGTCTATGTTTTCACTCTTGGGCACCATAAGAAATAGGATGCCAGTATAAGTGAACTTTTGAGCTCACATATTTAAAAGCTATTCTGAAAAACGTTGCATAAAAGGTCAATCTATATTATTTATATTTTAATTCTGAAATTTTTCTGAATGTTTAAAATAATTTTACTAAAAAATAAACCAAAATAAAGTATTACATTGTTATTAAATTAAGAAAATTATAGTCAGAAATGCAGTTCTCAATACAGTAGATTGTTTTTCTTTCAAAGATTTAATGTTTTCTTTTTACTCATTTTAGSAACACATACTTTGAAGTATGGTATGTGTAAGAGAGGAAAATTTAATTTGTAATACTGATTCATTTAGTAGATGATATCTATTTGTCAACCAGTTATTTTCTCTCTCCCTTTCCTTTTCTTGAATTGGTATGATCCTTCAAATTTTGATGTTATGATTTATATTCAGAAATACTGAGCAGATATTTTTGAAATGGAATAATGCAGACACAGAACAGCATGAAATCTCATGTTAAATTGCTTAAAAATTGGAATGAGTACAATAAAATCTGCGGGTTCCAGATATTCTGTTCTATCACTCATTGTCTTATCCAAGAAACAGTATAGAGCAAACATAAAGCAGCCAGTCATCACATTACAGCTGTGAAATTGTGGTATTTTTAACCATAGGCAGGAAAAATTCACAGCATATTACATCAACTACTTTTCATTAATCTGCTGTCRTGCAAGCAAGATTTTTCACAGTATATTTTTCAGATCTAACAGGGATTTTAAGTCTTTATATGCACATTTTTCAATGGTTTTATGCTGATTTATTGTCATTTTCATCCAGTTTTATATTCAGAACATTAATATTCATTAAATTATAGTACTGAGTTGAGTGTCATTCATTATGTTTTCAATATTGTTTGTCACATTTGCAGCTCTACTGAAACAAAGATATTAAAATAATGAATTTTGAGATGAAAAGGATGGTCTTTTGAAAAYACTTGAGTTGAGAATCTAGTGGAAGATTTCTACTCCAGCAATATCTCTATTTCTTTGATTCATTCCTTTAACAGAAAATCCCCAAGGTCTTAAGGACTACAAACATCCTTAAGTTCTCTTTCCTCTACTTGTTTCAGTGCATTTGCATAACAAAGGTAATAAATGTAATAAAGGAAAGGTAATTTTCACACCTCATAATCAAGGTCCAAATAACTGAATTCTCCTTTTGCATGAAAATGATGAGTGTGTTTATCCACTGTAAAGTTTACTTGATTGTTAAAATGCTCAATGAGAACAGAATGCCAGTGTTGATCATCCAAAAGGCTGCCCAGCGTAATATTAATTTGGGCATTAGAAGGATGAGTTTTAGTATCACCTTGAAGGAAGAAAAATAAAAACTATTAATTTCATTGGAAAATATAATTATTCAAAAATATACTGGTAGTTTAACATACTTTATACATTAAAATCCACTTAACAGTTGAAGAGAAGTTTTAGTMAAATAATGCCTAATGACTATATTAGACTTTATGAGACTGTAGCTGTTACCTAAATTAATGAGTAGGGACAGCTTCCCTTTAGTTAATTCCAGGGTGATGTGGTCTCCATTTTGTCCTTCTCTGTGGAGGAGAATTCCATCACTTTGCATTGTCTTAAACTTCAGAGAAATCACATCTTTCAGTGCATTAATGAGTTTTTTATTTAATGTGTAAATTAGACAACTTTTCCCATCAAAGCCAACCACCTCAGACCCTAGAAGTAAAGAAATGAAAGATAATGTATAATGCTATGTCTAAAAGAAACAGTTGCATGTTACTTCAACATGATAAGAAGTCCCATTACTAAGAGCTCTAGATCTRCTTGCACACAGTAAACAGTACTTTATTTCTTCCCCATGTATAAAGACTGTTGTGTTTTAATTAATGATGATATAACTAGATAATAAAACCAGGCGAGAAGAGATCTGGCCTCTGTCTTCTCAATGTTGAAAGGTAGATCTTCCCTTCCTCGGAGTTATAAAGTACTTTGACCATTTCTGTTTTAATTTGTATCCTTAGACTGAAAATCTCTATTAATTCATTTCAATTAACAAAATCCACCCAGGTTGCTGTTGACCTTCTTTCAGAGAAAGTAAGATGCAGGAAGTTGAGGGAAGGGGAGTTGAGGGAAGGGAAGTTCAGGGAAGGAAAGGGAAGGGAATAAGATTAAAAAGATTTTATCCCAGTAGTATAAAAGAATATCTGTCAAAATCAATACAGATTGCATAAGGTACACACAAAGGAACTGATAACACTGTAAAAAGCTAATAAAGTATTCACAGTTCATATGTAAAGAAGAAAAAAGTAATTACCCTTGAAAAATATATTTTTGTAGTGAATGAAGATGTAAAGGACACTCAATAAAATATGAAGTTATTTTTCAACTGACTGGTTGACTTCTTGCAAATCAAGGGAARCCCATTATCTATTTACTTGCTTTATATAATTTCACTAAAATTATTTCTTTATATTGTTAGCATGGAAATGAATTGAATTCAAATTAAACATTTTGCTTAAAGTCAGTAATTTATATTCCATTTTCAAAAAGTTCTTGTGAATGCAGCTATGTTTTTAAATATGGTTTGCCAATTTTCTATATATCTTGATAATGAGGAATTCATTTACCAAACACATGATGAATAAATACAAGATTCTACCTAAATATGAATCCTAGATTGACTGTTTTACTTTATTTTGTCATTGAATCAATGTGGACAGCACAGGCATTAATTARTGTTGAATTACAGTAATGAATGTGATGCATAATAGGTTCAATAAAGATATCAGTAAGACCACTTGTACATTTATATGCGTCTATCATACCAGCTGACCAGATACATTCTTAGTAGGCACTGCTAACAGTAGGATTGGGAACATAMTCTTTTTACTAATCATTGGGACAAGAGCGTAAACAACATAAACATGGCTCTCCAAAATCCCTTGCACTGCTCTGCAGCACTAGCTCCTAAACAGCAGAATCTGCTTGGCCTTAATTTGGAAAAAAAAAAACCCAAAAAAACAAAATTAAACATTTTCCTGCACTCACCCCATGAATTAATGAAGATTGTGAAAGAGCTGAAGATGTTAATCAAAATTCTCGTAATATTTCTCACACATCTTGTCTTCACCACCTATGCTTTACCCCTATAAATGCATTTAAGGAGTTGTGAAAGAGAGTGCTTGAGTGTCCTATAAGGTTATGAGGATAAACAAAATGTGGGTAAATATCCCAGGTGCCACAAGATTTTCCTTTCATATTTATAAACTACTCTCAACTTCTAGTAGTTGCTGGACTTCAAAATCCCTCTATATGGATTTTCTCTACTTTAGTAAATAAGAAAAATAAAACAGGCTTACTTGTCTTATGAACACATATTTTTTTTTGTTTTCACAATTTGCAAAGTGTCTTCCTTAAATTAATCCAAATCCTTAGTATGATATAAAAATACCTTTGGAAATCATGAAACGCCCCCGAGAAACTGGAAGTACTTGAATCCTTGCATACCACAGGACCAAGAATACTAGTGATCATGAGCAAAAGTTTTAGTTGAAATTTCTTTGTTTGAAAAAATACTTGATTTTTTTTTTGTCTTTATATCAATTGAAATCAATGCTAATGTTCTATGAGGTAAAAAAATACAAACTGTTTGGCTGTTATTACAGTTATTAAGTCCTTTCTGTGGCTGATGTCACTGTGCTGTTGACTTTAAGCATTTCAGTCAGGAAGAAAATGCTTTAAAAGCCTCAATACAATTAGCAGTATTAGAGAACTGTGCAAAAGGCTTCAAAAAGTATCTGGAGTACTTACTCCTGGCACAACATCTAACGATATTTAATGTGCAGTATGTATTTAGCTTCCAGATATCTTCCACAACTGTAATACACTTGTCATTTTTAAACCAATCTTTCTGTCTGCCATGTCAAAAAAAATCCCCACCTTTTTGTTGTTTCCTTGTTTTCTGGTTTTCAGAGGATGAAATTTTCTGGACTACTGGTTTTCAGAGGATGAAATGAGAGTGTTATAATGAAGAGGGGAAATAGCAAGAAACACATTTCTATTATCCCTTTTTTTCTAGTGTCGCAGCATAGCTTAACCTGAACTGTGTTTTACATGGCTTAATTGTCACAATCTGACATCTCAGGAACAAAACACAGGAAAAGTCAGTAGAGATTCATTGTTCTTTTTTTGCACAGACTAAATAGAATGAACTATCTGGCAGAGCTTTGAGACAGATTTTGGGCTGAGGTTCAGCACAGAGTATTTGCATGTGCAGTGTAGGCACAAGCAGATATTTCATCACTACACATGAAGGCAGGTTGAACACCTAGAAGTAGAAAACAGCTTCCTTTC
>NW_026623247.1:1256047-1258078 GCF_030028575.1 Malurus melanocephalus
AAAAAAAAAAAAAAACAAAAAAAACCCCGAAAACCTGTAATAATCTGCTGCATCCTACAGGAATCCATCATGAGTGTAACCAAGGCTTGCTGACACTRTAACTAAAGGTCAAATGCTATTTCTGAGAATACTAGGCAAATTTATCTAGAGCAGGCATTTTACTAGAAGAAAGCAGAGCAGCAAATTTTAAGTAGTGTCAAAATTTGCCCTGGAAGTACAACTTCATTAAGACACTAATAATTTTTTAAAAACATAGCAGACATTAATTTTTTCACATTACTTTATGGAGCAGTGAGATCTACTTCCTGTATACTTACAAGTTTAATTTTAGTGGTATTATTTCTAACAGGTAAGACTGAAGGAAGAAATTACARATGTGCATTTGCACTTGAATGCAGAACACAGTTCACATGAACTGTAGTAAATGAAAAGAGAGTTGTTTACTCTTAAAACGAAATACCCAGTAAGATCTCCCTGAAGGAAAGGATGAGAAAGTGGGAAACATAAAACATGTAAATCAGAGCTGAAGTAGRTATTATTGGACTTTCTGCTTTTCTTTATTTTCTGGTCCCAAATTGGAAAGCATGCAATCATTCAGAAAAAGCCAGGCATAATTACTGTAACAATGTCCTTATTGTGCCTCATAAATKGAGAAAAATAATTAAATTTTTATATTTTAAATTTTTTTTAAACTGTTAATCTACAATCACCTGGTTTGTCTTCAAGGGCAGCCACTGAATTTAACTTGTAAAAGGATGGGGTAATTAAAAGATGYGCAAAATAAATATAGAGATGATAAGTCTGCAATTTGTTTAGAATGAAAGCATTTTTAGATAGGAAAAACAAACATTTCTAGAACACCCAATATCACYAATTCAGAGAAAATCTTAACTAGCTTTAAAAAAATGTATGGTATCTTTCATAACATCATGTTCTTCACGTACTGCATRATAATGAATAATGGATGAAGTAAATACTCATTTTAAGTTAATCCTCATCTTAGAAGATATCTATATTTGATTTACGTCCTTAAGGTATCTATAGGATTGATTCTGTGCAAAGTAAGTATAAAACAAAACAAAAAAAAAATATATATATATATAGTCTTCCTCAAAAGTAGTTAATAACTACACAAATATATTTTATTCTCATAACTACTTATTCTAAATGTTCCCTTTTTTTAGTTGCACAAACASTGTCCTTTAGACTCATTTAGTTTTCATTGCTGGGTAATAGGMATTACAGAGAAGAGAGCCATAATATGGATCTTGCAAGGTGTGACAGGGAAAATTATGATAATGAATATAATAATATAATATTTAATATAATTAAAATCTGGATTTTAGGCATGTTCAAAAGACATCTCTTCAGTTGGGAAATGTTTGAAAACATGACTGAGTAAGGATTTAAATGTTGTCAAATGCACAAGATAAAGGACTGTGAAGAAGTGAGGTTGATGACTTTAAGTGAAGCTTAAAGACAAGAAAAACTGTTCTCTCACCAGCTACCACAGACATGAGGTTTCAAATAAAAGACACAGATGAGCTCTTAGCTGGGAAGTATAAATTAATCAGTTCAGTCTCACTTTTCAAAACTRCAGTTCTGGTTCTTGAGAAAGAGTGGGGGGTAAGTTGAATCTTGTTCATATTTCTCAGTTACTCCACTTTCAGGGCCATTTTCTCAGACTGTTCTTGGAATCATGAGTCAGGTTCCCAGTCTCAAGGCAAGTGTCACTGAAGAAATTTGTGTGAACCTTTCAGGCCCTTCTCCTGTCACAAGGTGTCTGTTTTCTGAGATGGAGAAGTTTATCTAATTTCTGAGGTAACCTAATCTCCTGTACCCAGGTTGAAATTTTCAATATCCTCAGTTCATGATTTTTACCGATTTTACAAAATCAARTATAAGGCAGAAAGTCCAGAGTTGTGTTTTACAGATACAAATGCATGGTGATAAAAAAACAAATGTATGGAGACCATTCAAAAAAGATCAACCATAGAAAACATAACTTAAGTATAGAAATTGAAAAAAAAA
>NW_026623247.1:1258303-1321520 GCF_030028575.1 Malurus melanocephalus
TTTTTTTTTTTTTTAAAGTCCAGGGATGAAAAACTGCAACAGGAAAACATCAGGAATATTTACACTGCCCAGAAGATCAATAAAACCACAACACTTAAGCAAGTTTCTTCCAAAGGCTTATGTCATTTATAAAGGGCACAAAAATTACTGGAAATGTACCCCATAAATGCATAAAAAGCTTCAAAATGTCCTTTAATCATTTATTGGTGGATCTATCTAGTTTTCCTGGCTCAGGATCAAGACCAGACAGATTTAAAACCRTAAACATTTTCCATGTTTTGGCCTTCAGATAGAAAGTATACCATGTTACGATGTAGTTTTTTTGACTGTGAAAATAAAATAAAAAAAAGCTTTCATGAAATCAGTTATTGGATTATGTGCACACCATTCATTCCAATACAGAAAAGACTGGATAATAAGCATCACATACTGATAGTTGAKGCAGAAATTGTGAAGTCTGCACATAAACTTATTGAATCAGTTTTATTCAAGATTAAATTAAGTCTTAGAAACCTACTTTCAAGTGCTCTCTAGGTAGCAAAAGACAATGATGAAGACTCATTTCACTTAGCTGATTCAMAAACAAACTTACTATATGTGCATCCATACACTTCAATGCGCATTCCAATCCTGCCATTTGGATTCCAGTCCAAAGGCACAAAACGGAGAAATCTTGCTTTAATAGAATGTTGAAGCTTGTAGTATACGACACTGTCTGCATTTGTGTTTCCAGAAAAAGCCTAGAAGAAAATGAAAAAGAGATAAGCTACAACTGCATTGAATATAGAAACATATGGAAGTATTGTTGATCTTTTCATTTTACACATTCATCTGGCAAACAGTCAAGAACAGGAATAAAGTGCAATTKTCGGTGAATTCCACAGGAACAACTGATGAATCAATCTTGATTATTCTTCTGRATGAGGTGTTAACTCATCTATGCGTTTATCACTGATGGCCCACTCAACGAAATATTTAACATGTTCTAAAATGTCAGTGAACAAAACCCTTCAAACCCAGATATTCCTGTCAAAAAACATGTACAATATCCTCACATTTCAGTGTATGGCTCCATCTAAAACTTTTGCATTGGAAAACAGTTATCTCTACAAATTTCTTTTACTGAAAGGTTGCAATGAATCTCATAGCAAGCCTGTGATTTAAATGCATAGTATGCTGTATTTAAAATGTTCTTTAACTGACAGACCATAGTAATACAAGACTGGTTTCCAACTAAGAAATCCAAAGTATTGTAAAAGGAATTTGTTCTACTGTCCTGTTAAAAAAAAGAGGAATCCATATTTCAATTTTTTTTAGGTGAAAGAAAAAAAGTGAACATTTTTGCAGTATTTAGCCAATAAAACTACTTTTCCTTAAAAAAATAAAAGAGAAATACAAAGAAATGCAAAGAACAAAGTAAAAACAAGAGCCATGAYAATAAATTATAGAATTCTAAAAGACACGAGAATATATTCTGATTTCCCTGCACTGTGTGGTGCTTTTTTTATCATTACCTGTTTATGGCATGTGAAGCAGGAATAAATTGTTCAGAGGCTTTGAAGCTAAAGATCTCATAGCTCTCTGAAATATTTAAATGAGCAGTATTTAAAAGATTACACATTTCTGGGTGTATTGACAGTGTTGTTGCCATAGCTATAAGCCACAGATGTTGCAACTGGAGAAGAACATAGCAACAAACTTCTTTAGGTTTGCAGCTCCTCTTACTACAAGTTTTAGAAGCAGACATGAGATTCACTGCATTATTTACCTTTCTGTACACAGATCTTTATGTACACTCTCTCACCTATACTAGTAGAATTTCAGTAAATTCTAATCTCTAAACTTTTACTTAATTAAAAAAAAAACAAAAAAAAAAGAAAGAAAAAAAAAACTAAATAAAAAGACCCTAAATCAAACCAACCAACCAACCAAGCAACACCAAAACCGGAACAACAGCTAGTGAAGTGGCTTATTTAAACTTACTTATTAAGCCAGTAATAAGCAGTGAGAGTTAGTGACTTTGAATATCCACTTTCAGTCTCATGCTTTGTAATTCCACTAGTACAGTAGGTAAAGGTGGAAACAAAAACCAGAGAAGTATTACTATTTGGAGGGTAAGACCCCTCAGACCTCCAATCCCCTCAAATCCTTATTTGCAGTCTGTAACAAATACAACTGCCCATGAAAATGCCAATTAGTTTGTCAACTGAACCAGAACCAGACCCCAGAAGTTTAAATATTGTACACAAATAAAGTGTTCAATTAAGATTTAAATTTTTGTAAAATTGTTTTTTGAGAGAAGCCACCCTATAAAAATTAATTTAAGTTTTGAAAACAGAATATTTATAACTTGATTTTTTTTTTTTTACTGTAGGGTATGATTAAACCATGTCCTTTTAAATTAAAATTTGTTTTTTGGCTTCAGCAATAACCTAACTCCTTGAAACCATTCAGAATGGCCAGTTTAGAAATCAGTATCTTTTGCTGTCATTTTGGAAAGATTTTTATCTAGGAAAGCCACATTTTAGAGTGTATCAATTGTGTTGAGTATTAAATTAAATCTTTATTGCTTCTTTCAAACAGTCTAAAGTTTAAAATACATATTTTGGGGCTTTTTCAGTCTAAGTCCTCTTCAAAAAGAAAAGAGAGCGAGGACAAAATCAGACTGCATTTAGACTACAGTACTAAAGGCGTACCCAAAACCTATGAAAGCAGCTTGTACRCTTTTTAGAGAAGAATTATATTCAACACGACAGACAGTCCTGTCCATACAGTGGAACACAATTACCATTTCATGGTCYAATCCAGCAGTCTTTTAAACATTATAATTGTATAATGAGGAGGTTCTTTCCTGCTCATTCTTATGTCAAATCGTGCATAGGGAACATGCCATTATTTTAGATTATGCAGAGTCTTCACAACCTACTCAGGCATCTAATGGTTAAAAAGATGCAATGTGATCCTCAATTAATAGGAATGTTACACCTAATAAACACTGTTTGCATAAATATTAATATAGTTAATAAAAAGCTAACCCTTCCAATGTAACTGCTATTTGAATCTTAGTTGATGAATTTACAGATCCTAYATTATCCTGCTTTTTAGTAAACTTTTAGTAAATTGAAAGCATCACCTTTCTCAAAGAAATAGTAAAATGCTATATTGCAGTTTACCTTCAAACAGTAGCAGGGCCACTTAACAGAGTAGATATCTAAGTAGATAAGCTTCCACAGCCTGTTTTATTCTATAAAATAAAAGTTTTCTGGGCTGTACTGAAGCCTGAACTGAGAGCCTACTCTCAAATTTGGTCTAACCTTCCTACTCAGTTTCTAACCTAGTAAATTCTTTACTTCAAGCTACTTTAATCCTGCTTTGRAGGATTAGAATTTTTCAGTTCATAATGGTGTCAGAAATCACAAATGTGGTCTTGACTGCATTGGTAAAGTTAAGTCCTGGCTGTAGAAGAGCACTGGCAAATTCAAAATGAGTCTGAAGAGAAGCTTACATCAAGATAAGGTTTTTTTCTAAAAAAAAAAAAGTCCTTAATTTCTCTGTCTATTCTTTATGTAGAAATTAAAAGTGGGTTTAGACGACGGATAATAGAGGCATCCTGTCCAAAACTTTCTCATCAATCAAAAATTCCCCCAGAAATGAAGATGCACATGACCCATACTTTATATAACCTAGAGGACATGACATTTCTTTACAAATGTAACTTTTACTGTATAATATACTATCTATGCACTTTAAAACACTAAATAATGTGGACAAATCTTTTACATGTGTTGTGCATCCATTGCAACACATATATTTGCTAGAAATATTACTTAAATATACATATATAAATAAATATAAATAAACTTAGCTGCAAATCCCCACTCAGTGTTTGATGATGAGTACTGCAACAGGACCAATCCTGAACAATTTGGTTGGAAGAGAAGTTTAGCAACTGATACTAATGCACCTCAAGATGGGTCTAACCTCATCATGTGCTTTATGAATTCTAGAACCAAGAGCAGAAAAAAAGTTGAAAAAAAATCATTGTGAAGTGTGCCTGCTCCAGATAATTTGATACACAGTACAATGATCATCAATTGACACAATTTCTGAACAAGAATCCAAACATTCAGACTCATTCTTCTCATCCTAGAACCACTGTGGTGCATTATTATTAGTCTATTGGAGTTGTTCCTGAAACTCAACATGTTTGAACTGTTTGGTTAAAGTGAAAAAATGAGCACGAAAGTCCTTCGCTCTGACTGGAAAACACTGYAGCAGACATTTGCCTCCTTTCCTAGATGCCCCCATTGCAATTATGGCTAGGACAAAATAACCACTGAGATTAAATTAAGAGATTGTTAAGACTTCATTGGTTATGAACAATATGTACAAAAGCTGGCATATATATTTCATATAAAATACTAACAGTGGCATCATAGTGAGGAGCCCTGTGCTGTAAGTTTTTCACTGTATTTTTCACTAGATCTTGTCTCTGAATTGCTTGAAGATACAGTTGAAATATACTAGTTTCCTTAAATTGATTAAAACAGACAGCGCTTGAACACACACCCAAGTCTGAGTGATCATAATGTCTCTTGTAAAAAAAGGATAATCTACATGAATGACAACCCAATTCATGCAGATCAGATGGATAGAAAAGAAATAACAACCTGGCAGAAAACCATCATAAATTCTTGTTCCAGTCAATGTCCACTGCTTGTAGCACCTAAATCCCCACTACTGCACTACTGTACTTACAGCTTTCCATCACTGCCACTCAGATACAGGGTAGTGGAGTAAATTTTATCAATATTCTTTCAGTCTATCTCTTTCTGCTCCATTTGATGAAATGGTTCATTCTCTTTTTTTTTTGCCTTTCACTGTGTGAGTGGAATATTAGCAAACCTTCACATAAGAGAACAGCTCCAGAATTAGGAGATGAAGAGACGATGAGACTACACTTGCGAATCCACTTCTCAAATGTGAAACATTCACATTTGTGAATGAACTACATAGATTTCTTCTGCCTTTTTGCCTTGTTTGGGGTTTATTTTTGGGGGGTTCTTTGCTTGTTTGCTTTTCTGTTTTTGTGGTGGTTGTTTTTCTTTTTGAGAAAAAATTGAAACAATTTGCTTTCATATTAATATAGAAGAGCGACATTTCAATATCTAAAATTAAACTGACAGAAAAAAATTGTGGGGTTTGCTTTATGTTACATTTGGACATAATAGGGGCATGTAAAAGGRTAGGAATCTAGGGCCCTTGAACAGAGCTACTGCTAGCCAGAAGAAGTTGATCAATAGCTAGCCATACTCATTTAGAAATGTGCTTTATAAAATGTGTTTTCTGTCTTTTTTTCCCCCTCATGTTCAGCACAACTGAAATGAAAGGTACTTAATTTTCCAGATTACMTAGCATAGCAACTCATAAATAAAACAAAACCAAAAATATGTTACAGAAAACCACCAACCAYAACTGCTATTTTGAATTCTTCCATCTACCTTATTTCCTTTCATTCATTCACATGTAGTAAAAAAAATAATGTGAAGAAACTTGTCACCATTGGAGGGAGCTCTTGTATTGACACAACTAGACACAATATTTCCCTTAAAAAATTATCATAACAATTCTTCTTTAYAAAATCCCAATCTATAATTATGAATCTACTATGTTCTATTTATTAATACCTAAGCACATGTACCTCAGAGATATTCTTGAAAATTGAAAATGTGAACGTGTTTCATAACAGTATTACTGGAATTCTACATAATCTTAAACAACTCTCAAAGATTAGCTAAGTCTTTATCTGAAATGAATAKAGATAGTTTTTTATAATCTGGGTCTCTTGTCAATGAATTTAGATTCTGATATTCCAAAGGTAACTCAGAGGATTTCAGAAAGTACCAACCGGTTTTAGTAGTGTTATGATCATTTACTTTCACTTTTTTYYWWTTTTTTTTTYCTTAATAAATCCATCCAAAATAACCTGTAAAACATTAATACATTGAATTTTTAATGTGAGCTCCAGTGCAMCTGTCCTTTCTACTTTCAAATAATTTTCAAGTTTAATCACTACTGTTCTGTGTAAACTAATGATTTTGCTAGTGGTATTTAATCTGGAGTGCAAAATTCAATTTTGACACTTAGAAATAACTAACTCTGTAAGTGTTATGAGATATTTTCAAAGTGCAGATGGTATATTTTTCATTATATGAAATTTAGGTAGGAATCACAATTCACTGTTGTACTTCCATAACACATGACATAACCCAGAGTCTACCAGAAAGATAATTCAGGTAACTTATAACTAAAATACCTGTTGTGCAACAGCAGTGTATGAAATCAACTGAAATGTCAAMACACTACATGGGAATTCTGTTTGCTCAAAGCAATATATATAAAAAAAAAAAACTTTATTAATATTACAGTATAACTTTTTCTTTTCATACCATTTCACACTTGGTTTTGAAAAGGAATTAAATGGTTAGAAAGAAAGAAAAGARACCTCATTAACTATGCAACATAGAAATGGCACAGCAAATAATCTTATGTCCTGAGGACTATAAACAATAAAATAGTTCAATAAAAAGGTTTTCTACTAAATTATTTCTGTGGTTTTTCACAAATGATGCCTCACTGTTTTATCTCTAGAGAAATTTCTGTATATGAATTGCTTTGTAAGTCMTCGTTACGGACTTAGACTAGTGCATAACAAATACCCAGTTAACAAGACAATCTTTTTCTCAACGTTGGTACAATAGCAGCCAGAAACCTTAGTGGTAAAATTTTACATTTAACACAGGCCTTGAGATTCTGGTTATTAGAAAACCTTTCAAAAGCAATTAACTTCCATATTTTTAGCTTTACTCTGGTGAAAGATACTATGAAAAGAAAAGCCAGAGATCTCACTGAGATTAAACATTTCGGATATGATGTTCAAGATGACTCTAAGAACTTTCTGCATACTAATTCTGTGAAAAAATGTCCAGCAAAAGCATATTGGGGTTGCATTCAGCAGTTATCAGGTAATAGCAAAAATATGTGCAAAGTATTTCCTCTGTTAGGAACATATGGAATACAAAAGAAGAGGTTTGGTTTTGGTTTTTCAGAAATACCAGCATTAATGGTGGAGCCTACTGCTCCAGTATGTGTCTGATGCCTCAGAAATGTAATGCAGAGAGCAAAGTCAGCCCTGTAAACAGATTACCAGATCATTTRGGGATATCTACTGGAATGCTCTGTTTGAGCCCAGGGCATGTGTTCTAAAAGCCACAGTGAGCACAACAAAACCAAGCTCCTGGGTATTTGTCACATGCAGAATTTGTTTCTGACACAGACTTCAGATATCTGCATTAGCTAAGCAGCAAAGTGATGGTAGTTAATTCTTTCCAGTACTCCTGTGCATTTAAATAGAAATAAAGACTAGCAAATACCAGTGACCAGCAAATCTGACATGCAATCAAGAATACACAACACAYCCACAACCCTCAGCAAATGTGTTCATTTGTGGAAGGGAAAGAACTGACTGATGTGGGGGTGCCCATCAGCTACAAGAAGAGCAGGGAGAGAGGGGTGCCCACATAGAAGGAGAGAACAAAGGAAGGCTTTGCAGAAACAACCGAATTAAATCTTTAAAGACAAATGGGAGAAGAAAATTTTAGGTGACAAAATTTCTTTCCAGGAAAAGATTTGAATAACTCCACGGCTCATGGGGGAAAATGACACATGGTTCACAGCCTGAAGCCTCATCACTGATGGTCACCAGCTTTCCTCGTAAGGCTATCTGCCAGAAAGTTAAAAGAAATGTCAGGTACCAATACAAAATTAGCAATAATTCTGATACATCACTTTCTATATGAAAACTAGTGATCTGGCTCCTTGTCCACTTAGCCTATCTCCACAGAATATTTTACTTCATATTCTCAGTTTTCTATGGAAATAATAAAGAGGGGGTGTAAAAAACTAAAAAAAAAAAAAAAAAAAAAAAAAAAAAAAAAAAAAAAAAAAAAAAAAAAAAAAAAAAAAGAAACCCAACCAAATAAACAAACAAAAAAGAAACATAAATCGTATCAGGAACTGACAATGTTTTGAATTCAGGTGTCCCAACACCTGCATCACAAGTTTAGAAATGCAAGTCTAAGTTATAATAGAATTGATTTATCTCAAATATAAGCAGAGTCCCTTGTGTTTACTTTAGAGCCCCTAGTGTTACTCTACATATAACTCAGATCTAGCTCCATCCTAATGCTTTTATAGAATGTGAGAAGCAACACCCAGAAGTAAAAACCCAAAGTAAATTAGTATCTCATTGATCAGACAGGATGAACATAGAACTGATTTTCAAATTTTAAAGGTCTTTTAATGTTTTTCATTCTATTAATCAGGAATGAGTATTTACATGGGATAAATGGGAATAAATTCCCTTAGTGCACATGACATCAAAAACCATAACTCCACTTCTTTAGGGAAGGTGACTGAATATATGGGAATAATGCTGGTAATTTGCAATGCCAATCTCTTTAGTTTATGTAAACAAAACAAATATTTAATGGTGTCTCTGTGTACATATCTGTCAATATAGGTTAAAGCTAAAATACAGACCAGAGAAAATGGGTTGGGGCTTGCACGTAAAGTCCACACTGCAAGACATTTACTCCTAAACAATTAGCCACTTTCTTTCAATAATTAACTGCTTTCTGGGTAAAGTGGCATTCAAGAGACATGATCAATATGAAGGATATTTCTTTATAATAAATATGATCTTTCTTAAATGAAAGAATCTACTAATATTTTCAGTTGTTTAATATGGTTTTCCTAGAAGGAGGCTCTCATGCCAGCAATAATCTTGACAAAAACAAAGCTGCAGAACTCTRATGAGGTCAAAGTGCTGCCAGCTTCTAATACCATAATTTCCAGAATGGTGAGTAACATTAATGTCTAACATCTATGACAATGCTTGAAGGATGAGACAGTGAAAGTTATTTGTGCACTGCACTGGAAATTGTGATCAAATGACTACAGGAACATGGGTGGTCATTTCCCTCAAACTAAATCATTCTTTATTCAAGTGAAGTCCTAAAATTAATTTTTATTTAATTAGCTTTGATACTCAAAAGACACATGTGGGAATAGCTTTTCTAAGAGAAACAACAGCACTCTTAGTGCAACAAAGTTGATCCTAAACCCATTTTTAAAATGAATTTGTACATGGATAGAACATCGTGGTTTGCTGTAGGGTAGGAAAAGAAAATAATTAAATATTAAGATGTTTTTCTTTAATGTAGACATTACTTGTGGGACTTAAAGCCCCATAAAATACTATTTTCTTTTACAAGAATCTTAAAAATGAGAATGTTGGTACTTTGACTAAAGGATAAAGACGTGATATTTGTAACATGAGATTTAATTTCAAACTATTTTTTAGATGATTTTTGATGTATGGTTACATGCAGTAATCTGTAGGAAGTGTTTGATAAATTAATTTTAACTGCTTTAAGCTTTTTGTGACATTTCAACTRAGAGGATCTTGCTTACATTGTAACATCTCTAATTGCCTTTGGTGAAGACTGGTGCTGCAGAATGGTTATAAATTAATCTATTTCAAGTGGAAAACTTTAGTTTGCTAGTCTTCACTACCTACTTGGTGCATCTGGAAAGAAAAATGAAGTGCAAGGCAGAAGAAAATGGAGAATTAACCTTTTACACATTGAGAAAACAATGCATGAGAATAGATAAACTGATTCTGAAATGCTTTTGAAAAACGTTCAAACTAAGATCTAAGTAAGAACTTGAAGGAATTCAGAGATATATCTAAATTTGAACTCTAACAGTAGGCTCTTCTTTAAATTTTTACTTTTTAATTTGGTCTCCTGCAGAGGGAGAAAAAAGAAATTAACATGTGACTCATGTAACAAACACAAAAATCTATCTCAGTGTTATTCCCCAATTGAATTACTGATACATAAAGTTGCAGAGATGCATATTTGTAAAATTATTCTTATTTTACTTTATAAAGACAAAATTAATTCTACTGAGGACTGCTTTCTCTTTCATTTGCAACCATACAGTTAAACTCACAATAAACTGTTAAGGACAGCAAGCACTTCAGGTGCTATTGCATTTTACATAGAACAAGCAGAAAGAAATGAGAGCATTGCTGACATCTGACCATGGGGCACTTCATTGAAACCAGTTTTAAAAAAACATTTTGTCACTATACTGGAGAATACATTATTCTTTCCCTTTGATAAGTGTATTTCAGTATGTTTGTGCTACAGTAGAAGCTCCATTCTATTTCCTAAGAAAGACCCAAATCTGGAAACAAATAAATCAAGACAAAGATCAAGCATGAAGCTGCCTGACCACAATTCAATGAGGAGTGATTTCCCTGGAGTATCGAGAGAGCAAAGGTTAAAAACAATTTTCTAGATAGCAATACATATAATTAACTGAGCAATTATTGAGTAATTCAACAGTGTCTTCTACAAATACAAGGTGCAGAAGAACATTCTGGAAAAGGAAAAAGGTGAAGCATTTCATCAATTCACACAGTCGCTCCATCTGATAATGATGAAGTGAACTCGAAGATGTTGGAAGTGCCCACAGAAGTCAACTCAGTCTTTCTCAAGACCATACACAAGTTTACAATTCTTGAGATCTAATTTATCTAACTCCTGTCAAGTTCATACCCCATGACAGCTACACTAGCACTTTTTTTTTAACCCATATTAAAAGGTATGAATTGAATCAATACTTTCATTCTGTAATATAATCTGTTCCTTATAACTGGCACCTTCTCTTTGAAACAAGGAATTGTTTGCTCCCAAAAACCTTCATCATCATTTAAGAAATCAAGGATCAGGCTAATTATAAAAGAAGACTGCTTCTGTTTGGCAAATTACCAGCTTTGCATCAGAAGTAATGTCAAAATGAGCACAAGAAAAGGGCACGGCAATTTAACATTATATCAATTGTAAATATTTTTAGATCTGTCAGAATATGGAAATCATTCTTCAACTGTCAAACAACATCCCGAATTATCTTCGCATAACACAGATTGACTAAAAGATTTCTAATACTTTCAAAATGAAAATGTCATTCACATAATATTTAAAATATTAATAAATGTCAGACTTTGTTCAATCTTATTTTTTTCAAACCACAAAGTAAGAAGCTTTGTATATTCTTATGAAGGAGTACCACACTACTTCTTAAATGTATTTAAAATACAAACAATTATGCATAAATATTTGAAATAAATACACATTGGAAAGACCTAACAACAAAAGCTCACAAAGCAGTAATAGATTATCATAGACGTTAACTTATTTGGTATTACATAATCTCTTCACATAATTCTTAAAACAAGTTACCATTATTTTAATACTTTTGCAATTTTAAAGTACTTCAGATAACTTRAAACACAAGCTTTCTTAAGATATGTGTGTGAATACTACTATACTTTTTWATTTTAAAATATTAACCCAGAACTGAAAAATTAAAACCCCCAAAGAACTCTTTAAATTTCTCAGACTCTGCTTTCAGTACATATGCTCACTCAGTTTCCCATTAAGTCTRTGTGAAATTTCATCTGTCATTAGGTCAGTGTAAAGTATGAGCAGGACAAGAAGTCACTGGGAATGCACAAAACTTCCTCACACCTCTATCTAAACATCCAAAAACACGTGTGCTCATGCTGCCTGACAGTCTGCCTGGTCTTTTCTTGTTAGTTGGTGAAGAAAGAGATTCAGATTACCATCTCATAGAAAGAAGGAAATTCTAGAAGTTGGTAGTCTGTGTAGTGATCAGCTATTAGTGTACACAGGACTGTAAGGAAAGAGTCATGCTCATCCYGCCAAAGAGGTAGAAATCACTGAAAGGAAATTGAGGAGAAAATGGTTCTGCCAGAAGTAGTTAATTCTAGGACCATAATTATGAGCCAAAATGATTGAAGCAGATAAATGAAAATCAAGCACAAACTTACAGGCATTATTGTGCAGGGTTTTGCTCTTTACAGATGAAGTTGGTTTTGGGACATTAACCATCTATGAGTTTGTGTGCTGTATTGTTTATATTTTTGGCATGATTGGATATTTTGACAGTGGTAAATTATAAAAAAAAATAAAAAAAAATAAAAAAAAATCATCTTTTTCAGACTAAATTTACAAATGTACTTGTATTCCAAAAGAGAAAGAAAGAAATCTAACTGAAGTAATTAAATATGAACCCCACTTGTATGCCTGTCTTTCCCTCCTGTAACCAGTGCCCCAAAATATTTACTCATCCATCATATTAGATGGTTAAAGCAAGCCTTTCTTTTTGACATGTGCTTTTAAGTAAGAGGTGACTCTAATAGTTTTTAGCTGCTAAAGATATAGATGGAAACTTCTGCAACAGAAGTTCATCTCCATCTTCATCTATCTGTGCATGTACGTGGGTGCAACACAAMAGAGACTCAAGAGTATCATAGAAAATGGCAGTAGCATAACCAAAATAATTCTWAAAATTAAAGTGTACAGTTGTTAATCATTGAAAATAAAGACAAAATGTCCATTGCCTTGTAAAGGATGTTGGAATGGGAACTGACTCCAGTCTAGTTCCCCCTAACCACTCAGTCCAAAATATAGAATGCTTGACTCCATGATTGGGGATGAAATCCTCACTTAGACCTACTATCCAGAAGATTCAGATCATCTTTAAGCAATAATTCATTAAGCAATAATCATAAAAAAAAAATCTTATTTAATTTTGTAATAATCTTCCATTAATTTTGTAGCTTTTTTCCTGGTGCAACACAGGAAAGCTGCTGCTACATTAAGGGACTACTAGATGTTTGCTTTAGAAACCCAAAATTAAAGGCTTTTTTAGCAAGATATATTCTGTTCTAGAAAGGAACAGACCTTTCTATCACAAGGAAAAAGCTGATGTCACCTGAATTTGCAGACACAGAAGACAAGGCTTCTACCTAACTTTTAAAACTTGCTCTTTTTTTTTTTTTTTTTTTTCGCTAGGCTATTTTTTGACCAGAACTTCCCAACACATTTCTTGATTGCTTATATCCCTGATGCTTTCTGCACCAGACTGAAGGATCAACAATCATTCAGAAACTATGTCTCACCAAATTCTGTTCTATGACTATTCCATGGTTTTACAGCATAGCATTTATCACATTCACAAAGGAGTAAATTACCTCGCCCAACTTGTTCTGAGATCTCTGACAGATGTCACTGACAGCAATAAAAAGAGAACCATCAATTTCTATTTTGTCCCAGTCATAGCCTTTATAACCACTTAGCCAAGCCTACAGCCAGCACTATAAATTTAAAGATTACCTTGAACCTAGAGATTTCTGTAGTTTTCTCCAGCTTTGTGGCCCAAGAAAGAGATATCCAGTTCCAACTCAGCAAAGCCATACTAACAGCTCTAACAGAGCTCAAAGCTTTGAGCTGCTCATGCAGAGATCCTCGCTGTTTGCCTAAAGTCATGTGAATACATCTTCAGCCTGAATGGCAGTCAGTGTCTCACACTGGGACGACACTGCAGCAGTGACAACCAGCTGTCCTTTTCTCGGCCCTGTCAAGGGATACTTTTCATGCCATGCCACTCTTTGCAGCCCTTGCAATTCAGCCACTGTTGTGCTGCCAAAGATTTGATTCCTGTCATGTGTGTCATTTGTCATCGTGATGTTCATTGTCACCTCGCTAAGAAGGCTGGAGTATATGGCCTACAAGCTACACACAAGCCCAGAAAACAACAACTGCACTTCAAATATGCCCTTCAAACCTTACTATTGCTTGTATTATTGAAAATACAGGGAAGTTTGGGAAAAAATACAGGTTGTTTTGAACGGAATTTCAATCCATGCCTCCAAAAATCTTTTACAATTGACTCATTGCTTCAAGAAATAGGAATGTATTAAACACATTCCCTCCTTGTTAAAATTAACCTCCCAGGGATGATCAAAATCAAGTCTAAAATTAATGACAGGCTCCACCTCTGACAGAGAGCATGGTAAGCGAAAGACTTCTTCAATCRTATATTTACTCTGGAACATGAAAAAAAGGAAAAACATCAGAACAAAAACCCACTTGTTAAATTCAGAATGTTTATTAATCTAATACTTGCCTAAGAAAACACTTTTGCTCAGTTATTACAGGGCTTTATTACCAGTAATGCCACCTAAACTATCAGCATTTTTAACAAAGCATAGATCTGATCTCATGTGAAGAAATGACTAAGACATAATTTTAAAACAATTCCTTTGAGGATCCTTTGAGCATTTTCAGTTAAAATAATAAAGTTCAATTTTTCATTAGAGAAATTAGTAAAAATAGAAAGAAAAACATGTCAGATGAAAGAACAAAGTATGTGGAAAATGCGCTGTAACAAACCAATAATGCAAGTTAGAATAATTGCAGTGTGCTTTATTTAGATGGAGGAATGCATGCATGATGAATCAACCWCTCAAGCCATCCTTAAGTAAAATCTGTTTGTCAGAAAATTAGCTATGGATACTTAATCCAATTAAGAACTTAGCATTTTCTTACTGTTTTGCTCCATCAAACTAGAATTTGGCAGTCCTAATTATTTCTCATCTTCATATTGTCAGAAAGCTGGTGCTTTTGGAGTTTTGTTTTTTTGTCGCTTTTTTTTTTTTATTTTTTTTTTTTTTTTTTTTTTTCTCTGTTTTTTTTTTTATAATTTAATTTGTTTGTATTTCTTACTTTAAAAGTCAGTCTATTAACTGCATGTATTTTCTTTTTTTAAGAAATAGAAAAATAAATATCCAATGACAAACTAAAAATAATTAATTGTTAAGCAATTAATACACTGCCTTTGTGGTTTGTACTTCTACTTATTTCTTAAGAAATTCTTTGAAATAGGCTACCTTAGGATGTGAAAGAATGGTAACTAAGAGAAAGGCAAACTTACAAATATTCATGTTTTATATTCTTTCTGGCACTTCTAAATATATTTAAAACCACGAGCTAGCTTAACTTTCAGAAAAAAGAAGYATGATTTTTTTTCCCTTTTCTGTACATTAAATTTCTTTGTGTATGAATTTGAGGATTTGATCAAACCATTCTTAATAAGTAATTTAATCACATTAGTGGATTCAACTTTTTATCATTAAGAGATAAGTTTACCATTAAAACAAAGCATAGCAGTGTTTTTCATAATTAAAGTTCTCTTCAACACAACAAAAAATATTATTATTGCCTTGCAATTTATTTATATTATGTATTTATATTTACTTTTCTRTATGTTTCTGCTCCAGAGACCACACAGATTTTGCAGCCTTGCAGAAGCTACCACTAAGAGCTCAGATTTYTCCTGCTGGCATTCATGACAATATCTTTCAAGCTTTCAGCTTCTCCTGTCTGCATTGCCAGAGGCAAGGTACCTCTTGTTCCTAAGGCTCACCAGCACAAATAGAATTGGAGTGGTTGCAGTTGCTCAAAAGATTAGATCCTGCACTAAAATAATTTTGACAGGGGATATTTTTTTCAAGTTCTTTGAGTTTAATCTTAGCTCTTTTTTTATATATGGAAGATGGTAACTGCACTGAATATCTGGATCTAACAAAAATACATCTCCTTTTTTAAAGATAATGATCCTCTAGCTTTACTAAACACAAGTTTGTACAGGTTTTTTTACTATTCAAGATTAATTTCTATTCTATGTTGGATATTTTCTAYGTAGGATTTTTTGGCTTGAACAGTATTTGTTTTCTGAGATAACACAGTAGAATGCAAACGTAATTTCAACTCCACACAACACTAATTAACTGAACTGTAATGCAGACTCCATATGAACAACAAAATCCATTTTCAAAAAATTATAATAGCATTATGATAAATATTGTCTAAACAGATAAGAGCACAGAAAATTCCACAGTGCGATTATCCATTATTCCAACACCCCAAACCTAATACCGAGCACGTGTATGCCAGATGTTGGTACAACTAATTCTTAGAAAGGGCAAGTGAAATTTTCTGTATTTGGGAATATTATATATTTGGGAATAAAATATTTATTTCAACATAGCAAGCATCCCTAATTATTTGCACTCACCTGTTTTTCTTTTATTACACATATAAACTGTCATAAAACAGATTCTTATTTTAGTGGCAATACTCACCATTACCATTATCCCTATAAAGATACTGCTGTAATGAATGGAGGGATTTTTGATTGCAATGTATACAAGGAAGAGTCAGCCACACTACAGCGTAAGACCTGTCCCTCATTTAGTCTTCAAAGGACCGGTTTAAGCAGCCTACTCAGAACAAACATCAACAAAGTGATGAGTCCTGTTGAGTCATGAGCAGGGTGTGTTATTTCCTGTGCTGCTCTGGTAGAGGCAATGAACAAACAGCCTTCTTTTTCTTCATGCCTTTGTACTTACGGATTTTAGTTGCGTTTATACTCCACATTGTCTTTTCCAGGTCAAAGAATCCCAGTCTAGACAGTCACTTCTTCCATGCCAGATGTCCTCTTTTTAATCTTTTAAAACATAACTTTAYGAGTCTTTTCCAGTCTTTTCTGTATTATTTTGAAATAAATTAATAGGTCTGTACTGAAGACGTGAACAGAACGTAGTCATTCACAGCGGAATAACAAAGTTTTCTGTGTCATTCACTGCAAATCTCTTAATAATTCTAACACCGCATTTTCATCTTTTTTTTTTTTTTTTTCTAAAGGACTAAGCTGATAATTATAAATGTTTTAGAGTTTCCAGTTCTCATCCTGTAGCATCCCACAGTCACTCATTCATCACGGAAACACAGAGGAGTTTTTGGGGGGTGTAATTTGCGGGATTTTTTTGCCTTGCACATTTTGTTAGTAATGAAGCCAGAATATTGGTATTTCTGCTTAATTATAACATTTTATATATAAACATAAGAAAATCTTTTAAATGCTCCAGGCCAAAATCTAAGTCATAACTTAATGTGGGAATATGCTTTTCTTTTATTTTTCTTTCTTTTTTTCTCTTTAGATTTTTTTTTTAAGAAAGCAGGAAGAAATGTCTACACTTTTTCTGACCATTTGAGTGAAAAATTTAAAATGGCAGGGTCATATAGAAGACCACTAGGAATAGACCAATATGTTAACTATACCATGTGTTTAGAGTTATGCACTTGTTACTGCAACACATTTTTTCCTATTTGTGGTAAAGAGATGCCTTCAGTCAAGTATGAAGCAGGTTTGGTTGCTTCAAAAAAAATGTGAACTTTCTCTCATATAAAAGTCATATTATAATTTGATCTAATTAAAAAAAAAAAACAACAAAACAACAAACTAAGCAAAACTCACATGCTTTTCAGGAATATACTTTCAAAATTACACACAAACTTTCAAACACAGTGTTTTGAGGTTGCATGTCGGCATGAGAAAGAGACAGGAAACAGAGAAAATGTAAGAAAACCTCTATAGTTTCCAAATTTTCATTGATGGAATCTTTTCAAATATGTGCATATTCTATGGAAGAATGCTATCTTTATTAATTTGCATTATATTTGAATATGAACCTCTGATAATTCAGCATTGGATATGTAGATGAGGACAGGAATTTTTTGAGCTCCAAAGTTTGTGCAATTTTAGAATGATCCTGCTTCTACCAAAATTAAATGGAACATTAACCATTTTTCCTTTGCTTCCACGTCATGTGAATAGTTTTCCTTTTTGTACAACAGGAGAATAGAAACATGGAAAATAAACAGGGAAAATGGTGAATTGCTAAAATAAATTTCAGGAATACTTAAACAGAATACYATTTAATTTCACCATATGATAATGTGGGTTGGAAAGGTATTTAAGTCCAAATTCTTGCTCAAGAAATCCGTCAGCTACTAGGTTAGACAAGGTTACTCAGGGTTTTCCCAGTATCCTGTCTTTACATTTTGCTGTGCATGCTTRCATCTGTCATATGAACTGTCACCAGTTTCCAGGAAAATTCTCTTTTCTTCCCTTCTCTCATTTTTACAACAGGTTAGAAAAGAAATGAGACAAGCAGAGTGCATAATTAGGCACTCTTTCTGTTTGTGTCAGATTAGTAAGGGTTTGATTGTTCCAAGATACAATGTATAGCATACCTTGATGAAGTAACTGAGACACTAGCCCTGGTGAAAATTCTTCAGACACAACATAAATTGGGTCAGAGGTTTACATGGCAATTGCACTTCACATTGTATAAAATGTGCTTGAAGGGAGATGAAATACCATAGGTATCACATGATCTGAATAATCATAAGCAGATTGGTAGAGGTGATTTTTTCCTTTTTTGTTTTTCTTTTTTTTTCTTTTTTTTTTTTTTTTTTTTTTTTTTTTTTTAAGATGAAATTATGCTGACTGTTACAAACTAAACAGCTTGGGCAGTACTCTGAGGAGCCTATTTTATTTACCAGATTCCTGGAAATAAAAATGGGTTATTAAAACAATTTTACTTGGATTTCATGACCTTCAATTATGCCATTTACAAGCAGGGGAGAAAAAAATGAGAATTTAATTCTATTTACTTAATATGTATTAATATATTGATAGTATACAACATCAGAAAATGGTATAATCTTTCTAATTTTAAGATTTAAAATATGAATGACAATTAAAAATGCATAAAATGTATTMAATATTCACCAAATTTTGCCTGATATTTATGTTTATTTTATCACCTCAACTTCCACAGCACAGGTGCTCAGGTTTTGACATTGTGTCACTGCACACTTAGAAAATGCAAATGACTGAACTAACGTACATAATTTACAACACAATGAGTGTCTTGTAAGCCTCTAAAAGGTTCACTGCATCCAAAGTATTTGCACCTCAGCAGAATGGAGACACATTTCCCATCAAGTAACCACTAAACAGTGTATAAAAAATACCAGTAGAAGCACAGATAATGAAAGATGACCTGYTTGTTTTCATTACTTCAGCATATCCAAAAGTTAGTATGTCTTGTAYCAAAATTTACAGACCTTCACCTACAGCCTGGTATTACTTAAATTGTCTAAGACCTAATAAAATCATAGAAGAATATCATGACATTCAKCTGAAATCAACTACATCTATTTTCACTGGTTTCATTTGACTGATGCACTGCTTGATAGGAAATCAACAAAGAGAAGCTGAAAATTATAATCTCATGGAGAGAAGAAAAATTATGGAGGAAAAAGCAGATCTTTTTCCACTGGACTGTGGAGTCCAGTTTTACCACATCAACACTGATATAAGAATCATTACCCTCTTTTGCCATTGTGTGAATTCGTGTTGGCTAAGTTAAAGACACACTGCAAAAACTAAGTAACATCCAACACAATTATGCATTTTGCTTAGTTGTTTGGGTTTACCCTTCAGAACTAAAAGGTCACAAATCAGCATAATGTCATACTAACAATGTCAGGTGACATTTTTAATAATGCAAATTAACTGGGAACTTAATCAAGTTGAAAAAAAAATAATGGAAACTTTACACAGAGATCTTGGTAATGCTTTTCAGGATCTTATCTTCACTCTTTTTTATTGTTCCCTTACTAGAAGTCTATGTAAGGCTAGAATCCCCTGTGTCCAGAGGAGGACCATGRAGATGTTCAAGGGCTGGAGMATCTYTCCTATGAAGACAGGCTGAGAGAATTGGGATGTTCAGCCTCAAGAAAAGAAGGCTTCAGGGATACCTTGGAGCAGCCTTTCAGTACAAGGGGGCGAACAAGAAAGACAGAGACAAACTTTTACCTGGGGCATGAACTGACAGGACAAGAGAGAATGCCTATAAACTGAAACATGGTAGATTTAGATCAATTATTAATTGGGAATTCATTTTTTACTGTGAAGGTGATGAGGCACTGCAACAGTTTGCTCAGACAAGTCATGGATTCACCATCCCTGGAAACGTGCAAGGCCAGGTTGGATGGGGAACRTGATCTAGTGTAAGGTGAATCTGCCCATGGCAGGAGTGTTAGAACCAGATGATCTTTATTGTCCCTTCCAACTTAAACCATTCTTTGGTTCTGAATATATATGAACAATGTATTTTATAATAAATTGAAACCTAATTACATATTTCATAAAATATAGTATTATATATAAAAAATATATAAATATATAACTATCTAAAATACCATCTTGCTAATAGTACCTCTAATGATTGCTTTTCCTAGTCTTCATCCCTCATTCAAGAGTTTTATCTCATAATTTAGGTCAGTACTTTTCAAGTCCTTCTTAAWAAAATTCTTGAAATCATTGAAGTTTCTCACCTATATCCCCAATAAAAAGTAAAATGCAACAAAATTATTTCAAACATTCTTTTAACTTATTTTTATCTAATGTGGATGAAGTATAATTCTATTTTTTTTCATAATCTCTGAATATTCTTTTAGTCAGGATAATAAATTAAGAAGAGATAATGGTATTAAATTATATTTCTCAGGCACATGTTGTCACTCTTGGGGATTGTGTTGTGCAGAGCCAGGAACTGGACTCAATGATCTTTGTGTGTCCCTTTCAACTCAGATTATTCTGTGATTCTGTGAAATTTGTTTAATGATATTTATTTTCTCAAYTTTTAATTTTTGAGTAAAAGAAAATATTATCTTCCACACCATTTATAAGTCTGTAGAACCAGAAAAGGACATGTAAAACTACCCTGACTTCCACTACAGAATAAATAATAAAGCTTCACTGCCATCAAATTGGCTTTTGGTGATTGTTCCATTGTTGTTTTAGTCGGTTGACTTTGTGGGCTCTTTGGGTTTGTTTGTTTCTTTCCAATATTGGCTGGATTCATGMAAAATACAGACTCAAGCGGATTCTTAAGAAATATCAAACTTCATCATGCTCAAAAATATCCTAAGAGGCAAATTTCTAAATTTTTATTCCCATAAACTTGACACACAKTTAATTTACTTACAGCATAACTTGGTGCTAAATTTTCATTTCTCTATTTCAGGGAGAAATCCATCAKTGGAGAATCAAGGGAATAAATACTWGGGKTTTTTTTCCACCAGGTGCTGCTGCAACTAAGAGAAAGGTCTCTGGGAGTAAATGCAGATACAATACCATCTGAGCAAGATGAAAAGATGAGCCTGCGGGGTTCCTCTGGGAAATTTTTGAAGAGGCGTTATGTCAAAATTATTTGACATAATGAAATACAAACAGACTGTGCAGACAATCTGAAAAGTATTAATCCCTCAACWGTATTGCTGAGGTTTCCAGTATGAATTATATTTTTGGGGGAGAGGCAGGAGAAAGATATTTATGGAGAAGATACAGATAAGAAGAGAAAGACACCTGAACTGCAAAAAAAAATGATGATATAACAGGAATGGCATAGGTAGGAAAGTATAAGAAGGCATTTTAAATCTGAGAAAAAAAAGATGATAATTTATAATTAATATCTTAAACAACATTCAAATAATATTTGAATAATAATATTCAAATTGATCTTTACATACACATCAATATATGTATGAAAATATTCTTTTATTTAAGACACAACTGAGATAGTGTTAACAGCCCTATTTCCAACATTTGTTTTCTTATTATTGATCTAAGAGTTTTCAGTGTCAGATACAGTTGTAGCATATCTCAGAATTGTTGTGGTTGTCARCAACCTTCACCATGGAAAGGTGACTGAATGAAATTTAAAAAATAATTTTTCTGAAAGACTGGAATGTAGAGAGAGAAGTCACAGTGCAAGCTGTTGTAATGAATTTCATGCAGAAAATAATGTTATCTGTAATGAAATTCAGACAGGAAAGTAGATTAAAAAAGCATCAAGGGATGCATCTCTAATGAAAAATGTAATTGATTTAAAAATAAATCATACTTTATATTTTGCAAAAGGAGAGTTTCAGGAATCTGCTGAAAATATCAATCTAATATTGACAAGTAAGGGAATGTAAATTTTTCACATTAAGATGGCTTTTAAATGTCTAAGTAATTGTGAAAATTTTTTTTCCAGTTTTTTGAGTCTGTGTGTTTTCATTCTTGTGGCCCAAAGCGATCAATAAACCAGCACAGTAGAAGTACTAGTGTACTTACTGTACCTAAGTCTTCAGATGATTTTGCTATTTGAATTTTTCATGAAAACCATATTGCATAAAGTACATTAAAGCAACCTAAATTCTAAGTATGATGAAAACTGAACACATTAAACTTTTAATCTGCACACTATGCAGGACAAGACTCTTCTATGCAAGTGTATAAAATGTGCTGTAGAATGAGCACACATCATACCATTGCTTAAAATTATTGATGAACTTTATTTTTGCAGTTTGGGTGGAAAGGAAGATACTTGGCACTCTTGTCAAAAAAAAAGATGGAATTCTGATTTGTTTCCTCTTGTGATACAAAACTTGCTGTTACCAAGACCAGAGAGATTAATCATCCCTTTCAAGAGCAGTGAGTTAAGCAGTGTAAGTAGACCTACAGTGAAGAATCAGGAACAACTGTCAATAATAAATGCTGAATATTAACCATAAGAAGTACTTTTAACAATGAGGAAACACTCTTGAAATGTTAGAAGCTCACATATGAAATTAATATGTGTTCACCTAATAYGTGAACTTGCAACAACATCAAATCAAAAAAAAATTCTCAAACAAAACATTGCTGTTATTTATTTTTATTTCAAATGGAATTTTTTTAATGGAATTAAAGAAACCTTTCTAATTGATTAGTTAATTATYTGTACTTCACCAACATTCACAATATTCCCCAACAACTTGTTTACTATTCACAGTAATGCTGATTCTATGGAGTAGTAGTGCTAATTTTTCTCAATAACTTGAGGATTATCGAGAAAACCCAAACCTGTAGATACCAACTGCATCTTATTGATTTCTATTTTGTACTTGAAAATCCACATGTTTCATAGATATTTCTACTGGGAAGCAAAAATTCCAAAAATAAGATTAAAAGGAAATAGTGGGAAACATCTTGCATTAAAGACATTTATAAGGATAAGAAACTTGATTTCAATGCTGTTGAATCAGGGACAGTGTTTTTCACCTACATATAAACTGTCCCTGCAGAATCAGTTATCTCAGAATTGGTTTGTAATTGTAAAAGGAATCAAACTGAAGCAATTAAAAATGTCTCAGCTCTTCACATTTGCAATGGCACAAAAATATTGGTATTTTTACAGTGCAAATGGAAGTTTCTATTCATGGTTTTGACATAAGGCTTCACAAATGTGTGACATCTGTTCTGATGCTCAGTGCTACAAATCCTGAAACAGTTCTGAAAARTACACGTTTAGCTAGCAAAGTTACTTTTTCTCTTTCCTATCAAAAATAAACATTTATTTGAAAATATTTATCCAATGCCAGCCTCAGAGAGCTGTCTGGCATWGAAAACTTCTGGATTAAACACCACAGGTTTGCTTATATAACCTTATCATAGACATGAGCTTTCTAATGGAATCTTATTTAAAAACATTTGTTTTTACAAAATAACCTTAAAGTACAAATAATTTTCCCTARGATACATGCTATAACGTAGCATATGATCTGAGAAAATAAATAAGCGGTATCAGAGGTTTCCCTATGGAATTCTAGGGACAAACTGATCCTAGGATATAAAGCACAAACAAAATCAAAGGCAGGCCACAAAGAGAAAACACCATATAAAATACAGTGCAGAGCACTTTCCATCTTGACTGCAGCTGAAGAATAGCTGTTGTTACACAATGTATCATTTTTATTGTAGAACTCTCTCAGCTTCTAGCACATCTCTGAGGAATATCTTGAACCTCTACTCAAGTAAATCAACAAAAATGAACTATAACTTGATAAAAATGCCTTTTAGAGATTTAAAATTATTTCCATACCACTTAAGTCATTGTCATCACTGTAATTGCAACTGTCAGGAGCCCAATTAATTCATATATTGAAGGCATCATTCTCTGGTACACCTGTCACAGACAGAGATGTTAAACCTGTATGACTTGAGATACTGAAGTGAGGAAGAAATGGGAAAAGCAGCTTTTCATTTCTAGGTGACCAGCTTGAATTCATTCCAACTTGCAAGGRACTGAACAACACAGTCAGAGATTGCAGGATGATCTATGTGAAAGATTTTGSTGATCTTAACCCAGTTTCTAGTAGAAAGGTTCAGTATTCTGAACATCACCAATGTGGCCACAGTTTTTATGTTTTGAGTCACCAGCTTCCACGTAAGAGTAGAAATTGCAATACAGTGTCCTTTGGTGGAAGAGATTCTTTTAGCTTAGGAGCGGCTAAATAAAGACAGATTCTCTATTTAGTGTGTGTTCTGTTGTAACAAAGTTACTAAAACAGGAATTGTTTCTTTACTTGAATGCATGGAATATTACAAATATATGCTTTTACACTTCTTGTAAAATATTGGTAATAACTTTGTTGAAGTTATGAATCTTCAAAGAAAATGGTGAATTTAACAATCTGGAGTATGACACATATCTCAAACCATTTCTATTTCTCTAAGCTATGTAGAATGGAAATAATATAATACTTACTTTTTTCCAGATTGGTTTTCTTTGCTTTACATAAATATAAAATATATGGGTAGGAAAAAAAAAAAAAAAAAAAAAAAAGCTTTCTTAAATACATCAGTGTGATTGTGTTGGTTTTTATTTTTAATTATTTTTAATACGTGAATGGTGTATTTGCTTGCTTTTTTTCCTTCTAGGTTATTCAAGTTCAGTTGATTTGAACCTACAAATAAAAGTATCTCACTTTGGATACTCCTCTTTCACTTAAAAAATAAAATTAAGACAAATTGTAGAAAGCTTCAAATAAAGTGTTTAGTCTTTTTTATTTATTTATTTATTTTTATTTTTTTTTTTTAATCTAAACATTTTTAAGATAAATTAGTCAACTCAGATGAGAACTTTGCTATTGTTTCATTCAACACAAGCAGCTTTTTCAGGTTAAAAATTGTGTGTTGCTTTACAAATGAATTGAAAAACACTCCCTACTCCATACATCATAATGACTGTCTTGGGAATAATCTCACAGCCTCTTCACTGACACCTTACTGTTCTTCATGTAAGCTGCATCCTATGAACCACTTCTGTTGCATCCTTGGACTCCTTTATTTCTCTTTTTGGTATAGAATTATTTGTATATTTYATTCTTCTTGTCAGAATGCAGCAGTTTTTTATTATTAAGCACATTGCCAAACTTACTTTAGCAAATATGGATAGAAAGATCTCTTTAGCTAGTATGAAGAGCCTTTCATAACACGATCCTCAAAAACTTTGGATATAAAGTGATCACCTCAAGTCCAATTTCAATTTTCCTCATTTCAGAATCCTTAAACTAAACACCTTTATCATCCCCCACACTAAATTTCTTCATTCTGCTCTTTGATTTTTTTTTTCTCATGAGTTTTAGGATTTGGCAAAAATTATCTTGGCTTAGAAGACAGTAGGGTAGAAATATATGATACCTCACWGTTTCAGTAATCCAGTACTGTTATAAAGAAGTAATAAATACAGCTTAAATGCTAACCTGATCAAAAGAAATTTAAGTGACCCATAAAACTCTTGAACAGTGGAATGCTGTTGATCGCAAAACTTTCCATATGCCCTTCTCATACATAATACCTTTTTCTTTCTATTAATGCCTTTTGAGAATTAAAATCATTTTGCTAAAGAGTTTTACTGCAGTTCCGTTTTAAACAGCACTCTGTAGGATGGTATATTTATGCACTAATTTGGTACTCCTGAAAATTTATTATCAGGAATTAAGTCAAATAATTTACATCACCTACCAGGACCTTAAGAGTAATATAAYGGTAATTTCTTCCCTCCCCCTCTTGAATTCTGCATTACAACTGCCCTTAAATCTGTTAAGAAGGCAGTGGACTGATTTGTGGAAAGTGTTCAGAAGAGGATTATGTCTTCAAGTATATGAATGTACCTGTAATGGAAATATTTTCTAATGGGAGACTTCTGTTTTTCTTAATGGGATAAGACAAAGCCTTTTCATTTCACTGTCAAATCGAAAATAATGTGGTATGAAACAGAAACATTTGCTTTAATGAAATCACATCTTATTATTCACACGGTTTCTGCATATTCATTAATTGAGTCTGTTTTTAGAAGTGAGGTGAGTTGAAGAAGTGGTCCTAAAATTTGAACACATTCATCTGCGAATGACGAGTTTTGTTGGGGCTGATCATGGCTGACTGTGATTTTATTAAACTGTAGTAAACTTAAACAACGTTGAAACTATACCCACAATAAACCTCTAATTTCATTTCAACAGAATAGCCTTTGTTTTTTGCYTTGAGACATCGTTCAGAGAAATCAAACATGGATGTAGGCAATCCAAAAGGCTACTAGTTTGTTCCCACTAGGATGGCAAATTCTGTACRTGAGTGACTTCCCAGAAATCCATAMCAGTCAGTCAAGTAGTTGAGCTCATTGGAGTAGCAGGCAAAACAGAAATAGGTGAGGGTTGCTCCAGTCCTACCTGCCTTGCTCCAGCATTGGTCGACTTTTTCCTTTTTTAGCACAAGAATAGCAAAAACATCATGTAAAAAAAAAAAAAAAATACTATCAACCCAAGATCATCAACAACAGGAAGCTGAAAATGATAACAATGTCAGGAAGAGATTTCCTTCTCCTTTTTTTCTGGGGGGGAAAAGAAAAAAAAAACCAAACAAAAAACAACAATAACAAAATAAAATAAAAAAATAAAAAAAAACCATGAAATGCAAGTATTTTCCAGGAATGGAACCTGGATGCTGGATAGCTAAAAATATTTATTTTCTAGAAATGAAAACTGTTGTTGATTTGTGTTTTGTTGGGTTTTTTTTGTTTTTTGTTTTTTTTTTGTCCCCTAAACACACAGCTCAAAACACATAACAGCTRCTCTAAGGACTAGATAATTTACTTTCTTATGCCATAGTTCCAAAATGTCTCTCCTGGCAGCCTGAAAAGGTTAGATTTCTGTTTGGTGCAATGTTTCTTTGAGAAAAAATCAATTCATTATGAGGTAACTAGTTCTTTGTTGATTTCAAATTCATATGTAAAGTATGAATGAAACTATCCCTTCATAACCTGGATTTTTCCCTAATATTTCACATAATGAAGTTTAATTTAAACTTTTTTTGTAAAAAAAAAAAAATACTGAGTCTGAATGTATATGAGATCAATAAATTCAGTATATTTATCTAGACTGAAATGCATTCAAATGTCAGCACTACTTTCATGGAGAAATTGTTTCATACCAAAGCTGTTTGAGGTTCTTCACAGAAGTTCTTTCTTGGTAGTATTTAATGCAACTAGAAGAACAAATTAGTCTGGGAATAAATCACATTCTCACTCTGCCTCAAGAATGGCATACATTTTAGACAAAATAATTAGACAAAACAATTTTTTTTCTGGAACTTATTTAAGGTAYAAATTACATTGTCTATACCCACACAAATACCACCTACATGCTAATAAAATGTTATCCTTTGTTCAATTCTGACTAAAATGTAAAGTCAGGAATCTATTATGTTCTTCCTCCATGCAAGTGATAACTTAGGCAACAGAGGACTAGCAGGTCGATTTCTCTTAACAAGATGCTAGAGAAATCCACGGAGTTTTCTATGACTTGAGTGACTGTGTGACCAACATTTCCTGAGAAACAAATGAACTCAAAATTCATACGTTGAATGAAACAAATAGGTGTGTTTTATTTCTTTTGCTTCTGTCCACCTTGGAAATCTTGTGAATAATAGATGGGAGAAAATRTCTTTTAAGTTTCAATTTTTATTATTACTAGGGATATACGTAACAACAAAATGTGGGGTTTTTTTTTCCACTTTACACCCTGATTGCACCCTGATGAAATCCCATTACTGATTATTTACATTTTACYTGAACTAATCCACTATATTAATTTTCATGTCCTTAAAATGACTTTGGCACCAACAGAATGACTACCACATTCTAATTTCAAGGTGAGATATTGTAAAGACAATGAAATAAATGCTCTCACACCAGGAAAATGCATCCACAAAATCCTAATTTGTAATTGCATTGAATCTTGTCCTTAAATGACTTATGCTGAGAGATAAGAATAAAAAAATTAATTTCATTTCAATCATAAATTATAATTAGTGATGTTTCAMATTAAATTAAAGCCCAAATCAAGTTTTACAGTAATAAACAATTAAAAAATTTCAAAATGCTTCAGAAAAAAACTAAAATCCTGATAAGTCCTTTCTAAACAGTAAATAATTCCTCCCTGTTAGAGATACTTACAACAGTAGGTTAATCAAGCAACTCATAGGAAACAAAATATATTATCTAGAGCTATATATCTATCCCACAGAACTGATAAATAAACTCTGCAGTCTGAAATAACACATGGCTACAAGAGCAATGACATGGGGTTTTCATAACACCAAAYACAACTTCTACCCCTCTTATTCCATTTTATCTATAGCTCAATCCACTGACTGGAAAAAGGGAAATTAAACATGAAAGTGTATTTTTTTAGGGTAGGGAACAAAAAAAAGTGTTGGTTTTTTTTCTTATTTATTATCTGCAATATTAATGATCCCTTAATTGTCACTGCACACTCTAATGATTAGATAGTACATCCAATACACAGAAGGAAGAAACAGGAAATACAAAATAATTTGTGATATTTTGAGCAGAAAGATGTCCTACAAAGAAACTCAACATCTACCAAATTATATATAATGTAAATGTAAACTATAATGTCAGTTTCARAACAGCTCTTGATTCTCTCTTTATTGTTTATTGATAGTTACACTCCCTCAATAGCATCTCAGAAAAATCATACAGCTCCATTTATTTTATTGAAAGTCTGATCAATGAATTCAAATGTCTAATTTTCCCACCGAAACTGTCAAATCCAGTCAAAACTAGTTGTTCTTTTGTAACAACGCAACATAATTCTGAAAAGTATACTTCTCACACATGAGGTTCCTTCTCACATTTGTATCAGAAGCACTTCTTAATCAGTCAATAGCATGAAAGAAGAAATCCGTGCCACCTGATTGACTACACATGGATAACACTGCGGTATAGCTTCATAGAGCACTGGATTAAACTATTTCTACCTCAATGGCAGCAAGCCAATCCCTCTGAACAGTCAAACCACGAGAGGCTACACATTCTGTCTCTGAACAATATTAAAATATAAATTTTTTCTGACTTTGGTAAGGAATAGCAAGAAAATCAAAGAAGAAAATTGTTCTACAGTGAAGTTTACCCAGACTAAATCCCTTCTTAATATATATGCCACACCATTCTTCCTGAGGGATATTTGCTGTCCCAACCACACCCAGTTTCAGYTTTATGTTTTCTTTCCTTAAGGAACTGCCTGCTGAGTTCAAAGATCTATGGTCTTTTCTTAAGGCCAAGACTCTGAYATTATTCAGACAATATTCTCAAATATAAATGGACAATCAACTACAAAGACAAGTATTTGAGTTAAATGGGATATTTATGTGATTTATCACACATGCAATGTTGGATGATAATTCTTGTTCATGGTTATCACAACTTCTTTTTTTCATTGATTTTTCTCTCACTGAATCCAGAGTATTAGCATTGTCTATGTGGAAGAAAGCAAACTAAAAAAAAAAGGAACATATCTAGATTCAAAATTACCTTTATATTTAAGATCAGAAATATTTTAATACATTCATATTCTTGGAAGGAAATGCATGAAGCCTCAATCTTAAACAATATTAACCTGCTTCAACTGTGAAAACTTTAAAAAATCATAAGCATGTAAATTAAGGAAGATTAAYCAATTTTTCTGATTCTTCTTGTGAATGTAAAATATTTTATTATGCTTTCTCASGTTTTTCTAAACTACTGTGAGAATGAAAGTGCAAAAGAAAGGAAAACAAAGGGAGGTAGGCAGGGAGAGGGAGTAGGATAATGAAAAGAAGAGGGAGAGATAATTTATTCCTTGAAAAAGACAAAATAGAGGAGCAGTTTGGAAAATTAATTTTATTTTAGAAATGTGAACATAGTCTATGTATTTATATTTTTAAAGAGTATGTAAGAGGATTTCAATCTTAAGCATCCAGTTGATCCTGCCAAGGATCTTAAAATTTGCTAGCACATCACATGTGCATGCATATGGCAAAGACGTCTTCCAATTACTGACTGAATTTTGAGGGAAAAAAAAAAAAAAACCCAGGCATAATTAGAACTTCATTTTTCATCCTACCAAGGGGACAAATTGCACCTGCAATGGGAAAAAGTGCTGACATAATAAGTAAAGAAAGAGAAAAACACAATAAGTAATTCTCAAAGTTGTGTTAGTGGGATCGTAAGATCCATGGATCTTGCTGCTTGCTCATATCCTGTGAACAAATGCCATCTCTCAGGAATGTTGCATAAGAAACTGAGGTATTTAAGACCTGTATGCAATTGGTACGAATGCCCTAATGATTTGAAGAAACTCCATGCAGAAATGAGGAGTTCTTGCTTTCAGGCAACACATTTGTTGTTTGAGATACAGACTGTCAGGGGGATTTAGAAGGTAATACAAAATTATTGTCAAAAAAACCACAACAACAAAACAAATTAAACAAATCAGGATTAAATATGTTGAACTATCTCTAAAAAAAAAGGTAAACATATTTCTGATGAAAATTATGAAAAAAAGGGTATTCTGAACTATATTAATGTTTTGCAATTTCTCATTTTTATGCTCTGTATCTTTGCACCAAAATAAACTCTAGTTTTATTAGGAAAATCCAGGAAATATTGTTTGATTATGATCTCTAACACAGCCAATTCACTTGTAAATCTGTAAAAAACTTGGCTTACACTGTGTAAAAATTCTCTTTTTGAGAATTTTCTGAGACATTTGCTCAATATCTGAGAATGCTAGTTTTATACATTGTAGGTAATTCATTATATCTGATSAAGGTATTTTAAATGTTTGCTGTCATTAAGAGGAAAACTTTACTTGTGCAATTTTTTCTTTTACTACCAGTTCTATGATTTTCATTTCCATGTTGCATTTTAAATGTAATGAACGATTTTCTCTAGTAATAATTTTTGTGTTTCAGTTATTATAGCATTTAGTATGCTATCAGTTGCATCAGTAACATAATAAAGGAGAAAATGCCACAGTACATTTAAAGCACATTAACATATAGATTAAAAACAATTTAGTCTTTTCAAAAGTGCATAATATGCATTTATTCACAGCTACATACTTTCAGCTAGCAGAAAATTCAGAAGGACTATAAAACTAAACTGAACAAGTGACCTGTGAGGTGTTTCATAGAACTTTTCATTATGAATTGTTTCTAAAAGCCATTCCGTTCCTGACCTGAGCACAGTCATTATTTCCCTAACTTTGTAAACACTAAAATGTAACAGTTTGTAAAAAATTGGAATTAAAAATGTCATATTTGCTGTCTTTAGCTTTTTCTTTTTTACAAAGTTATAGTCATGAGTAGTTCAATATTTGCTTGAATTTAGGCTGTAAAGGCAGATAAAGAGCTTTTTTTTTTTTTTCCCTAAATTCCTTTGTACAATACATAGCATAAAACTTCTACAATACAAACTACTGGGAGTAACACTTCAAATATTTCCTCTTCCAAAGCAATGATTTTGTTTGGTAGATGCAAAAATAAAATAATGCCTTTTTATRACCACAGACAGAAATGGACAAGAGACAAAATTATAATTGGTAGGGTCTGTTATCTGCCTATATTACTTAATTTTATTCAGACTTTCTCTCTTGTACACAATAAMTTCAAGGAGAAATACAAAAATAAAAAGCTCTGTTGCTACAGTATATATTTGTATATTAGCACATGGTCGAACTATTAGGCTGGTGTGGCTGAAGGACTTACTGATACACGTCTGACTGTGCTAGAATTGACTCATTCATTAGTCCCAGCCTACAGACATTTAAGTAATCATGCACAGTTTCCTGGCTTGAGTTTATATATTGATTTCATGTGAACAATATYATTAACACCAGAACCCCATGAGTCAGAAACGTAAGTCGCAAGCAATGATATAATGTAATTTCCACATCAATAATCCTTATCAAATAATCCCATATGTGTTTAAGTCTCTGAAAGAGAAAAGCCATTGTTTAGTTTGTTTTGTTATGAAAAGAAAGGGAAGCTACTCTTCCAAGTAGGTATGCATGCAAAACTGCCTAAGAAATTACAGCACACCAAACTGAGGATCTCATAGAAACTTTACAAAAATCATAGATCTGAATAAGATCATAAAAAAACCAACAGAAAGATTAGATGAGAAGTTCCTGGATATATGGTAATTAAAACACTCCAAAGAACTAGAGATAAAAATATTTAATAGCTGCTTTCTTATTTTGAGAAAGAATAGATGAGCTGATGTCAAAAATAAGCTTACCTTTACAAACTATATAAAAATTAAACAGCCAAAGGTTTAATCACAGTTCTGACCCTGTACCTATTTGTACCATGGTGCATGTAAATATGTTGTCCTCCCCCTATTTTCCAATGGTTTTGAACGGTTTCTGGAAATCTAGGCTATTAATGATTCAATATCCAAATAAACTTAAGTAAATTCCTAGTGTGAACCATGTATCATGGGCCAAAATATTTTTTTCTGGTGCTATAAAAATAAGTAAAAAGAAACTACATCAGTGTTTAAGTCCCAAAGGCATCTAACAGATTAACAGATAATACTGAATTGGATGGCCTTTAAATTAGACCTTACTTACCAGGGCAAAAAAAAAAAAAAAAAAAAAAAAAAAAAAAAAAAAAAAAAAAAAAAAAAAAAAAAAAAAAAAAAAAAAAAAAAGGATAAACCAAAAAAGAATCCAAAACAAACACCAGAAAATTCCCCCCAAAACACCGAAAAAGAAAATGAAAGCCTTAAAGATGCCGCCAGATGATGAGGTCTCTGTTGCTCCTGATTGGTCCATCATTCTTAATGCCTCAGTATTCAGTGTTAACTAATTTTGTTCATAAAGTACTCTGCTCTTAGCATTTTTTTTTTTGTTTTGGGCTTGGTGTATTTTCATTCTTGTGGGGTATGTTTTTGTGTGTGTGTGTGTTAGTGTGTGTACAACAAAATTAAATAACACCTTCTAAATTTTCTTGGTCTCTCAATGTCAGTTTCAAATGATTAAATAAATATTGCATAAAGACTAACTTTCAAAGAAGGGTTAATCTAACAAATACTTTTCTCCTTATTTTCTTCTTTCACAAGTCAGCAAAAAAAAATTCTTTAGTTAGTTTCATGAATTAATTTGAGTTGATTAAGATCTTCTCTTGTTTCTTTCCTGYGAGGGTCACTCAGAACTAGAACACACTATTCAAAGGGGTTGAGGAGTCTCTTTCCCTAGAGATATCCAAAAGGTATCTGGACACAATCCTGAGTAACATTTTCTAGGTACCCTACTTGAGCAGGGAGGTTGGACTACGTGGCCTCCAGTGGTGCTTTACAACTTTAAATATTCTGAGATTCAGGATTCAGTGACTAATGACTTGTGAAAACATAAGAAAGGTTAAAATAAAGCCTTTCTTTTATTATTTATCAATACTTTGGTATATAGAGCTGCAATTTTTACTGTAGTATAGAAAAAATATATACAATGAGAGAAATCAATTTTGATGACAGCTTAGTTTAATAGAGTGTGCTTTCCTGTATGTGATAAAGAATTTGAAAATGAGAATATGGATCTGCAATCCATCTCCTGTTCATTTTACCTGACTATCCTTTGCCTATGATGGAGGAAAATACAATAATTATATTCCCTTAACTAGGAAATCCATAAAAAAATTTGCACACTTTTTTAGCATTTGTTAAAACATAGAAATAAAAAACAAAACAACTCAACAAAAAACAAAATAAAAAATCACAATCAACTTAAGAAACGCCCCCAACAAACAAACAGAAAATCCCAAACAAGCAAAACCAAAAACACATACAAATGAAAATTACTTATGGGTACAATGTGACTCAAGCTAATAAGGTAGGAGATGTGGACATGAATAGGAAAGAGATTTCTTGATGAATTTATATACCCATAGAAGAGGAGTGGATGGCGGCAAGGAGTAGATTTTAATATTCTGTCAGTGGACAATTAGAAACTATGAAAATTTTATTTTGGCCAATGTGCAGGGCTTGTAGCAATGCTTTGTCACCAGCATATTTTAACATTTTGCCAAAACAACCATCTCAGGGCAATGAAACAGCAAGCAGTTATCGCCAAGTATTTTCCATTGYGTCTAAAAATACAATAATAACTGTGGATTTTGAGAAGACAATTGTCTTTGGGTAGACATTTGGTAAAGCAAGAAATGCCACTGTAAAAGACTCTTTTCTTCCACTTTCCCAATTTAAATTACACCTCTGACCTGTCTATTCCACTACCTTGATGGTGTCTTCCATTAAACCAGTGCTTGCCATCAGATATGACTTTGTGTCTAGAGATTTGCAGCACAGATGGACTTGGMTTTGTGATCTCTATGCATTAGTGCACTTTTTATCCTTTTTGTGCATCATGTTAATTGTAAAACCAACCTTAWGTGAAACTCTGTTGTGCAAGAAATACAGAATTATAGAACCAGAGTACTCTTTTAATTCAAAATGCATTAAAAMGGAAAGGAAAGTACAATCTCACTGACTCTCATACTACAAAGGTTGAAGAATTAAAAGAAGATATATGAGGAACAGAGGAAAACATTTGTATGAAGGTGGACATAAAAAAAAAAACATAAATATGTTCAAGACAGTACAGTTAGTTATTCAAGAAAAATGGAAGTTATTTGTGGTCTCAAAAAAAGAAATTAAATCTTGTTAATCTTGTTAAAGATAAGTGAGGAAAAAGTTCAAATTCACATATGGAAAGTATTTACTAAACGGCACACATAAAATAAAACTTATTATTATGGTCAAACATCCTTAAGAAACAAATAAAGAATTTGGATCCGTGGCTTGAATCCACTAGGTCTAAGGTTTTTTGGAGCTCCAGGAAGTAAATCATAGTTCAAACATATTCCTCACCTGTGGAAAGCTTCTTACTCACTATGATTAAAAACCAAAATCAAAACCAAAAACACCCCAAACAAACAAATAAACAATCAATTTTCATAGGAGCATAACTGCAAGGGTTTTCAAGGGGTCATGTACTACTCTTCTTCATGCAATTTGTAGTATGATTCTTTCATTCCAAAGTTTGAACAATTATTGATTTACATATATATATATATTTATATGTATGTATGTGTGTATTTTGCAATTTAGATAGTTTCTGAAAAGAAACAGAAATAATCCAAAGTTGTTTCTTTATTCCAGTTAAAAATAAATTAGTATAACTGATTAAAAAGAAAGATTTTTGTAGTCATACGGTTAAAGATCAGGAATCAAAAAACTTTGATCTCCTACTGGATTACTGGATTTGAAGATCTAGACACAATAAAATCTCTATATATATTAATCTTGGATATATAAGACAAAATGGAACATCTCATGTTCAGCAAATACATCAAAACAATAAACATGGTCCACATAATTTCCTGTTGTTCATAACAGCTCTCAGTCTGACTTTCATAAAGTGCTAATAAATCTGAAAACTCAAATGGCTTGAATGCAAAACATTTTCAAAATAAAAAAATGGAAAATATAATTTGCTTTCTTCAGAATCGCAGGTTTCTGTTCAAGTCTGATATTTCTCAAAAAGATGAAAAATAAAATGCACATTTTTAAGCAAACTTTTATTTAGCAGAATTGCAATCTCACTTCTGCAAAGATGCTGATAAACAAGTTTACTTCTTTTTTTAAAAAATTATTTTGAGCAAGCTTTTCAATTCAGCATTCTTTTTTAAATAAGAAAGAAATGTTCCTAACAGTAAGATAGAAATTTGTTGCTACTGTGAGTGAACTGAAAGGAAATAGCTAAATAAATGTCAAGCTATGACAGTTCTCCTAGTAATTTKTAAGATGCCTTGAACATCTGTCTTACTGTTATTAGGCTCACCTCACAACTTTATACTGTCAGTTTTCTGTGGTGATCATCGGTTTTTGAAAAAAATCAGAAAAGCCTACATTAATTATCCATGGATTTTTTTTCCAGATGTCTGAGGTTTTGTCCATTTTAATCATCATTTATAAACAAGTAGGGCTGACCCATATACAGGTCTGAGGAAAAGRAATAAATCCACTCAAATTTTTTTGAGAAGGCACAAAATATCAGTATGGAATTCTTCATGTGCACATTTTTCTACATAACAGGTTTCTTTTTACTCTTTTGATAGCTAAGGATGTAAGACCAATATAAAGGGCTCATAAAAGACACTGTTCAACACTGTTGAAGATAATACTCTTACACAAATCACAGACTCTACTAGGCTGAACAACAGYCAGGCAGCAGAGCTGTTTTTCTGACGTCAAAAATTATCTTCTGCACATATCTTTGTCCCTTGCTCATTCTCACTGTTGAAAGATATTACTGTCCATGATGCCTTTCCTTCAAAACAAGGACTAAACTAATGAAAACTGAGCAGATTTCCATATCATTGCCAGCTGGCCAGAAACTATTGTTTTCCAGTAATCTGTTTCAAATAACTGCAGTTCCAGTTATGACATTTGAGCATAAAATTCCTCTTATTTATCTGGCATCATAACACTTTTAAAATCATAGACTGAACTCCCATATGATAACTTATGCTGAGATCAGCTCTTAACAAGAAAATGTTGCCAATACCTTCTGTATTTTAACATTTTTATAATAGCAAGTTTAAGTTWTTGAACACTAAACTAGTATGGGTTTCTAAAATAAATTTTGGAATAAACTTATATTGGTGCTGTTCCCCAAAAAGATGACAACAGGAGGTACAAGACCATTTGTTCGGGGACACTCAAGCCCTTGAGCTAGAAGACAAGGACAAGAAGAGGAATGGGCCCAGAATAAAAGGGGAAATAGTGACCTGCTACACCACTTAGTCACACACAGGTCTACCAAAACAGATTAAATTCAACCACAGATACTCAGGAGGCTGGTAGAAGTGTTTACTGAGAGACTTCCGATCATTTAGAAGCAGTCCTGGTTAACTGGAGAGGTCTCTGGTGACTCAAAGTTAGCAAATGGGACCCCCATCGACAAGAAGTGCCATAAGAGGATACAGGTCTGTAATCCTGGCCCTGGAGCTGGTGAAGGTCATGGAGCAGTTCATCCTGAGTGCCATCATGTGGCATGTGCTGGACAACCAGGGGATTAGACCCAGAAAGCTCAGCTTTGTCAAAGGCAGGCCCTGCTTGAACAACCTGATCTCCCTGTATGACAGGGTGACGTATTTAGCAGATGAGGGTGAGTCTGTGGAAGTTGTCTGCTTGGACTTTARTAAATAAAGCCTTTGACTCCATTTTCCACAGCATTTTCGTGGAGAAACTSGCTGCTCGTGTCTTGGGCAGGTGTAGTCTTCTCCCAAGTAACAAACAATAGGACAAGACAAAATGGCATCAGCTTGTGACAGAGGAGGTTTAGATCAGCTCTTAGGAAAAGTTTCCTATCCAAAACTGGTGTCAGACTCTGAAATAGGCTGCCCAGGGAAGTGGTTGAGTCWCCATCCTGGGAGCTCTTAAGAAGGTGTGTACATGTGGTGCTTAGTGTAGTGGCACACTTGGCAGTACCAGGTTTATGATAGGATCAATGTTCTTACATGTATTTTCCAACCAAAATATCARATTCTCTAAATAGACTGTATAAATGTTGCGAAGAATTAGAGGGTAAAATTTTGAGTTGTTTACTCAGGAGCTCTTACTCTTTATATGTATTCTTGCCTGGCAGCCAGGCTYCACAGGTAGCATTACCCTTCTTCAGGTTTACTCTTTCCCTAATGTAAAACCATTATTTGCACAAGCATAATGGCTTAAAACAGGGCTCTCAAACAACTACTTACTGTTAAGATTTAATAATATCATGATCAGTGACAGAATAAAAACAAGAGATTATGTATAGAGATCGTTAGTTTTAGACACACAAATCTTTTTTTTTTTTTTTTCTTTTTTTTTCCAGTTAACATTCTCAGTTATTTTCATGTTAGCAGCAGAGATAATTTATTATAAACTATGTTAAAGTATGTGAATTGCCTATATTTCTTCACAGGTATCTTTAGGAATGGTGACATTTTCTGAAAAATGTTATTATTCTGTCCCAGATTCAAGATTTCCACCCTTAGGCATTGAAGTCTAGGAGTCTAATTTAAGGCTCTTATAACAGGAGAAACAAAGAGACACATGGGTAGTTGAAGACACWGTTTCTGACCCTGGTAAGGTTAGATATATATTTTCACTTCACTAAGTTGCTAATTTCAGTTCTTTATTGCTCCATCATTGATGTACAATAAGACTGTGGGACAACTGAGTTTACGATGGCAATTTTTTCAGTCTGGGAAACATTAAGGATAAAACTGCTGTTCTGAATCTGAAATTCTTTCAACTCTCACTACACACTCCATGTGCCACAATGTGATGAAGATTGATGGACAGTCAGAAAGAGAAACCAGAACACTTGCAATTTCAGTAATACATARAAGAAAGGAAAAGTTTTTGCTGTTGAGATCACCACAAATCCCTCTTTCTACAACTCTTGTCATTCTCAGTAGAACATTACATCTGTTCGAATTCAAAAGAAAACTTTTATAACTACGTAACCTGAAATAGGAGTATAGGAATAGGAATAGGAATAGGAATAGGAATAGGAATAGGAATAGGAATAGGAATAGGAATAGGAATAGGAATAGGAATAGGAATAGGAATAGGAAACAATGCAGAAAGAAAAAATCTTGTGGCATTTAACAGCAAAATGAATCCCTCAAAAAATAAGAACAACAAAAAAATTGACCACTTCCTTTTCTCATTCTCCAGTACACTAAAATAACGAATTTCCATAACAGAGTCTAAGTAGCGAAAACATCATAAGATCAATCTAATCACAAGTTCATGTGTTAAATCAAGCCATACAGTTTTACATWTTCATTTAAACTTCAGATGCACAACTCCTCATGTCTTATCTGTGACTTACTTCAGTCTGCATTTACAAAAAGCAATAAAAAATTAAGATACGAGGAAGAGTTTAAATGAGTGAATTTTCAGTGAAAGACTCCATATTTTTCTCACAGTCAACCTTTGTGAGTATGATAGTCCTCTCAAACCTAGACCAGCCCTAAAAAAGCAAAACCTGAAGACGTCATGTGTGTCCAGTGCTAATTAAATACACTGTAGGCAAAATAGAGGAACCAAGGTGTAAAATCTTGCAAGAAGAACCTGCCCAACTCATTGATCTTGTTAGGTGAATTAGCATGAAAAATCCCTACTTTAAATTTCAGATTTTTTTCCCTGCATTAAGTAAAGCCAGTCTTTAGGTCTCTTATTTTAAAATTCAAATGGTTTCAAACTCTTACCTGGTCATAATTTTGGGGCAAGTACATTCACATAAACTCACCACTTTAATAGCCTATACATTATCAATTCATTAAATCTTGACAAAAAATTGCATTGAACAATTTTCATTAAGACATTGATGTGATGACTGGTGGTGGCTAAGACTACTGTGTCTTAATAATATTATTCTACGGCAGGTTTATGTGTGTTTCCACATGCTTTTGAGGATTCATTCACCCAAGCGGGAAAACAGTTAACTCTTCTATTTCCACAAATAAACAAAGATTTTGAAGCACRGTAAGTTTTCACTTTCTCTCACTGCTCCAAACAGGATACTGTGTATTTTACTAGGGGCCAGAGGTGAAGTCTGACCATAACTCCCCTGGTGTTTTATGGGTTCACTAAGCCTTCATGTGCTCTTACACATCCATCCGTTGTACTTTTCTTTTTGTCTCCACTACACACAACAATAAAATAGCAAGAAACACGAAGACCAAACAGGTATTAAAACATAACCAGCAACAACTGAGGGTATGTTAAATGCTAAAACTCTTTTGGACATATCTGACAAATTTTGTATTCCACTGATTRAAATTTTCAAGGTTATTTGTCATTGCAGATTTGAATAGTGAGAGACTGAAATGTTGTGGTTAATGGCTCTTAACAGGAATATATGCCCAAATATTTCTCATTGGATGGGACTAATGCATACTGTATTTTGAAAGATGGAGATCTTTGAAAGAGTAAAATAATTGATGTTTGAATACAATGAACAGATTCATAAAAGCAACTGATACAGCTGTTAGAACTTGCCATGCCAAGGCTGATATAGCTATATGTGTCTCTATGTGGCAAAACAATCAGTTAAGTCAGTAAAATCATGCATACAAGTTAAAAAATACTTTCCCACTATTTTTCTATTTTCCAGTCACTGAAAATTGGAAAATAATTCATATGCTTGCACTCAGTGAACTTGTGTTAATGTACCTCACCTTTATCTGCCTTTTGMATCAATGACCTTAGAGGCCTAAATAATCGGCAATGCATTCAATTTTAATATTTATTATCAAGGGCATAATAGAGTTTTGCGGGTTTATTTAACTAAAGATTTAAAAACATGTTATAAGAGGTTTCAGAGTTGAAAAAAAATCTTTTTTTTTCTTTTCAATCAGAAAATTTTCTCATACAGGGTTGTTTTATTTTTCTTCAGGACTCAGATGGTTGGCTAGAATTGCATAATGCAATAATATGTCAAAGAGTAACCAAGTAACTGTCTTGAATATTTCATATCATAAAGCACAAGATTTTTTCTCCCCATAAAATAACTAACTCCTTCTCCATCTGATGCCTTTAAGGCAGAGTCTTTGTCTAGAATATGTTTTTTCTGAAGGTTGTTATGAATGTTGKTGGTTTTTTATGATTTCTCAGTAATTAGAAATATCCTGACTATTCACACAAGTAGTGTTTTTCTAATATGACATGGCTAGCTAAACTGGATTTTATTTACAAGGGCCAGAATTCACTTACCAAAGGAGACTAGGAAGCAGGAAGAGACTTTTTTGTTTGTATTAGATTTGTTTGTATTAAATTTTGTTTGTATTCCTTTGTTTTTGCAGATGGCACCCTGCTATGGAAATAATGTGAATTAGGCTCAGAATAAAGCTTCTCATCCACAGTTTTCCTTGAAAGTGATTGAGACATTAAGCCACCAGCTAACCAGCCTAGACTCAAACCCAGGAACATTGTGTAGTGCTTTCTGTGTGATCAAATCACAAAGCTGTGATRAAGTTTTCCCAAAAGTCCAGCAGCCCAAAATGATCCTATAATCACAGAGCCATCAAATKGAGTGGGTTGGAAGGGACCTGCAAGATCATCTAATTCCTGCCATGGGCAGGGTTGCCCATCACTAGATCAGGTTGCTCAGGGCCCCATCCAMCCCACCCTTGAAAACTTGCAGTGACAGTGCACCCACAGCCTCTCTGTGCAACTAAGAGACATATAGATAACAAAAGACCCAAAGTCTTTGAAAAATATATTGYCCACTAATACCACACAGTCTCTCAAAGACTTTGCAAAAATACACTTAAAACTAATCTATGAAATCACTAAATATAAAGAAGTTACCAAACATACATACAACTACTCTAGCTCTCTTCTGCAAGGAAAAAAAAAAAAAAATCTTTGTTGCTTTCTCAAGACCCATGCTTTTTCCAAGGACAAGCCGAACTGCTACTATGCTGTTTCCTATTCTTTTTTCATCTTAGTAATCTTTAATAAAGGATGTGTGCTGGGAAACAGAAATTCCCAAAATACCCCTAACACAGAAAGCATAATGCAGAAAACATGCCTCTTAAAAAAGGTATTGATATGTTTCCATAACTGAATGGAAGGGTCAGCAARAATAAGAATGCTGAGTTTTTAACATGGTGAGTATAGACTTACATTTCAACAAATAATCTGATATGGCCAAAATTTATCACCTCAAACAGAATGACACAGATAAATCAATTTGGCTTTTTTTAAGAGGTCAGAAGTGATAAGAAAGTAATACTAAGCAACATTTAAAAAAAAAATGCTTAACTTGGACAATTTTATTCAACATCATTAATTTCCTCTCAGCATGCTTTAGATACCTCAGSTATTAAAAATCCAAACAAACCTAAACAAACTAAATGCATTGAATTAGAAACTGTGCTACTCTCCTTCCATTTACATTATTTTACTTGTTTCATATTTCYAGATGCTGCATTTGCCATGTGATTAAGTTGCTTGGAAATCAATTAATTATAAATTATAAAGGATAGTTCATATGATGCACATACATTAACAGTTTTCTGATGACATTGGTATGYTATTGAAAAGGGTCTTTAACATTCTTCTGACTGTACCAGCCAAAGTACTATTAACATTTCCCATGTTTATGTAAATAATATGAAAGAATAGGGAAAAGACTTTATGGTTAACATTCCTTTAAAAACAATAAAATCTGAATATACTACATACTCTGCAATTTAACAAGCAAAGATCCATTACAGTACTGTAATTTTTACAGATTTTACCTCAGTAATAATCAGTCCAAGTAAAGCAATTTTTGTTAACACCAAGATTTAAAAAAAAAATAAATTAAATAGTGCTTTTTCTCTCAGCAGATTTTAGATTAGAACATCTTCAACTTAAAATATATTGCCAACACCAACAAAAGATATCAATGTCCAAATTGAAGACATCAGATAATCAATATGTTACTGCACTGGAAAACAGTGAGGGAACAGAGCGTGTATTGACAACTGACACAGCATGGTAGTTTTCTCTCCTGTCCCCAGAGAGATCTTCCAGGAGTTCAATAATGATATTATCAGAACAATCAGATGAAAAAAAGAGTACAAAGAATAAATTACTTTTGCATCAATTACAAAAGAGGGGTCTATCTTCTCCAGTACCACTAATGCTTTTCCTTCTTTCAGTTTTATTTCTTAYTTACCCTCCCCCTATCTTAGATATGATTTAGTAAAATATCTCCTTTAAAACAGATTTAAACATTTTCCCCTTCATTGTCCATACTTACACATTACTTTTTACAATGTTGCATCCACATCACAGTGGTAAGTAGCTAAAGAATTACTGAATACCTATATATTTGGAAAAAATGTAATTATAATGGCACCTTGAYAGCTAACAATGCATTCAACTTTAGCCCACAAACCATGAATAGAAAGCAGATCTTAACAGTTACATACCTCTCACAGTAGAATACAGTTCCTAACTCAAAATATTTTTCRTATTTCTGTTTTTTCTCTACCATGTAACTATTTTAATTATTTAATTAAAAGCAGAAAACTGGAAAAAAAAGCAAAGGTGGTAATGAACTCATCAAAATGGTTATTTTTAATGCAATCCATTTGAAATTTGAAATATTGGTGATTTTTTACAAGAGTAACATGTTAATAAAGTTTAAAACCAGTATATAGTTCTGTAACAAAGGTAAATTAGTAGTTCTCAAATTTAAAGAAAAAAATCCATTCTGACTCAGTTCATATCTATGACTAGATAATAACACCACCTAGTTTTTAATACTCCATAAAGAACATAAAATCCCTTAACTAAGAGCTTAACAYAACTACAACTATCTGATACAAATTCACGATATTATGCAGATAAGTTACTATCATTTTTCCTAAAGCACTACTGTCATTAACTCAAATAATAATGAATGATGGGATAATAGCAAAAATCTGTACAGCTACCTAGTTAAAAAAGGTGATTATTGCAAATGCCATTGAATCCCATAAGGAATTCTTTGATGTCTTCCACAGCATGGGATGTGGTAGTAAGACTGACAAATACATATACAGAATCCATGACCTGACTACTAAACCAAATAAAACTTTATCTAACAGGCAAAAATAAAACTCAGATTTTTTTTTTTTTTTTTTTTTTTTATTGAAAACTTTGGAAGTTACTGAAGTCTACCCAAAAAACTCTGTATGCTCAATTCCTGTTCAAAGATGTTGCGACCTTCCCACAAGGAAATCTGCTGAAAAACTTGCAAACAGGTATAGGAAATAAACATTTTTGATAAAAGGAGATGCTTTTGTTTAAAATAAGTAAAATGCTCTAAGTTAGAATGTTTCATTCAACTTTTTTGATACGTTGACTCAGTTCTGSAGATCAAAACCCATGAAATTCCAGCTGGCATCTTTACAGCTAACTATATAGAAAAATGGAGGAAAGTTTTCCTTGAGGCACATTTAGGTAACTCTTGTCAGTGATATTTTAATTAGGACTATTTGACCTTGCAAAAACAAGGCAATTTAAGAAGTGGGCAAGAACAAAGTATTCACTCAATTTGCAAAGTACAGAACTGATCACACAGAAATCTTTACTACATATGAATACTGTTGTTGTGTTGCTGAATCACTTATTTAAAACATGCTGAAATATGTCTTACACCATTTAAATCTAGCAAATYTTATACAAGTGATGAAATATGCAGTAAAGTCCATTCAAACCTACTTACCTATGACCTTTAAAACAAGTGGTAGCAAATGTCACTGTCTGGCAACAGAAAATGTAGATTTAGTTGGATTAAACACCAGTCTGCTAAACAATAAAACTTAGTTTCTTATTCAGCATAGAGATGCATGATGCTAAGATTTAAGTACATGTCCCGTAGAGGAATAACATTCTTTCCGTTTATGAAAAGGCCATAAAATGAAGAAACGCAAAAGTGCACASTATTGATATATATGCTACTAATATTGTCTATCCTTACACAATTCAGCATTCCAATATTGAATCACAAATATATAAATTATAAGCTTGTAAAACTAACAAATTCCATGTCATTATCAAGGCTATGAAGACATGATGATCATATGGAATCTTAGCCAAGTAAAAAAATATATGCACAGAGGATTTTTTACCAAGATACTGCTCAGGTCAATATCAACTGAATCAGATCAGTATCAATTGAAGGTGACACGGATAAAATAAGACATTTACATTAAGAGTTATATGATCATTTTTCTTCAAAAATCAACAGAAATTGTATTCATAATCTCARAAAATTTCTTTTTATGTAACTGTCTGTCTTAAACATAGAGTTTTCATTTTCAGAGTGTGCAACAATGTGACAAGGAAAGCTTAGGTCTATTTGGAATTAAATCTGGCAAGGGATGTCAAGGACATTGGTAGCAAAAGAAAGACTAGGGAAAATGTGAGTCTGATGYGGAATGAGGTAGGTGTCCTGGTGTCAAAGAACACAGAGAAGGAGGAGATACTGAATGCCTTTTTCAGTTTGGTCTTTACTGTTCAGGCCAGGCCTCAGGAATCCCTAACCTTTGTATAAAAGAACACTGAAACAGGCAGCCCAGAGCGACTTTGGACACTCCTTGTSTGGAGACTTTCAAAATGCACCTAGATGTGGTTCTGGGCAACCTGTTCTTGCTGAATCTGCTTTAGCAGGGAGGTTGGACTGCATGATCCCCAGAGATCCTGTCCAATCCCAACCCAATTTTGTGATTCACACTGTGTGCAAATTTTATTTGCCCATTAAGAAAAATATTTTGGGAATATGTTTCAATTTTTTTCCCCAAAATTCTCTGCATTCTAGCAGTGTTCAGAAGATAATGCTTACTGTTATTTACAACTTAACAACATAAGTAAATTACAGAGCAGAGGTTATCTAGGTTTCAAGTGAATGTTTGGCATTCCATGGTGAAAGTGTGATGTTGCACACGGATCAGATTGTGGTGGCTCACACAGCAAGGTGGCAATTCCTAATTCCATGTTAGGTCACGCAGCACAAGAAATAAARGGGACTTCTGCTGTCCCTTGTCTTTGTGAAACAGCCACAAAAGACTCAGTTCTACAGTAGCCTGAAAACTATCACTCACTCATGTAAGAGAAGTAGATTACTARCTATGGTATCTGTTTCATAAAAAATTCAGATAGAGAGAAGAGCATTAACAGTTGAAGTTTGGATGGAAAGCACTGAAATACTATAGACAAAAAACAGATTCCTAGAAGCTGAAATAGGAATTTGGGCATCTATGCATATGCTGAAGCTCCCAAGATCAAGAAACTCTTAGATCTCCAAATTCCTATTTCTGTTTTTAGGACTCTGTATTTTCAATATTTAAAAACGTTTTCTAAAGGAAATTTAAGTTTCCGAAAGGGAAATGTGAAAATGATACTAATATGACTTTGTTGTAAACTTTACATACTATCACAATAACAATTAAACTATTAAAAKGGTAGGACCAGAGTTAAGATACTGTATAGCCAATATAATGTGAGGCTTYCCCCCAACATTTAATGACCAAAGTTTTTATACAAAATCAGTTCTTTCACTTTGGTTAACTTTAWACTACAGGAATTATACTAGGCAAACCCATGTATGACAGAAAGATTTTTCCAAATTAGATCTCAAGTCCATTTCTGAAAGCATTTTTCTACATTTAAAGAGAGTGTCTGGAAAAAAAAAAAAAAAAGAAAAAAATAACAAGATAAAAACTGAATGTGTGGTCTGCCACTAGCTCAATAAGCCTTGAGCAAACTGAACACACTCCATTCTGATTATAAAGATGAAAAGCTTTCTTCAAAGACAGCTTGATTTCTTCAAGCTCACAATCTGTCTGTTGCAGAAAATAGGGACAATRTTTTCCCAGCCACAGCACAATTTTCCTCATCCATCATAAGTAATTTTCAGGCAGGCATATGTGTTCAAGCACAAGCTTCTCATATTAGAATCAGAATGAGAGTGATAGTGATCAGTGCCATATCACCCTACAGCATCCAATACCTGAGAGGTGAGATGAAGAAGTAGACTTTTTTTTTTTTTTTTTTTTTTTTTTTTTTTTTTTTTTTTTTTTTTTTTAGTTCTAATACTTTCTATGGCATTTTCCACACATATACAGATATTACCATGTTATCATTTTTAAGATAACCACTAAGCAAAGGCATTGCAAAATAATTTACCATCTATCACAGAGAATTATTTTCATGGAAAAAGGTGTGCTAGCATCAATGTATTTAGAGGAGAGAGAACCAGAAGTCTAAATAAAATAATTACCTTAATGAAAAAACACTACTTTTAATTTTMAAAAAACTCAAGATAATAGCACTGTCTTTTACAGGATTTACACATCTTAGAAGTGCAAAGCCATTTGCAGCACAAACTCACTAACTAAATGTGCAGAAAATGTAAAAGTAATGAACTAGCTGCTGGTTGCTTCCCTTGTACTACCCAAATATAGAAAGTTGCAGCTGCTTTATGATGCAGCAGGCAGTTGTCAGAAAAACAGTTCTGACCAAGATCAGTCCCAGAAACTTTAGTACACAGTTTATGGTTTACATAACAGAAGTCTTTAAAATAACAAAGTATCATCCCAACATACATATATTTCCTTATCAGAGCTGAATGACTGAAACATACTTTTGTACACATACTTTTAAAATAACATGTACTTTTAAAATAAACACTGAGTGTCTCATTCTAGARAGTATTTACTTCTTCATGCTGCTGGATTTGTGTATTTTCAAGGCAACTTGTCCTTGGTTAAATATATGTTTTTTAAATGTGTGCATGTAACTATTTTTCCACATATGTCTACCATAATATACATAATGACAATATATATTTTTCCTGTTCTGATATAAACAATTCCTTTCATGTTTACCCACAGAAATTATACAGATTTTAGGTAAAGCACTGTGTTTTTTGCTGAAGTTCCAGTCCTTTTTTTTTTCCTTCCTGTCACCTTATCTAAAATATTCTGGGACAGGTTAACCTTGATGCATGCATTAATCTCTTCACCTAATATAAGTTATTTTATACAGAACATTAATCACTGTGACTGCAAAATTAGCCTTATTATATTGCCATTTAAGCATCTAAAAATAGCACTGTGGTCAGAGTGCTTTTAAAACAGAAGTGGATAGAGAAATGCAAAACTCAGAAGGTAAGTTCAGAAATTTTTTATGATTTAAATAAATATTAAAATGTCCTCATCTTAAGTGGAAGTTTATGCATGCGACCAGTTTCACAAAGTGATTTGCACAATAGTCCCTTGCTTGTGTTATTCCACCCAAGATTCCTTATACCTTTCTTCATACTTCATTTTTCATATTTCCCTTCAAGCTCCTTTCACCTTAAGTTAGAATATTCCCTCCTTTGTGCTTTTCTGCCTTTTCCTACATTCCCCAGCATCTTTCTCCAATCAACAGACACCATCAAGTGCTCCCTTAGTCAATTGACAGACACCACCAAGCTGGGCAGATGTGTTGATCTGCTGGGGACTGAAAGCTCTACAGAGAGATCAGGACAGACTGGGGCCAGTTGTATGGAGACACTAAAGACCACATAGTCCCAACACMCCTGCCATGGGCAGGGATACCTGTCATGAGAARCTGTTTCTACTTTCCCTGCCCACTCTCTTGCTCTTCAGCAAGTGTCTCTCCCACAGAGTGCAGTCTSTCAGTAAAACAACAGTCTGGCATGSGATCCCCATGGGGCTACACTAAATGCCCCACTTTACTTCATAGATAAAGATGTTTTCTGTGAGTAACAGAAAAAGTGATGGGCWGTCTGAGATCACAATATTTTAAAACTGTACCTATGGAAAATGTAGTGATAGAGAACACATTGAASTTATCTATGCCTTGGCTTGCAGAGGAATCAATAGTAAAACTTTTTGGGTTCAAAAAGCAAAAGTAAAAAAAAAACTAGCATATTTGTAAAGTCCTTTGTTTTTGAAGTTAATCAGATTATGACCAAGAATGGTGACTCTGCTACTTCTCTAAGGAGGATTATAACAAATATGAACCATTGAGTCCAAGAAAGACTCACCAGCTTCTTCAAAACAGTACAGTCTTGAAACATATAATGTGATTATCACAGAATACTTGTGATTCGGTATTTCTTAGCCTGTAACTTTGCAAAATTGTGAGTTATTCTACATCAYGGGAAGTCTCCAATAAAATATAATGTCTCGATGTTTCTTTCAAAAGGAAGCTGCATACACAACTAATTCCACACCATTCTTAAAATTATACTACATACCACTAGAATACCAGTTGTTACAGTAAAAATTCTTCTATGCAAACTCACAGGGTTCAGGAAATTATGGTAAACTTATAGTTTTAACTCCAGCTGAGATAAATAAAATGACCAATACACTTTAGAACTCATATATATATATATATACAAAAATAAAGACATAAACAGATTTATCTTCTAAAATAGTATTTAATGAAGTGGTCTCCATCTCCCCAAATTTTACCAAARTTTGTCTAAATATTAGTTTTAATTTCTCTTTTTAGAAATAATTTTTACAAGGAAGATTAAAAACAAATAGAAGTGTAAACTTGACTACAGTTGTGGAATGGATTAATCATTAATTCTCACAGGGAAAAAAAAAAATCCACAAAACTGAAGAATGAATATACATGTATTTCCATAGGTGTGCCTATGAGAGAAGAAATAGTTAATATTAAATCAAAGAGAAATTATATTTCATTTGTTCTTCAAAACTTCTGCTAATGAATAGCATCAAGAAGCATTTCTCCATGAGTTAGATCACTCGTACTTTCACTGAAATTATCAGCCATGGGAAACTTGTTATTCAAACTGTGAATTGCTGCCCTTCTTCCGCMTCTTCACTCCTCCCTTTCAATCTCTTTAACTTATTACTCCCCTTTTAAAAGAAGAGCAATTAGTAACATAAGGAGAAAGTACAAAACATAAAAACTTTTGTTATACAAAACTATGAATTTAATTCATAGAAACTAAACACAGAAATGACACTGGCTCAAATCCAGAAACTAAGCTAGTTAAAAGGATCAGCATACATCGCTCCAAACAGACAGATATCAGTATTTATTAACAAATAAAATATGGTCATGATATCTAGAATACAAATTACAAGGAAAAAGAGCAGTACCTCTTTTAAACATAGTATTTAAAGACATAAGGTTTCCTAGCACTTCTTGACCAAAATTGAAACTCTACATACTTTTTTTTACCATGTTTTAATGTATATTTTTAATGGATACTATTGTATACTTTTAATGTATACTTACTTTGAAGTCTGAAAGAAGAGRAATTAAAAGAGTCAGCCTTTCCAGAGAAAAAAATCTGATAACTTCATATAAAAAGAGATTTGAGACCTCTACTCATTTTAAAGACTAAAAAAAAACATGCAAAAAATTGGGCTTGGGAGTTTGAGCTTGACTATTAAGAGGGTTSTGATAAATAGATAATTTGCAGACTATAGATAGTACTCTTTCAGCTGTTACAAAAAAAWTTACAGTGGATGGAAACATAGTTATAGCTGCATGGTGACAGGACTTTCAGAAACTTAAGCCATAAGRACATAAAGACAACTCAAAACTAACCTCTAAGAAGAAAAATTRAAAGTAGAAAGCAGTGATTTTGTAGATAAGAGAAGTACCTTCTCCACTTAAGTCTATAAAGAGTGRTTACAAAATGAAAATCCTTACATCTAGTAAAAATTTCAACATAAGGCCCTCAGAACTGGACATTTTCCTTCATTCTAATTTTTTTTAATACTACTATATTTAAAAAACCCTGAAAGGTACTTTTGGTAAGTAAGTAATCTTGTAACAGACCAATGACTCAGTTAAAAATAGGACTGAAATAATACAATAAGACAGTAGATATAATAAAATGTTGGCTATTCTTGCCTTAATGAACTTCAACACTTCATTTAAGAAGACAGSATAAAGAGATAACAGTCAGAGAAAATCTATAAAATAAATAGGGATTTAAGAGTTTCACTCCAAGACTACATCTGTGTATTAGTTTAGAAAAGTGAAAATATATTCCCCTAGAAGCAGAACTCCTAAATAAAGATACATAAAAGAGATCAATAGACCGTCCCTGAATTTGATGGTTTCCAYCCTTGAATTATGCATCACTGCCTGCAAGCCATACCTTCAATCTGCATTGCAATCATTAAAATAATCATTTTTTATTAAGTTTGAGATGATGGAATTGAAGCTCCACTTTCTCCCTCCTGTAGATCTGACAACCCCCTTATCCAATATCTGCATCAGCATTTAACTATTTTTCAGAACTTTCATTTGATATTTTACTGGTGGCAATATTCAAGACATAACAATCTGCATCACAGTTTGCAATACCAATATCAGATTTCAAAAGAGCCGTCATGGAAGAGATCAAGCTGCCCTACCTCTCAGATACATTTCATCAGTCTGTCTTGAGATGAGCAAAGACAATATTGTAGCAGCTTATGCTCATTTAACATTTGGAAGATTGATTTCCTTTTCTCCCCACAGCCATATGGATTAGAAACTCATTTATTCCTCTTTGTTATGAAAACACAATCTGAAGCAGAAGTATGTAGCAAATTCAAAAAGCAGGATAATTATGCAACAAGTAAAACACTGCATAATCTCATTATACCATAGATGGGTTTTGACAGTAAGAGTGACAAGAACATTTTGAATTAAAAGTCAACAAAATCAAAATGCAGAAAATGAAATACATTTTAACATAATGTTTAACTGCAGCAAGAAATAACTGAAGTCCAAGGCTTAGGAAAATTTAGAAATTAATCAGCTCTATGCATGGATAGATGAACAATTCACTTCACAGAATACAATATAACACAAGTTCCAGTATYCTTTTTTTAGTCCAAACTGCAAATTATTGAAAGTTACAACCCTTTTCTAAAACCATATAATCCTTTTTTTCTTGTGGCTTTGAACACCGTTTGTCTGGTATTATATCCTCTGCTCTCATTAAAATTCATGCAAAAGAAGGTGATGAACTTWTTAATGTCTTAATAGTTATTACTTAGTTATAAAGCAAGTCACAGATAAACAGGTTAGAACATCACACAATAGACCCTGAATCTGATGACCAAAATCTAAATATTGCTTAATTTTTTTTTTTTTTTAATTAAATATTGCCTTTTTTTTTTTTTTTTTAATAGACTGGGATTTTCTTGGTTAAGATTTTCACTTCTGTGATTGTTTAATTTTATTCTTAGAGTCAGATGAAACATTCTAGAAAAAATAAAGCAAGTGTTTTGTTTTGCTTTGCTTTGCTTTACTTTGCTTTGTTTTGCTTTGCTTTGTTTTGTTTTGGTTTGTTTTGTTTTGTTTTACCATGACTAATAGCCAAGTTTCACACACTGGGATCAATACTTTTGGGAAAAGAAGTTTTCCATACACAGCAAGACAAAAGAGATTTTGTGGTACATTTTTAATCCTCAGAATAATTCTTTGTCTTTATGGAGTACTGCTAAGGCTAGATTTTTGATGTTTAATTTGCTTTTTACTGTCTTTCATCTTGTCAAGAGCTAAATTGCTTTATATATTTAATTATCTAAACACTTTTARTGCAGTTCTTCAAATTCTATAGCTTGGTTTACATTTGCAACAACGTGTAGTAAGCTGCCTTTAAGTCTTCTGCAGAAATTTAATTCTCATTATTGAAAGAACATACCCAAATGCTTTCTTCTTGACGATACTGCTTCCAGTTTCGTCCACTGTCACTGAACATCAGAAGGTAGCTTGTTACCCAGTCTGAGCTCCCGTAACCACCTTGAGTAGCAACAGCAGTAATCTCAGTTCTTTCACCAAGATCAATCTGTAGCCATTGATATTTATTGGACACAAGTGGAGACCAGCCACCAGCACCTTAAAAGAATGAAAAAGAGTGAAATGTATTTCTAAAAGTAAGTTAATGCAAAACTTGTACAAGCAAAAATAAATTAGTTCATTTGAACAACATTATCTAATGAAAAAAGTCCTTCTTTAAGGTAGGGGTTTCAAACTAGTTGATCATTAAAAGTCCTTTCCAACTCAAACCATTCTGTGATTCTCTGATTCTAATTCAAGATGTACTTGCATCAAAACTAAATTGGTATTATTTAGCAAGTATTCTGAAAATTTTTACAGATTGCTAGGTATTTGTCACCAAATATAACTATTATAAACTATTTTGAATTGATTCAACTTTTTTCTCTCTCTAAATTCTGCAATAAATTTTACAGTGTAATTTTTAGCAACTAGACTCTTCAAGTAAAAAAAAAACAAAAAACCAAAACTGAATTTTGTCTTTTTATTTTATACACATCAATTTCATTTTSCATAGACTAGAATATCTCCAGGGGTCCTCTCTAAGCTCAGAGATTCTGCATGATTGTGTTCTGCAAGACCTGGCTAYAAAATTTGCTTATGAAGCAATAAACCACAGTTAGATGACAATTTTGCATGTGCYTATTTAAAATGACCAAGAAATTGCCAGCAAAACTGTAAGACATTAAGAGGTATACACATGAAGTTTTAACCATCTGTGTGCAAAGAAAAAAAAAATTAACCCAAAACATAGATCTACACTTCTCTATTATTTTAATTAAAACACAGAGCTATGCTTCTCTAGTATCTTGACTAATCAGAAAAAGCTTAAAAGGAAAGCATCATATCAAGTCAGGGCTCCTTTGCCTTCCTTTGTTTTTATTTGCTCAGATCATGCTACTAGCTTGCCTGTAAAGCAGGGTGGAAAAGGTCAAGGTAGGTATCAAACAATCTAGTAAGAAAACACACTGGTTTATGAAAGTATATTGTAAAATATCACATATTCAACACAGCATCTGGTGAATTTTGTTAGAGAAAGGTGTCATAAAAAGTAAAAATTATCAATTATTTATGGGCAGATTTAGATCTAACTCAGAAAAAACATAATGTAAAGGATGCCTTGAATAGTTCATAAAGCATACACACACAGAACCAGATATATCTAGTTCCCACTACAATCAGTTAGCTGCAATCCAATTTTATGCTTGTATAAGCTTCAAGTTGTTGAAGAATTCATTGTTAAATACTTCATGTTGCTTAATTCTGTTCAGGGTCTTGAATCAAGTTCTTAATATTAGCTCCTCTAGAAAGGAAAAAAAGAAAAAGAAAAAAAAAAGAAAAAAAAAACCAACCAAGTTTTACTTAGGGACAGAAAACTTGCTTAAACATAAAATAGTGGGAAATCATAGAGGTATTCATAAATCACAAAAAATGAGGTCCACTCTACAAAGACAAGTAGAAAGAATTGAGAGCAAACCATAAAATTCCATGCATATAACCATTCCTTTGTTCACACATTTAAGAGCTAATTAAAATGCAACAGAATTAAAACTATATAGTTAAATATGGGGCATATTTTTTCCTTCTTTATGTAACTCAGTATTTGTAACGTTATGTAAATATGTAACTTTAGTGGCTGCATCTCGATTACTCTCATGTAGATTCCAAAGCCTTACCTTACAGTCACATCATTTTATCTTTTAGGGGCAGTGCAGAACAATATGGTGGTGGCACAGCTTGTTTCTTTGAACAGGAAAACTTTGTGAACAGCCAGGAGGGGAGGTTAAACGAGGGTCCTCACACCCAGAAGCAGAGTGGCCCATGTTCACTTTACATACTGCATCTGTGACACACGCCACCTGGGACTGAACACCAACTTCACTACCAAATSCTCAGTTCAGGCACTAACACTCACTGCAGTGCTGTGGTATCCAAGGCCTCCTTAGAATAATGTGTCAYTGTGTTAAGTTTGGTGACATTTTTKAACTTTTCACTTGAAAGGAGTAACTGTATTGTAGCCAACAGGAGTAGTCTGGCAGGCTGTGCTGAGTACATAATTTGAAAATCTCCTCTGTGAAAAAACATCTCACTTGGTGACTGCAGAACTTTATTCAGAACAAAGAGATGGAAGTTAGAAAGATGTCAACAAAAAATGCCCGTAAAGCAGTCTGTAAAGCAGGCAGTACTACTTGCTGCCAGCCTGAGATAAGTACTCCTGCCTTTAGCACTGCATTTTCCAGAAGTTTTTGCAAGACATGGCACCAGGTAGTCCCCTCATCTTGCTTCACTGCATCCCATAGAAAAAAAAACAAACAAAAAAAAAAAAACAAAACCAGGAGACCCAGATACACAGTATTCTAATGTCAGGGCTATTTAATTTGAGGGATTACATCCTTAAAGCAGTCATCTATCAGTGCTGTACAGACCAATGCAGCATAACATTCATAAAGMATAACCACTGAGCAGAAGCAGCATGATGTCTCCAACATCCTGCATGAAGCCACAGCGTGGACCACCAGGCAGAAGCTGCAACATATTTCCTGAAACACCACAACACTGGTTCACATGATGCTTTCATCTGTCGATGGCAGATGAAATAAGCATGTTCATAAGCTCTCCTGTCTCACTGTCCATCAGCCAGCTGTTCTCCCAGCATCTGACTGCCACCTGAAGCATCACAGATATGAAATATTTGCCCAATACTTCAGAAAACACRAGTAAAGCATCTTAGCTTCTTGGCCAGCACTCCTTACGGCGTGTCCTTGCAGCAAGATTAATGAGTGTACCAAACTGTAGTTGCTTTTGGCTGTAGCATACATCTGGGCATGGTCATGCACAGATTTTTGCAGCATAACAGATATCAAAAGGATCTTGTTTGTCAGATTTCATGCGGCATGGTACGGATGGTTCTGGGGAGATCTGGAGAGATCCTAAAGAGACTCTCACAGGGATSCAGATTCCATGTGTGTTAAACAAGACTGTGCCAAAATATGTAAACACACAGTGATAGACTAAAATTTACAGGAACATAATTATTGTCATCTCTAGACTTCTYGAATTATTGGCTTTGAAATCTTCAACTTTTTTTGGGGGGGGAAGGGTTAGCATATGTAATTCAGAAGTAATTCTTCAATTACTTCTGAATACATTTTTTAACAGTGACTGATGAAACATCTTTTGCTGTGAACTAACAGCAAATTAGAAAAATAATTTTCAAAGGAGAGATAAGCTGTATCTAGAGTTCCTTTTTTGAACATTATCACAGGAGATGTTTAACCCTTTTTATTTTTCACTGTCTCTTTCCAATATTGAGATTATTTGTAGGCAACATATCCAAAATCTAATTTCAAGGTTCCCAAGCATGCCAATTTGCATGCTTTATTTCATTAAAAACCCCAGGCATTACACATAACAAGCACCCTTTTTATGAAGAGCACACTGATTTTAAGTTACGCACACAGACATTCCATACAATCTTTTTTATTTCATTTGTCATTCCTATTATATTTTTTTGAATACCAGKGCTTGCAGAATGTTTTATATATGTGGAGTAACTTTTTAAAAGTACATTAATTTACTGAACACATTAAGCAACCTCATAGTTTTTCTGAAGTTCTAAGTTCTTAACTCATGAATTTCTGTCTTTCAATTCCATTTTAGTAACAACTTGCCAGGTTTACTTAATGCCTCACAAGTAAATGAAGAATCTGTGGTTACTGAGAGGCTTGGTTCATTCAGCCTAGCAGCAATTAAATCAAAGTTTAGAGTTYCCAACAGTCATTTGTACATACTAATTAATAAATAGCCTACTTCATTTTATGTGATATTCATAAATTAATTAGTTCTTAAATGATAGAAAAAAACCTAGCTTTTGATCTTTTTAGTGCATTAAAATTGATTAATTTGTTGTAGATTTAAAAACCAAGCAATCATGCACCTTTCATATTTCAAATCTCGACTATGAAATTCCATTATTCTTGATTTCTGTTTCTACAATGTTTTAACATTTCTTTTCAAGTGAGTTAAGTGAAATATATTGGGGTTTCCTCAAACATTCACCCCAAGCAATGCACAGTGCACTTCTGTGACATTTTTACAAGCAGATGTCATTCATTACATTAGCCAGCAATTTCTTAGTCACTTCAACTGCCAAACTACAAATAAGATTGCAGCCTGTAATCTGTCTGGGATTTATGCACTAAACTTCTAAGAGAAGACTTGGTTTCCTTCAGATAACCTATATTTCTACACTTCCATTATTATGCCCTTCAAATGTAGTTTAAATTCTATCATATTACTTTCCCTGCTTCTGGAGGTCAAATATTCACTGCCCTCTCCCATGACTATCGATATCAACAAATCACAACCCTGAACTGATATTATTTCATTATCCTGGTTCCTGTCTGGCAGGAGCACATTTGTGGTTACATACTTAAAAYACATGTTTAAAGTGCATATGTTTTCATAACTCCTTAGCTTCACTGAGGTGACAATGCCATTATCACTAACACTGAAAATTGAAAAAAAAAAAGAAAATCAGCAAAGGAAATAGCTGCAAGAGAAAAAAACTAGAAATTACTGAAGAGAAGATAAAGAAACTCAAATCCAGGGACAAAAATACCTGAGAATAGCTACAGTGGAATTGGAGTGCTATTATACCCCATTTAAAACTTTTAACCCTGCTGGCAGGAAATTTATTAGATGATGCTTAAGCTTTTCAACCTTGCTCTCTGGAGTTATCAGGCTGGCAAGCTACTTTTGCTTCATTTTAAAAACTCTGAACTACATAGAACAAAAAGTGATTTAAAGACTGCCCCTTAGCACAAATAGGAACCCACCTTTTGCTTATCCTGCTCTATGACTACCATTGCCTATGTTATCCAAACCACAAAACAATTCACATTCACACGTGCTTTCTACATACATCTGCTTCTTCGCTTTCAGGACATTTAGCCAGCACCAGTACTTATAACACTTTCAAATTCAGTCAATATTTTGTGTATTAAATTGCAAGAATTGCAAGCAATGTATATTAMCAGAAGTTCAGTTTAACGCACATCAGAAGGGATCCTTTCCTTTGATTAATCAAACTGTGTATTTCCCATATGGATCATTTAACAGAAGCTGATTTTAATTTCAAGTCAACAAAGTTACACTAGGGATGAATTTGCCTGTAGTTAATACAAAGCATATTTTCTGCATGAAAATAATTGACAACTGAGTCTTCTAAGGTTTTAAAAAGTCAAATGAAGTGTTTTACAGCATTCAAAACCCTAAATATCAAAATAGGATACTATTTCATTTTTTAAGCTAAAAGGCATCCTTTTTCACAAACTGAGAATAATAAAACTTTAGGCTTTTACTTAGATAAGCAGAACAAGGGTTTAAGCTTAAAGGTTTCAGTTTTGTTCTTTAAGTTGGTGGTTTTTTAAATGGTGTTGATGMATTGCCATCAGGTGCAACCCTCTTGGCCCCTTAGAAAAATATCTAGAGTAGCAGTACTGCTGTGATAAAACCCTTGTCTTTTACATTTTAATTCTCTATGTTTGAATGAGGTAATTCAAGAAACAGAGCTCTTACAACCAGCAATTTATTCCCATTTACAGCCCAGCAAGAAAAGTAATTATCAAGAAGAACCTAAACAGCCAAAGATGCCGAAGAGTATAAATCACAACTTGGCCCATTTTTCAGAAAGGCTATGTAAAAGTATCCCAGCAACGCTGTTCTGAGTCCATATTTCAGTTATAAAAGACATGGACATAAGCCTCAAAATTTGAAACCAGGGATAAACCATGGCAAGTAAACCTKAAAAGAGATGAGGGACCTTGACCCATGAATAAGAAATACTGGACACAGAATCATTATTTTAACAGGGACTGAAGGAGGCTGACAGASACATCTAGAGTAGAACCCAGTTCTACAATCACTGCTTCATATATAAAATTTCTKCCCAGTAGTTTTCAACACAATTTTTGATAGCTGTTCATCTTTTGTCTTTGATCTGTAGCAGGATGCTCTGCCTAAGTGGGGATAAAACAKCTTGAACCTTACCATATTTGCAAAAATTATCGATTATAGATGGAGGGGAGGAGTTACACTCTTTTGGTGTTAAAGAAAGCTAAGACCAGCCTGACTCAATCCCAAAACTAAATATTCTGAGGATGTGAAGAACAACATCTCACTACAGAAACTCACACAAATGAGGATGTGSAGACAAAGACCATGATAAAGGAGCCAGCAAATGATAACACTCCTAATTTATCTAAAGGTGCTGAACTAAAGGCTGCTGAGCTGACACAACTGGCTTGAGACATTTGCTTGACAGTCAATGGCTTTATGCTACAAAAGACCAGACACAATTCTTACAGCAGGGGCTTGTAATGTCCTTCTTCTAGAAGTGTGCAGATTCCTCCCTTGAGTGGAGATACCCCCCGAGATTATTCCTTGAGGCTGAATGAAAGAGTTGCCCAGGGTCATTGGTATGGTCAAGTAATATACATGTCCTGTCCATAATTATTTTGCTATTTTTAATACAATTTCTTCAATATTGATTTAAAAAAAAATGCACTTTCATAGTAGTTATAAGTATACTGTACTGAAAGTRATTTTGATTAAAGTATTTTAGTCTAATAATTATCATCATCAATTTCAACAAATAATGTACTTTATTCATATMAATAGGTTTGGTTTGCTGTCCTTAATCGTGCCAGTGAAAGTTACATAAAGGCTGAATTACATCTACATAATCTATTAGACGTAAACTGTAGACTAAATCTGGGACTAGGACTGGATCCTGCCACATCTAGACTTCTCCCTGAAAAGCTGTTTACAAAAGTTTCTCAACTTTGTGACTTCTCAGAAGACTCTCTGACAATCTTTATCTGAAGCTTCCATTCTGTCTGATGTGATCTAAGCAAAATCTTATTGTTTCCTATGACATTGTTTTCAGGACTAGAAAGTTTTTCTCATATTCACGTATTGCTTATATTTAAAGCTATCATAAAACCACCAATCTTAACATCTAAAAACCTGAAAGCATTCAGTTCAGGAAAGCTCAGCTCTTCAAAAAGGGTTGTTATCATCTGAAGGAGGACSCATGTCTAACTGGTCTCGAACTGTACAACCTTGGAAACAGAACCACAGAATATTTCAAATTGGAACAGACCCACAAGGATCATGTAGCCCACATCTTGAGTGAATGGTCCATAAAGGGATCAAATCTGCATCCTTGGTGTTATTAGTACCATGCTCTAAACAGCTGGTGTTCTCATCTCCAGTCTTCTCTCCTTAAGATTGCAAGTTATGAGGATACAGTGCATTCAGCCAAAGTTCAAAGAAATACTTCTTTGGAGATTACTAAAACAAGAGGCTTTGAATAGTTGTGGCATCTTAGACTTCTAGTAGGCAGTTACTTTCTGTGAGAAAGAGGCATATGACTGATTTGAAGGGAGACTAAAAGCAGTTGTGACCTGTCACTTTATATAAAAACCCTCCATGGCTGTCCTTCAGGACAGTGTCACGGTTTACTATCCTTCCATAACTGGTTTTSATTGGAAATCATTCAATGCCTTCATAATTTTCTTTCTATTTTAGTATAGTTCAAATAATGTAAGTTGAATCTAGGAAATCAAGTATTAGTGGTAGCTGTCCTACCTATTAAGATCGACTGATGAAAACCAAGAAATACTCTYACACAATACAACTTCATGTATAGTTTCTTAGGTGTTTTCTGGTTTTGTCTTTGTAGGTTATAAACWGAYAGAGATAGGTTAAGTTCAATATTTTGAAAAAGAAAGGAAGTACAGAAACACAATGGAATCTTGAATATATTTCAAGGAATCAAAAACAAGATTTTCCCCTTCAAAGACATCTTCTGCATTTTGTCCCCTTTTTGGAAAACAATACTGATCTCTCTATAATACAACAAAGCCAAATTTGTTGCACTCTATAAACTCTGAAGRTCTTCTTCCTGAGCACATAAGCAATCATTTTTCTGAATTGTAAGGGAAGATCTTGGCCAGGTTTCAGAAAATASTGTGAGAGAATAACTAAGAGACATTTTTGAGGGCTTGATAACAGAAGAACTCACTCACAGGAATATATCATGAGATRCACTGTTCGAATAAAGGCTAGAAAGTCCCATGAATGGCATCTGATTCTAAAAGTTATAAGTTACTTTTGCTGACAAGAAATGAATAAACAAGTCTTGCCTCTTACATTCTGAAGAATGAGATGAATTTATCTGAGCAATCTCYAGAAATAAAGACAGACATAACAGGTATGTTTTGGCTTATTCGTGGAGGRAAGTTATGTTTTCTGAGGAGTATTTCACAGGCAGCATGCAGAGCTGTSTCAATGGAAATCAGAACTAGTAAAAAATGCAGCCACTTTTGAGTCAGATCACAAAAGGAGCTATATAAATGCTTCAGTCAGACAGAAGGGAGGTGGGTGTAGCAGGTACTTGAACGGCTTCAAAAGTAGAATAAGCTTAATTGTGKAGGAAGGTCTAACCTTATTTAAGATATTCTGAAACTGAACATCAAKGAAGAAAATATGTATGATCTTAGAAGAGAAGGAGCAATTGTGTTTATTTTTTCCAACTGTCAGAATATTTAATATTAAAGGGATTTAACTTTCAAAACTGTGGCAGGTATTATAAAATGAGTATTAGGTTTTAATAATAATTTGTGACAAGTAGCACTTACTATGTCAAGAAAAGCTTCAGAGAAATTTTTAATTTGAATCAGTGAAATACAAAGGCACCAGGAAATGGTATTAATAGTGACAAAGTTTGACCTGCTCTGTATCATTCAAACAGAAAAAGGTAGATAACTTTATTTCACCCCCATTCTGCATTAACRGTAATTTAGGTGAGTGAGTCAGTCAGTGAATCCCATTTTACATTTCTTCAGAAAGCTCTGAAGACATTTCTAGTCAATTAGTCATTATGTAAATATATCAAGGGAGATAGTTTGATAAACTGTCATAGTTTATCAAAAGAAAATGTACTGGTAATGATTCAAAGACCTATCAYAGCTACTACTTTTTGCTCAGGTTTTTCATCAGCAGCATAGCACACAGAGCTACAACACAGTGGCCTACAGTAGGCAACATCTTTTGTGTGCATTGGAAAGCCAATGTTTGAGCAAATTACTTTTACATAAGTAATGAAGATATAATTGTTTAGAAAGTAATCTGAGCCACTCTCTGCCACTTCTGCAGTGTACTAAAAAGGTGTTTTTTACTTCCTCCAGCAGGTATCAGGCATTAAAAAATGTCACTCCAAAAGATTTGTGCTGAAGAAAAGCTCTTGTTCTACACAGTGTTTCTAAGGAAAAAGTGGTTTAGAAATGCGCCAGTTCATTGCAAGATTTACATCATTCTTGGCTATTACCTACCTTTTACTTGATTAAGAAAACCAATTATCTTCCTTACTACAAAGTAGGAACTTCACACAGCTTCTGTAACCCTTTTTAGCACGTAGTCTGACAATAATCCAAGACTGAAAGCAAAACAGGATTTGATCTGGGAGATTGTGTCCTTCTTAGGACAACGTATTCTTGCAGTACTGCTGTTCTCTTTTCTATCTCTGCTCTCTGGTCATATTCAGGTTCAGGATCCAGTATCAGTAAATCCTATGTGAAGTTTGTTTCACTGATTTCAATACTTTACCTTCTCTCTCTTTTTCTTCATCAGTGAAGTGATGATCACTTACAYGTAATCACTGTAAATTTTACCAGAGGATCTTATTTTGTTCATAGATGATGCACAGAAAATTTCACAGGGAAAACAAAAGCAAAGAGATTTCACTGCCATTATCTTTCTCTACACCACCAAGTTTAAGCAGCATTCTCTTTTAAATTTCAGTACTGRTGTAATTTGTACCTACAGCAGTATGTCAGGAAAAATATAGAGTGGAAATGGAAAATACATTTTTTATTGTATAAATATTTTTTACAATGAAACAACAACAACAACAAAAAAAAAAAAACTAACTCAAATACACTGTTCATCACAGTTTGATAACATTGTAGAATTTCTTTCAGGCTGATAAATTTTTACATGTTCTTTACATAGCAGCTGCCTTCACTGAGCCACCTATATTTGTTTTCCTCTGTGGTCTTGCCCAATATGTTACACTCCTATCTTGCAATTTAAAACTAGCAGTGATAATCAGCCATAGTTTTCATGGCCAAAAATATTTTTTATATTGAGGAAAARCTTTTTACAGTTGAAGTTCTGCAATTCACTCACTTGTAGATATTTTAATAGTATTCTTCCTTTCTTGACTGCTTGGCTTTCATTCCAGTGTGAAACAACCAGGCAAACCCAAAATTTGAAACCAAATGAAAAATGGTTATTTAGTATTTACTGCTGTTCTCAACTATTTTATTGAGCAAAGCCACARAATTAAAACAAAGGGAAAGTAAGCTTGAAATGTTTTGCATTGATCAATAGGCCTTAGTATATGTGACACAAGAAGACCATCAGCATTTTAAATATTTGCCCTCATGACAGTGTACTGATAATGTTTTCCAGGGTAATTATATTAAATTTCCTACTACCAATTACAATCTTCATTATTGTGAATTATGCCAAAACATACAAATATGTTTACCTAGATGGTATTTCTCTGATGCAAACATTCATTTATGATTGGTGCTCCTGGTTCCTGCCTCCTTAAATATAAATCTACCACTGGTATTTTAACAGGAAATACTG
>NW_026623247.1:1321645-1328555 GCF_030028575.1 Malurus melanocephalus
TACATGATTATTTCAGCTATTATTGCATTTTCCTTGAGGATTTGCCTACTGTTTTGAAGATGTTGAACAGCAGTATCAGTGAACTGCAAAAGGATCAGCAGCAAGTTYAAAAATACTATCAAATTAAATCTTAAATCCCTGTGATATCTGTCACCCAGTTCTAATATATAACTCTACACATCATCTCCAGTTTTACTTAGCAGAGTGATATGTTTGTATACTTTACAACAAAATGAGCAGATGAACATGTTTGTGCCTGTCATTTTTATCACTACTTCAATCTAAATCATCAATAATTCACTTTCTGATGGTGTTACTTGTGAAAATTCTATTTCAGCTTCCAAGATGCTGATTCAATAACCTTGGCACCTGTTGTTGCACAYATGATGCCTTCAGTACAGCAAAGGAAACAGATAAAACATTGACACCTGCAATGTCCAAGCAAGAATACTCTAAAAATATATATATTTAAAACAGAAAAAGATCTATTTTATTTCCATGATTGTGGGTGTAAATTTCTATAGCAAGCATTAGGGAGACACTGGCCAACTTCATCTGGTCAYGGACCTGCATGTGTATCTGACATAYACAATGAGAATATGATGTTTTAAGAAAAGTACAGTGTCAGCCTTCTGTTCCTTAAAGTCTGTTTGGGCTCATGTGCATAATAATATAAATATTATAGTCTGATTACATTTTGACTTTATGTTAAGTAGGAGTGTCAGAATGTGCACGTACGTGTACAGTTCCACTCCTGTACATTTGTGAGCAACTTGACCTGACAATAACATAAAAGGATGAGGTAAAACCGGATCACAAAATGCTCCCTACATATACGGTATTTCTTCAAATTGGTGTTCTAGTCATGAGTTCTAGCATTCTGTTCATTTATGCAAATATATGCAYATGACTCTTAACACTTTATTAACCTCTATCTACACATGACACACTACGTCAGATCCTCAGATGGGAAGTTAGTACATCTCTCCCWAAGTCCTATATTTAGTTTCCAGTAATATTTTTTTCATATTGGCCTGAATGTTAACATGTTGATATTTCTTATGGACCTTTCACAAAGTCATGATTTGACCAGTCATTTACTTTCCATGGTTCAAGATTCCTACTCTTATAAAAAGGAATTTTTTTTYTAAAGGTACACTCCTTCCCTTTAAACCCAAATCAATTTCTCTGGTTTGTGTATTTGTGCAACATCTGTGKTTTTCAGAATGCGTGGACTATGATGTCATTATTTCACCATATAATTAGGAAAGAAGCCCTCACAAATCTCACATTAGACATTTCAACATTATAAAAAGCACTGACTCCTGACTCAGTTTTGTTGGCAGAAAGCCTGAGAGTGTAATAATTATGACTAGAAAAAAATAACATAGGGAAAATGTAATGGAGCTGGACTAATGAAATTTCATTATCAACAAATAYATAACCACATCTGCCTTGATTTTCCGTGGGTAACATTTTTTTTTTTTTTTCAAATAAATGTCTAAGTTGTAGGTGGTACAGCTATAAATAACAGAACTTTATTATTGTTTCATACAATACTGGAGGAGAACATCTATTCAATTGARATAGCTAACAAGGAAGAAAAACTGCTGTTCCATTTACTTAAGTTTTGTCCAGGGAGAAAGCTTAATTTTTCAGCATTCCAGACTTCTTTTTTCAGAGTATTATAATAACATTAGTCCTCGTTTGTGATTTTCAAAAAAATGGCATTATAATGTTTATGAAACTAAATCAGCCAACCTCAACAGCCAAATGAGAAATTCARGGATTTTATATTTGCATCAGTTTTAAGATAACTGGTGTATAACTAATGCACAACTAAGCTGTATTATTTATAAAACTATGTTTAACTTAAAAGATTTCTTCAGACTAAAAACTGGTATTAATGCATAATCAGATCCCATCTTTTCAGAGCTTCACAGCTTCTTACTTTTAATGACAGCCATGATGGACAGCAGAGCTACTAGAATCAGACCATATAATTTATGTAATAATAAATAAATGATAGTAGTGGTTGTGTAGAAAAATTCCTATAGCTTTCAGACAAGCAGTATTACTGTGAAAAATCTCAATGGATTGAGCAGTGCAACTTCTGCAGGCTATCATGATCTAACCTTATCATTTTCTTCGTAAGTACTATATTACTTATAATACTGCAGAGAATTTAAGTAATGGCCAGAATGCAACTTAAAGCAATCCAATGTAACTTATGAATTCTTATTATTTATTAATGCATTTTTTTTGCCCTTAAGAATTCATTTTGTGAACTGAAACTTCTTTAGCATGAACCTGATGAACTAGAAGTTTATCTGATATCAGCAATCATGAATTAAATTACTGGATTTTTAGGTATAAAATCACTTATTTGCCAATGATTTTCAACATCTTGCCACACATGGGTAAAAAAAAAGAAAGTTAATTAATAAAATAAAAACCTTTTAGAACAAAATAAAAGGCAAAAATATAGATATTAGCAGAATGTGACCAGACAATATTTGTCCTTAATTTAAATCTATATTTATGCAATTCCTCACTTTCAAATGCAAGCTATTATTGTGGGGCTGATCTTTATGTAAAAATGTCCATATACTAGCTTAAATAACTCTATCCTGAAACATTACTCTGGAGATAAGGTATCTATAGCTCATCTAGTTATCTAGCTAGAATCACACTGTTCTCTTTGCTCTTTTTCTTTTTTTTCTTTTTTTTTTTTCATCTGTAATGTACTTTGGAGCTGTAGGCTGCCTGCATTCAGTTGAAGTTTCGGCTCACTACATTTAAAAGATTTTTAGAAGTAGATTATGTTGATAAACATCATGGATGCATTTATATACATAAACACATTATATATAGACATGTTATACACATCATATATATATGCAYGTGTGTGCATATACATATATTAGAAAAAGAGAAGGTGATAGTATCCATCAGAAAATTATACATACAAATACACACACAGATCCCTTGATGTCCCTAAAATCTAAAAGCATATTAATTATCTGACACAGCCATCTAAGTTGTCTAAGGAACATACATTACTAACTGGACTGCAAATGGATTTATGAAATCAAGAACTCCCACTTACTTCTGGGTAGTCTAAAGAGATTTAGTCAAGGATTGAAGGCAAATAGATTAAAAGCTGTCCAAAGACTAAAATCTCTCTCTGACTCTAAGAGAGGTGGATTTAGAGCTTTAAATGTCTAACTGAGATATTATGTATATTACACTTATGCCCACATGATAATACCTTGTTTTCTTGGCTTTGTAGGTTTGTATCCTTATGAGGAAATCTTGACTAAAGCAATGGAATGAAGATGTAGCACAGTAAACATTTCTTCACATTGAAAACTAATATTTAGAGAATACTGACCTTTGATATTAAGTAAGTAGGTATAGCAAAACTGTTAATTAATAATTAAAGGTGAATAGTTAATGAATTATTCATTAATATTTGAATTTTTTTGCTGTTGTCATTGTAGAAAGAAATAACCTTTATTGTGTTACCAGTGTCATCTTTTACTGGGCTGTAACAAAATGACAAGCTAAACAACAGGAAATCGTTTCCAATTGGTTTTGCCAGAATGTTAGCTTTATAGCTGTGCAATAATAATAATGTTGACTGAGTGTAGAAACTGTCAAATACTGCAGTTTGTTGAAAAGGTTATATTCTGCCTACAAAAGCTAAACTGGTTTCACATCTTAAGAAAAGACCAAAATAGAAGCTGAAACATCACAAAAAGCCTATGACACGCTTCAAAAATTATGCCAACAAATGAAAAGGAATCCAGATATCGCACATAAAATTTGGATCGGAAGGTCAACATGATCTTAATTCTGATAATTAAATTTAACTGGACCTCTCAGCAAAAAAGGTAATTTTGAACAGAAATAAACCTGCAATCCTAGTCAAGACCAGAATGCTATAGTAATACAGCAGATGTTAGATTTAAAAGGAGTGTTAAAAAAGTCAAATTTTTCACAAAGGTATTTGTTGGAAAGCAGTGTAATAAACACTCCMAGTTTTGTCATCAGAGACATTTCATCCCACACCAGTCATCTCCCACCTACCACAGGCTGTCACAAAACAACACACAACAYCAGGCTGACCAAGTTCCTCTAGCTGTAAAATTTTTATGTGTTTTGCATTTTAAAGTGCCATGAAGTAGCTTCTGGAAGATAATTAGGATTTTTGGAGAGCTACTAACATGTAACCACTTCAAAAATAAAACAACCAAGAATGTTCTATTTCCCAATACTAGTACAGGGTAGATGAACAGTATCACAGACCTTCTTGATGGTTGGAGGGGAGAAAATTAAATTGGATGCTTTTGTAAGCTTCACCAGTATAGAATGAATTTGTGTAATTTTAAAATTGTTTAATCAAATATGCAAATATATGATACTCCCTAGAAAGATACTTTTACCAAAAAGTCCGTATCTACTCTTAGGTAACAAAGTATTGGTAGCTCTGAGGTTAAAGTACACTCTCTAGAAAAAAAAAATAAACAACAACAACAACAACAAAACAAAACAAGAAAAAAACAACAACAACAACAACAAAAAAAAATAGTATGTTATTGGATTTTTTTTCTTATCCACTGTCTGACAATCTACTGTAAGAGCTACCAGAGAAATTAGAGAGACCTAATAGCTAAAATTCCACTTTCGACTCCTATTCCTTTGGTAATTAAGCACTAGTAAGTAAGTTACCAAATAGGATACTATACAAAAAAGGGCTTGGAATGGGCCACAAATCAATCACAAACCTGCCCTCAGATGATCATATTGTGGGAACCTTTTACAGCTGGATGCCAGCTCTGAATGTTGATTGCCCAACCATAGCTTGCCGAGAGCTACATGTTCTTCCTCCCTTATTAAGTTACATGAAATTGAAAAGATATAGATCGGGATTTCAAATCCACTGATCTGTAAAAAAGTAGGGAGAATTACACTATAGGAAATCTTGGTAGTACAGTTTATTATTAAGGTTATCCATTATTTCCAGGTATTTCAAATTCTGTCAGACTTATAACTAGACTGAAATCTTGAGTCTGTCAGGATATTTTTCTCTCTTTTTCTACCTTTTTTTTTAGCTTTTTTCTTATCTGAGAAATTCCTTTAGCAATTCTAAGGTTCATTATTAGGATTGGTTTTGTTATTAGGTGATGATTATGCATGAAGAATATGCTTTTTCCCCTCTCCTTTTCTTTATCAATCACCATATTTGGCTGATATAAAACAAAAAACAAATGACAAAGATATTATTATGTTATTAACTCTGAAAGGTCTGCCTGAATTGCTCCACYGAAGTACTGGTGCTGCTGAGATTTATGGACTTACAACAGGCACCAGAGTGAAAATGAGGAAATTTGTTTCCTAGTTCATTTCCATTGCTTTCTTTAGGTGATGAGAAGCCAGAACATTCAATGCAGGAAGACAAGAATTTGATCCAAGGTAAGAAGTACAGAGTGGTACAAAGAATGACTTTAACTGGACTTCAGTTATAGTGGTTTAAAATAGCTGCACCAAATTCATCATAAATACTGAACATGGGAGTATTTGTAGAAAGTATTAAAGAAGGCTGAAAAAGAGAATAGTTATGAATTACATATTTTCTTTATCTTTTTTTTTTTTCATTTTTTTCCCTCATAAGTATGGATGCTATGAGATGAAAAAAAAAAAGGTCAAACATTGCAGATATTGTCAGTAGGCAACTTTCTGACATGGAGGAAGTTACGAAAATATCATTTGCTTTTTGTTCAATGAGAAGGGCTTATTGGTACAAAAACATGAATCAGTTTCAGGTAACATTTAATTTCCACAGGATTTTGAGGTGGAAAATGTCTATGAAAACTATTTTCATGCTATATGTGATATCCTGTATCTGCAAGATCAGTTCTCACCTGTGACAGTCGGCCAGGAGCACTGCCTTCATATCTGGTTTGAATGTCTGGTAGCTCAACTGTGAAATTGAGCCCAGGCAGTCTGGAACCCAGACTAAAGGCCAGAAGGACATTTGTAACCACATAAGCCAAAACTGCCTCAGCAAGCACAAAGCTACAAAAATAATTGTGTCTTTGTCTCTTCTGATCTTAGAAATTGGTTAAAGGTTAGGGAAATGAGTGTAAAAGGCACATGAAAGGACTTGAGTGCTACTGCAGATGGAATACAGCCAGAAACTGTGCTGGGAATATAGTCTTCTCTCAAGCAAAATTTTGGCATTTAGAAAATCCTTCTTGTTTGTTATTATGTCTGCCCTCCCAGGAGGAGGCTCCAGCTGCTTCTGATCCTGGCACTGGGTCAAACAGTACGGCAGTATTCACACTGTCATTCCTGGTGCTGTAATTTTATGTGCCACAAATCCCAGTTCCATCTGAATTTCACCATTTTTTTCCTGGTTTCTTTGCAATACCCAGTCCCAGAAAATGAATACCTGAGGGAAAACTGCTTAAACAGTGAGTGGCTCACAAAATCTCACTCTAGTTGAAAATACTGTCTGTGAGTCTGGCCTGAGAGGCATGGGTCAGTCACACAGATGAATCTGGGAAGAGGTTTTTAAGAATTCTGGGAAAGATGATCACAGACAACTTTTCTGGATCTGTGGGAGAAAAAAATATCTTGCATGCTTTTAAGAAATGGGAACAAAGCCATGGTGGGTTTTGTGCTTTCTCATTTGAGTGTGAAGAATCCTATGCACACATATGGCCCTTTAGCAACTCTACTCGTAACAGTCTGATTATGTTAATCTGTGTTTCCATGTAAACATATAAAAAACTGACAGGACCCAATTATAATCACATAATTAATTTTACATGACAAATACATGACAACAGCAAGAATAAGATATTCTTTGTTGCAGTTATAAATAGGTGAGGTGTTTTTTTTT
>NW_026623247.1:1328640-1352320 GCF_030028575.1 Malurus melanocephalus
CATATTGCAGAAGATTAAATGATAAAAGCTTTCCCATATTTCTGTAGGCTACAAAAATAATCAAGCCTTCTTAGTTATCCAAAGCACAAAACAATCCCTCGAGGAAACACAGTCAACAATGTAATGACTTGTGAAATCTATGATTTCAATGGGTCGTTTCATTTTTGCCTGAACTGCTCTTTCATGACTCGTCTTGTAAGCTTACCAATTTCAAGGTCGACTTTTTGCTAAATGTACACAGCTGGCCTTCTGCATCAAATTAGTATCTAGCCCTGTGAGTATAAACAGATATTACTTATTATACACTCATTTAAAAAAAAAAAGAAGTGGGTATTTTAAAATGATTACTCCTATTAGAGGGAGTGCAGAAGGTAATACAGATGAAGTCTGGGCAAGTAAAAAAAAAAAACAACTTTTCAATAGATGGAAAAGGCCTTATATCTAAATATGGCCAGAGTGCTAGAGGGTAAATGAAAAAAGCAGTCACACAGAAAACATATTGAACTATCACTTCTATTACTTTAGAATAAAAGAAACCTGATTTATCCTTGAAAATCAATAGCAAAACCAAAATCCGTTCTGGTTTATTGTATTTTAGATTATGTATGAGGAACACGTAGTTAATGATCAAAGAGCTTTTACTCCTATTTCTACTGAATATCTGCTTCCTACCAAAATGCAAATGTATGTGGCTGTGGATGTGTTACACCCTGCAAAACTGTCAGAATACTTACATTTTAGTAATTCGGAATAGTTTACCTCTAATAGCTGTACCTTGGAAAACTGTAAAGCAATCACTTTTTAAGGAAATCTTTTCTAGTACCAGTTACATTCAGGAGCAATTAGTTTCTGAAAAGGAAGAGCTGTCTCTTTTGCCAAMTAGTGTTCACTTCAGAATGCAATACTCTTTTAAAAATGTAATGAGTCACACATTTATTATTAAAAAAAAAATCAAAAGGATATTCAGTTAACAAGGTGTTTTTTTTTTGTGAGAACACTCTGAAGATCTAAAGAGATAAAACAATATCATGAAAAAAGGACTAAACAAAGCAATACTGCATGTGTTGTCCAGAAGTCTTGTGATGAATGAATATAAAATATCTATTTKGTTTATTACATCTTAATAATATATTTATATTGTTATACAACAATAGCCATGGTTTATTAATAGAAACATGTTTATAAGATATCTTGAAGACTTTGGATACAAAAATTGCAAAAATACATTGAAATACAAGAGAATAGTCTACTGAATATCTTGTTAAAATCCTTTTGTGTAAAATGACCAGCAATAAAAGAAGAAAAATCAATTTTTTTTTTTTAAAAGGTATTTTTCCAGCTCTTTCTCATTCCAAACCAAACCTGATCTTGTTTGATTTAAAGGATTTCTACAATATTTAGGCTCCTGAATTCAAGATTAATACATCCTTGGCTACAGTTCACATTTTGTGAATGTGTTCTTTTTGGTTTGTTTGTTTTTGAGCTTAATTAAAAACATCAGTGATTTTGTAAATGCTCTTAAACTACAGACATCCTATTTCAGAATTAAAGACATAAATAACCGCAAACAATGTTTGCCAGATGTAAACCTATTATTCTTCTCAACAACAGCAAAAGTGAAGATCCCACTTCATCCCTTCATTCTATATTTAGAAACCAGGTGCACTTCAACATGAGGCAGCTTAATCCCTTTTAAAATGTTAGAAGTCRAAATATCAAGGCTGCCTGAAAACTGATTTATCAGTGAGCTCCCGCCAGTGTGTTTTTGACAATTTACACTTTASAATCAATAGACACTTTTGATTTCCCATCAGAAGGACATTCATCTTTCTATAGCTCAAGGACCTAATATTAAAGGAAGACTTCAGCTGCTTTATGTCTAAAAATAATGAGCACAACTTCTACTCTTCACTCACAAAACAACACAAGCAACTATAATGCTGAAAAGATTTTTTTGTGAAATCTATTTACACATTTGTTTTTTTTAATTCAATTATTACAATTATTTTAACATTCCCTTTTAAGAATTCAGAATTTTTAATTTAATTTCATGATATTACTGGAATTAAACAGCTATCATCTGAAATTATCCTAAAACAAAGAACAAAGGGTTCTGAATTKTGTCTATGTTAAAATTCCTACCTGTGTGTTTCTCACACCTGGCAACACTGGAGATCTCAGTTATGGATATTTTTAAATCAATGCCTGATCAATGACACTAATTAGGTACTTAAAATCCCATTTACATTCCAAAATTGTATTGGCTCTATGTGTAGTTTCCTGCTTACACAGCATCTTCTGCAATATATCCATTTTGTTACATTTGAGAAATTTTAGAAGAGATCATTTGAACTTATCCACAAAAAAAAATAAATTATGATAGAATGGGGGTAATATCTCTCTTTTTAAACTATGCACCATTCTTGGCTTCTATAGAGCAAATTATGTTCTTTCAATCTTCATAGTACTTTTTTWAAAAAATTGAACTTTGCAGTAAAATACTAGTTTACCAAAGATTCAAATGTTCTTAAATAAGTACTTCTTATTTTCCTGAAAATCTAGTTTCAGAATTTTTTTCCTCATTTTTCACAAAATTCCTGGGTAATGGACTCTAAATTCTGTTCTGGATATCAAATTTTGAAAATCCTTGAACATCCGTATTGAATTTCAGCTTCATTACATTATCTGAGAAGTAATAATCAGTTTTGAATGCAATGAATCACCTGTCCTGAGACACAATGAATAACACAGGCAACAATTTTAAAATTTGGATTTACTTTTGATTTTTATTTTGTTATTTCCTTTAAACCTACTTCTTCAAGATGGATTATTTAGGGTTACATTGCTCTTTGCTTATCTTCTATCCCAAAATGGGGAAACTAGGCAAYGATTTTGTGAAGTATAATCATTGTAGAATTATATATTCATTGTAGAAATATACAGCATTGTAGAATTACCATCAATTGCAAAACGTAATATTTTTTGYCTGTTCTTTCGCAGGTCATATTGTTTGTCAATGACATCTTTATGTTGTCATGCAAATGGCACAGGGGACAATCTATGTGTGAGCCATCCTGCATGCCTCAGGCAGGCATCAACCTCAGTGTGAAGTGATACCCAGATACTTCTGATAGCAGCACCACTTCTACTCAATTCCCTACAGAAGGATTAGAGAATACCTCAGCTAGAAAGAATGATAGATTCACTACAAACACTCAGTTTCTGACCCCAGATTTGACTTTTGCAATAGGTATCACTGCACACCTGCAATTCTGGCTTGTCAAGTTATTGGAAAATATAAACCATCTCTTATAAAAAGTCTGAATTGAGACATGCATAAACGTAAATAGGGTACCCTTCATTTTCTTTCTAGACACAGTCATGATGAGCTTTATGAACAATTGTATTTCAGCTCTCAAACACAGAATGAAAGCAACATTAACATGTAGAMTGAGTGACTCAATGAAATGGAGACCCTTCTACACGGAAAACCCACACACACCTCCAAAAGCAACCACCCCAAAAACCAACAAAACATGGAATGTTCTTCTTCTTAAAACAAACAAAACAGCAGTAGTGGTGGTATTTTAGATAAGCACACACAATATACAAAGGAAGATGYTTTTTCATACCAAAAGATACTGAAGACTGAGCAACTTAATTGACTGATGACCTTTTAGTTTCATTTAATATGGTTAATAAGCTGTAATTTACAATTACCAGTATGACACTAGGAAGAGACCACAACAACAGAAAGAAAATTAAAGAAATTATTTGAATTCTAGAATCTTCATGACACTGCAATTTAGGTCCCTAATATTTAAAACTGAGGAAATATAAAAAAAAAAAAAAATCATACAAAGCACCCAGCATACCATATTCATGGAAATTTAAATACCCACAGGTGAAGGCTTTTTGGAGTATCTACAGGTTCATAAATTATTTAACTGCAGAAAATTGCTCACAGAAATACCTTTGATCCTGCAAATAATAAAGATATTGTTTTTAAGATGTATTATAATCTATTGATTTGCAATAATACATGAACTGAAATTTGTATCAATAAATTTATGACAGAATTCTTAGTTTTGATAAATGATGACACAAGAAATGAAGARGCAGGCAAAAAGTGTCCAAAAAAGGATACTTCCATAAAGGACTTAAAAATATTTCTAAAAATGTCTACTGAYTTAGTCCAAATCAATTCTGCTCCCTCTACATCACTATCAATCATCATGCCATGAAATAAAAGAAACCAAACTAAAAGTACATTATCATTTCTTTTTCATCAAAGACTTTGGGAGGAGCTATGGAAAAAAAAATCCCTTGAGAGTGAAGAAAGTCATAAAGTCAAGCACACAAAGTCATCTTGCAATGGCAAAAGTTGGACCACTGTAGTTTTGTGTGGTTTTTATAGCAGGAGCAATGACTGGAATTAATCTCAACRTGGACAAGAATGTTAGTGTGCTGTTATATGTTTCCCTGTAGACTTCAAACCTTTGTTATACTGCCTTTCAATTATCTCCATCAAAATAATTTATTAGAATCTCTCTGGTTATTACATGAGGCACTGCAGCAGCAAAATTTATTAAAAAAAATGATGGATAGAATTCATTATTCACTGAAAATTTGAAGAAAACAGAGTAGCAAGTATACATTGGGTTTATTTTACACTAATTTTCATTTCTCTAACTCTTTATATTCCATAAGTTGTAATTGAAAATTATTCTACTAAAAATAAATCATTCCTGTTTTGGAAGAAAAACAAAGGGATATAAGACTGCTAGACAGAGACAGCTGTTTCTCATCTGGCTCCAAGACCAATGAAATTTAGTCAGGATCGGTAAGTAATAGAAATTCACTGTTAATTTGACTTCAGAAGTCCAGAGTAAAACCAGTTTTTGACAGAAAGTTTAAAAAAGTGAATGAAAATGACATTATGTATACAAAAATGCATTCTGCATGCATAACACAATTATTTAATAGATCTCACTTATTCTTTATTATTATACCATTTTAATATTGGATTTTATTAAATTTCTTAAAAATAAAATCCCATTGATGGATAGAGATGAAAAAATGAGACAGAGACAAGTCAAAGTCACTTTTCGCCAAAAGGTTCTACCTTATATACCMGTCAACTAGTCTGACACTTTTGTAAAGAGCTGTTTCAAGAATGCCTGACATCCTTTCAGCTCTTATCTCTTATCTGTAGTAGCTTAGTTCATGATTTTCTGTAACTTTGAGATGTAAATTAGACATAAAGATGTAGATTAGACTGTAATATATATAAGTTCAACATAATTTTATAAATATTATGACAATATTTATATGAGTTACCTGCCTATATGACACTGAGGGAAATAGCGATTAGGATATTCATGAGAATAACATAATTTTGTAAGGCTTTGAGATTAATTTATCTTAGGAATCCTGAGCTCTCCATTTAGCCATTATTACCTGACACAGAAAATTCTGTAATTTTTTTTAATTTAGGAAATTTTCCAAAATCTRCTTTTGTCCCATCTAACAACTTGTGAGTGCTTTTTAGTGCTTTTGATTTTTTAGCAAAAAAGATTCTAAGCTCTTTTACTCTTGCCTCAAACATARAGGAAAATATTGAAGAGACTCAGATGCATCATCACTTACGACCAATTTTTCCATCCTTCAAAATATTAAAGGAGTTATGTTCCTAAATTATTTATTTCTGCAAAGAAGTCCTGGCAGTCAAATTCTATTTAGACTCTCTAAAAGGCATCTTAATGACTGAAATTTTGGATAAAATTCAACCTTTATCTATGATTTCAAAAATGTATTACTTATAATTATCTAAAGTCAGAATAACAAAATGGCTATATCCAGATTTCTACTTTTTATTGTATTAACTTTTACAAAGAGMATAGTAGACATGGAGTGCAGCAAACTTTATTTTATCTTGCTCTCAACCCTGTTAAAAGTTGCTTGTAAGAGTATTCAAATATTGTTCTTCAACACAGGTTTTTTGCAAAAAGATTGTTCTGACTTTTTCTATCCCCCATAGTTATATTTCAAGCAGAAAAACAGCCCTGAACATTTCAGAAGTAAAGTACCCTTATTTCCATTTCCTTACTTCTTCTGTGCATTTCACCATGGTTTTTGTTATTCCAATGATGAAGCACATGAAATAGCTGGTTGAAACCTTTTGTTATGCTTTGTTATGCTTGAATGAATTTTGATGACAAGGCTAGAATTACATTTCTTGAAATAAATGTACAAATATTCCTAACTCCTCATAAATGAAAGCTCATTGTTCATGAAAGCACAATGGGCTGCAAATATTTAAAATATTAGTGAATCTTTGATCCTAGTTACTCACTCTGCTTAAGAATAATTTAGATCTACCTTCTTCCTTTCTTTCTCTTTCTTCCTTTCTTTCTCACTGTGCTTCTCRCCCTCACACTTTTGCAATATCAGAATCACACTATGTACACATATAAACAGAAGATAAAGCAAAACAAAAGCAGCATAAATTCAAATTTAGACCTTAATGCAATAATGCTGTTTCAGATTCTACCTTTTATGAAGCTGATGTACTCTTGAGAATTTCTTAAAATTATTTTCATGCAACAGATGCATATGTAATGCCATATGCAATTTTCCTRTGTGCCCATATAATTTCTTTAGGTTATTTGACACACGTATTAAAAATATTTTCTACAGAAAAAGTGAAGCTATACAATGGTATTAAAAACAATTTAATAATTAATATGCTGAGAGATCCATGGCAATGTTCTCACTGAAAGCCATAATTATTGCAGTTGCTACAGGAAAAAAAAAAAAAAAAAAAAAAAAAAAAAAAAAAAAAACCCCAAAAAACCCCCAAAACAACAAAACTAAACTAAACTGATTTCTTCCTTAGATATTGGATGGTACTGGGCTATCACTGGCAATAGAGCAGTACAAGTAATCTGATCTTTTATAAAGAAATCATTGTAGAATGGCTTATCAATTTTTGTTTAAAAGTAAAACATTCAGGTTGTTAATCTSGCCTTTTTCCTAACCTAAATATATAAGTTAAAGGCAGGTAAGCCATAAAAATATGTCATTACATTAAATGTTCAACCTAGATTTCCTATTAATTTATAGAAACATGATGACTACTATCAGGATAATCTTTTTTGTKCCAGCTCCCTTTTCCTATTCCTTGTACCAAGGAAAAATATCAGCTTTAATGAATTTTATTTGCATACTACTGAAGTGGAGGGTGTAAGCTGTTCCTAATTATCCTTTGGTGACATACAATCCTAGATGCAATTATGTTTTTTTTTAATTTGTCTGCCATTTCAATTTTAATTGTTAGCATTACATTATGAAGTCTRAACCATTTCTTATTAAAATTGCTGAAAATAGACCTTTTTCTCTTTAACTGTTTATTTGATTTTTTCTTTAACTACTGATTTCTAGAATTCAGTCATTTATTTTGACCTACTTAGTGTAAGTTCTCAAAAAGTGATTAAATATATGTTTTATAAAAAGAAAAAGAAATATGGAGTTTACCATTTTGAATCAACTATCCTTTAAATATTCTTTGTAACAAAAAGAATGCAATAAAGTGCATGATATTCAGTGCAATGGTAGGATAAAGGTTAATGAAAAAGACAAAGAGGTTCCATATATACACGAGAGGGAAAAAAAAAAAGTAGATCTGGTAGCTAATGCATTCTGTTAATGCATTCAAATTTTCAGGCTGCTTTTGAAAAACTGGCAGGGTAAGCTGACAGCATAATTAAAATACATGGGTTTCTTCCTACTTCAGGGAAAGAGAAAGCTGTAAGCCAGTATTTTTGGCTACTTAACAACTTCTATATTCAATTTTCTTCTGTCATATTTTGCTCAATTAATTGTGTGTGAATATGGGGCGAGACAATCACAGCCAAATCCTTATCCAGCTTATTTAGCTGTCCAAATATTAAGTCTCTTCCAATGGTATGCTCACTCTTSTAGAACAACTGCCTTTTGAATTCTTTTCCTGTAAGGTTGCAAAAGTTAATTAATTCAAAAGAAGGCCTGCATTCTTGGGTATAAAGGCTGAAAGTACAATGATTCATAGCCCAATTAATATATATTTTCCAATGGGATTGGAAAGGTGAATTAGAGAAACAGCTTGACATCCCACTGCAGACAAAACCAGAGCTGCTGAGCTCAACAATGACACAACCTTCTCTCCGTGTGGTAAAGGTCTCTTTCACAGATCATGGCTGGGAGAAAATACATCAAGAATTTGCAGATAGAGCAAACCTTCTGCAGCGCCAGACTTCAACTGACTACTCATGATGTAAATTATAKGCAATGAGTGGACACAAGCACATCATTGATGGCCCAGGTTAGGTATTGGTACTAAAAATTCCTGTCACTGTCCCCAGCAGGTGTGTTCGGAGTACTGGCCACTTTTCATGTTCCTTTGGGATGCCTCATTTCACCCCATGAGGTAGAGCACTTTACCTTTTTGCTTTTTTCATTTTGTTTCCTTTACCTTCAGCTGAACAGATATGTAAAAAGAGAGCTTCTCCCTGAATATTTTGCTGTCRCCTATTCCCACTGGCATAGAAAAACAACCTAGAATTTCAACCAGCCTTCCAGGATCCAGAATTTTACAACAGCTCAGTGGTAAAATATAAAGTTAGTTATACAGTAAGTATTTCTTTCTTCTGTTTGCTTATGCACAAGCTTTTTTTGCAAATTTAGTTCAACTCCCAGATTAATCTCAGTCACAGCTTTGTGGAATACAGTTCCATTTGATAAGAATGACCTCTGCTCTTTCCTCGAAATACATCGTAATTCACCATGTTAAAGTGTTTATTTCACTAGGTAGATTGTTTACCATATCTCTGCATAATTGCTTTGCCATGATTATTCACTATTTTATSAATCTTCCTTTCATTATGTATTTTATCATAAATTATTTCTGCTTACTTCTATGTTACCAACAAAATAATTGAACAATATTGGCCTTAGAGTTTCCTTTGAACTTCTGTGWAAACACCTTTATGTAGTAATGACAAATGCATTTTGAGGTCCACCAGCTAGATCTTAATACGTTTAACTTGGACTGCATTGATACAATGCTATTATTTAAAATTAAAAATTCATACAATATTGGCCTAAAAGTCAAACTCTACTTGTATTAAATATCTGCATTTTATGTCTGCTAACCTCAAATAATTAAATCAGGGGGTCATAAAATTTCTTTTTTTCCATTAAAAATATTTATTTGCTCTTAGTTTTTGGGCTTTTTCTTCTTAGTTCCTGTTGCCTGATTTTTCTATCTACTTTTCCATTACTGCAAGCAAAGCTGTTGTCAGAGTAACTACTTTAGCAGTTAGCAAGAGTATTCATTAGCTGTGCTTGAGTATTGAATATCTGAAAACTTTAGTAAATCAATGAGCTAGTAATAATTAAAAYTCTGAAGAACATTTAATGAGTTATGCCTGGATGTTATTACTTTCCCTAACTGCTAATGGACTGGAAATTTTGTTTTGTTATCATGAAGTTCAAGCACATTATCTTTTTCCTTTACAGAGAGAGAGAGATTAAACTTTTTCTCAGTTAGCTGTTTCACTAATCTTTGTCTGCGGTTAGAATTTTTACTGTGTCTTCATATAAAGTACATATTGTACTTTTATTTCTTAGGATACAGTGTTCTGTCCTCAATCCCTTCAACTTTTCCTATTGATTTTCTACATTTAGTAAACGGGAAGTTACGGGATTAAATAACTACTTCAAGTGCAACTTCCCACATTTCTAAAAAATGTTCTGCATTTTTAACTTTCCATTGCCCAATGAGACACTGTAGGTATATACCCATATTTTCCTCAATCATATTTTCCTCATAACAGACTTTTTTTCCAGTCTGTCTAGTTTAGCAGTCATTTCTTGTGTAGCTAAATGTTTTTGTTTATAACCATGTATATATGATGACTAGCTTTGCYCCATCCAAATAAAACTTTCATGTTTATACACCTACAAATTTAGTCAGATTTTTAGCCTAGAAAATTCACTGAAAAGTGTTATATATTAATTCAGGGTAGAATATATATTCCTGGTTGAACAGAAAGTACAGAGTCTCTACTCTAATTGAAAAATAAAAAATAAAATATAAGTTAAAACTAATTTAATTAAGATTCATTTACTGAAGACTGAAGAAATTTTCATCTCACCTTATCTAAATAGCTCTATAAAATCATGTCTGAATGAACCAAAAGGTATCTAGCCAAACAATCTGGTCATATTATTAAACAAACTAAATATCTGAACATGTCAAATGAATAGACCATTCAAATCTGTACTCGGTTGTACACTGTGAACCTGAGGTACACAGAATGAGAAGGTAGATGGTCACAATCTTCTAATTAGGCTACCTGCTGTTTCATAACAACATGAGTTCAAWTGACACCAGCTGTAAGGTTATAAGCATTTCTAATGTGTTCATACTCTGCAGGTCAATGCAAAGTAAATTATGAATCTAAAAAAATGCATTTTAACATGGCACAAACAACTTCACAGCACATGAAGAGAGCCAAATGGAAAAAGCTTTTAAATGTTTTTAAGGAAGACCAAMACAAAAATGCTAACTTTGCTGATAATACATGTGTCATTTAAGATTCTAAGAGCATACATTACTCCAAATGAAGGAAAGACCTTCCAGGATATATAATTTCCATTGCCATCAAAACTTCATTCAAAACACAAGCTCATGCTCATCAAATTTGTACTCTAGGTTAATGAAATAGATTAGGATATTCCTTTTCCAATATAGTGTTTCTGTCTATCAGCCACAGTAAATCGTGAGGATTCAATGAGAGAAATGCTTTTGGCAGCACAAAATATTTTTATTTTATATACTTCTCAATTATATAAAATAATGAAAAAAAAAAATAACAATTGACTATATGAGGGGAATTGGATGCATTTTCATGTCTGTAAATAACTACCAGTGTTTTCATGGCATTGATGCTGAAACATTAAGACTGGATTTTGACCTAAGACACAATATTTCAGTGACGTTTTCAAGGACTGCACCTTCACATCAGAAAATTCATGAGATTCCTCATAGTTTATAGCTAASCAGAATTCAGTATCCGTAGATGTTCCCTCTTCAAAGAGCCCACAGAGCAACTCCAGCCACTGAGTGCTCACTCGTCAGACAGCTCACTGCAGGGTGGGAAGTTCAGATTCATAACTTCCTTGAGCTGAGGCTACACCATCGTCCATGGTAGGTACACAAACACCAAACAAAAATTATTTGAAGCAATAACATACGCTTTTGGATATCTAATCTGTTCTCACCTCAACCCAGTTTCAACAACCAACCAGTAAAATTCACTCACCCTCTCTTCGATTAAGCCTTGCAAAGCCAGGGCTGTGGCTGCTAGACAGCTCTGAAGAACTGCTGAATGATGACTGAGGCAAAGCAGACACCAATGGATCATCGCAATTATCTGCCAACAAAAAATATCACATTCAGGTTAAAACAACAGACACCACTTATGGGAGCTGTAGCAGAATCAACTCCCTGTCTGAGAGCGGCCTATCTCCAAATATTCCTTCTTGYTGTATTGTGGTAAAAGTATCGGTACTGAAGCAGAAGTTCGGGGTTTTTTTACCCAAAATTTCAGGGGACTACTAGACTCCAATTTATTATGTCCTTTAAGTGGCTGTATTACCCACTTCTAACCTACCTTTTAAGATAATATCAARGAACAGTTCACCACTCACTCACTAAGATTTACATGAATAGCAGTTGACACATTGGATTCTCTATTGCAGTACCAAGATACAACCTCAGAACGTGATTTTTATTTACTTTAGACCTGATGCCAGCACAGGTCTTTGCGATCCCCCTTAATGTGAAACCACATTAAATATAGCTGTTTCTAAAAGAAATAAAAACACAAACAAGTGAAACCAAATTAAATAAAAAAAGTAATCTCATCCCTTTTAAGCACTGTAAGCATGATAAAAAGGAAAATATTTTGCTTTGACATTGGTATATGTGTTTGATAAAGACACAGCAAAAAATCATTATCTCACAATTATTAGTATGCAAGTCCTAGCATCATGCAGAATTAAACCTGTGTGTTTCAGAGAAAGAAGACTTAACTAGAGTTCACAATCACTTGAGGAGAAACAAGCAAATGCTAATCAATACTCTAGCTTTAAATGCCTCTTCAGCTGAATTACTCTACAGGGTGCGTGTTCATTCTCCATTTAAATTTGAAACRTATCAATTGAGAATCAATATCTGATCTAGTGTAGCTGAAAGAAGATTAACTTTAAAAAGCTCAAAGAAATGCAGGCAAGTCCTGCCCCAACTATACCGGACTGGCATCTGATCTTTAGAAAAGAGATTAAATTATTCCAACTTTTAGCCTTTTTTAAGTGGTTCTTTTCAGGACAATCACATTCCTTGAATGCAACTGACAAGTAACAGGTGAATACTTCTAACCCTTCTATTTGTCTACCAGGTTTCACGTTAAAAAATAATAATTATTAATTATTACAAAACTTTTTCTTGCCAGTAATAATTAAGTGGTTCTGCTGACTAATTATAGATATTTCTAATTGGAAGCAAGACTTTTATATGACTTTCCCAGAGGGATTTTTTTATCACATTCCAATTTTTTTTTTTTTTTAAGTTGTTTAATTTGGTTCTTTGGGGAAAACTCTTTCTATTAGAAAGGCTTAATACTGGCCTTGACTGTTAAAGTTGTCTCAAATACCATAAATAATAACCATTCACAAGAAACAATAGGTTTTATTAATTGGTCTTGAKAAACTCACACATGCCAAATTCAGAGTGCTTCACTCATTAAAAAAAGAATTAGAATTGTTCTTACTTTCATAAGTTTATTTCCTGTTCTAGATTTATACAATAAAAAGGGCAACATTTTATAACTACTCTTTGGTGTCTAACCGCATMCTCATCTTTTCACTTCATTATCCACAGATTAGATTTGCAATGGTGAAAGAAGCTGTTCTACTTGGGACAAATTGTCCAACTGGTAAGCACAAAAGAAGAAAAGAAATTAAGGTCTTCTGAGGAAATGTGYTGCATTGGTAGGTCTTAGAAAAGGATCTCATTAGTGAGAGGTTTCTTTACAGCACAGAAAATAGAAAGAAGTTATTAGTCACATTATGGCAGAAAGAGAAGAATATGATGATGCTGTGTTTCACACAGGGAACTACTTACAYTGATGATGCAAAGGAACACTTCAAGTGTCACTGATCCTTTTTCTACTGCCAAAGCCTACATTGTAAGCCTTAGATACCAAGATGAACATTAAGAGGAGAAAATTAAAAGACATTTTTACTCAAATTTATGTGCATGATATATACAACCACAGAACTACAGAAGCACAGAACAGTTTGAGTTGGAAGGGACCTTCAAGGGTCATCTTGCCAACCCCCTGCCATAATCTGGGACACCTTCCACTAGATCAGATTGCCCAGGTCCCCATCCAACCTGATATTCAATGTTTCCAGGTATGAGGCATTTACAGCCTCTCTGGGTAAACAGCTCTCATGTTTTACCATCCACATAATAAAAAAATTCCTCCTCGTAGCTCATCTAAATCTAACCTCTTTTGGCTCAAAACCATTACTCCTTGTTCTATTGCTACAGGTTTTCACACAGGCCCCCTTTAAGTACAGAAAGGCCATAATAAGGTCTCCCTTAAGGCTTCTCTTTTTGAAAAATCCCAACATTCTTAGCCTTTCCTTATAAGAGAAGTTCTTCTCCATCCCTCTGAACATTTTTCCACCCCTTCTCTGGCCCTGCTCAACAGGTCCATGTYTTTCCTGTGCTAAAAATTGCAGAGCTGGAAGCAACAGATTATCTCATCTCTTTCATTCCTCAGATTTTAAATGTTGATCTTCTGGTGAGGGGTGGCATGTGTTATGAAATGAATCACCCRCAATGAGACCATGCCATTAATACACAAGCACTAGTAGATAAACAACAGCAGGCACACTACTTTTACAGCACCCTTGGGTATAAGCCCTCACCAATTTCAATTCAAAATAAAAGAAAAAAAGGTACATTTCCACTGGATGGATGATACATCTGCCTTTGTAATGTTTGCTTCTGCCAACTACATTTTTCACCTTTTTTTTTCCTTTTAATGTACAAGTTGGAAAGGAATCAATGTTACTGAATTATGCTACCCAGATGGTCTAATACATGTGTATTTGTGAAACACACATATTGCTTTGAGATATTCCCAGAAGAATTCTGTGAGCACTTAGCATTTATTGTATAATAATTTATGTCAAACACGATTTATAGTAGAAAGGCACATAAAATTTTGAATATTGAAAAAAGTTGTTATCCAAAATCCAGCAGTCCATTATATGGTTTCTTGCCTTTGCAGAATACGCAAAATGAGCAGTGCATCACAAATAGATATACCCTGAATAATTATRTGTTCCTTTGACAACAGCTGCTATGCTTTACTTCAGGAAAATGACTTCATACGAACTTCTGCTTTATTGCTTGGCACAAGTAGCTTAAAACACATTCTTGTTGCAACTTCCATAGTGAAATTTAATTCAAAATGTAATATGAGTTTCAGAATTAAACCAAAACATTTTCTAAAATATGTCAAGAATAAGATGGTCAGTATCAACTTGTTTCTCAAATTAAATAAAAACAAATGAAAGTATAATCTCTACAGAGTGACAGTTCTATGTGGTTTCACTTACTCTGGAAGACAMACCACAGAATGGAAACAAAATCTCACACACTACCAGTGACTCTTCATTTCTCTTGGACAGCCTTCCACTGTACAATAGAACACATCTCCCTGCTGAAGGCAATGTAGGGCTTTCTAGTGATATTTCACACAGCTTCTCCAGGTTAAAGGAATACTTAAATAGTCTATTCTAACTATTTTAAACTATGAGGTTTAAAATGAGAAGTTTTAATTAGAAGCTGTCCATCATATAGCATTTATTACAGTTTTTGTGATATTTGCTTTTTAAAACAATACATACGGATACCAAAAACATAAAAGTATCCCAGGTTTCTGTCATATGCACGAAAATCTGGTAATAAATAAAGTTTTGTGAAGGAAAGAATATATAAACWGAATACATATTACCTGTTATTCAGAAAAAAATATTCAAGTTATATAAGGCTTGACTTTCCTTATACCATAATTCCAGTGTCAGTTTAATCAAATTCATAATGATTCTGAGGCATTTTATAGTAATAGAACTCTTAAGTGAAGAATGAATAAAGTATGCCTACCATTTGTCTTCCAGCTTCAAATACTATCTCATTATGCATACTCAGAGCAAATCAAGGACTCTGTAATACAGAGGTACTATAAATTACATAGATCAATCCATATGTACTGTAAGAAAGGAGTTCAAATAGGATATCATACTTTGATAATATTACATTATTGTTAGTAACAATACTAACAATTATCATGGCTATGTTTAAAACATTATGGTTGATCAAATAAATTTTGTTTCTTCCACCAAAGCAGCTGTTTGCTGAAATACAAATAAAAATAAAAACCAGAAGAGTACTGGGAAAATCTGAGATTTTTTTTTTTTAATTCAGGATCCATAAGTGTACATTTGAATTTCCATGTCGTGAAACAAACTTTATTTTATTTACAGGCACAAACCATTTCTTTTCTTCGGCAATATCAAGAATATAACACTTGTTTTATTTTGAATGGAACAATCAGCTACTGYTCTTTATCTAAATTATCAGCTTGGTCCATAACAAAGACTAACAGATTTTGTTGCATTCCAAATTGAGTACAAATTTACTCTAAATAAGCAAAAGTCAGCATAAAGTGCTTAGTTACTAMATGTTGATGCACAATAATGACATTCTGTTCATAATTATCTAAAAAGTATATGCTTTACTTTGACACATTGACTTCACTCATGACATATCTTAATTCAAACTAAAGCATCCCAACCCAACCCAAGAGCATACACAAATTAACACATTACAATTTCACTAATTTTTAATGAAATTATTTTCAGCTATTATAYTGTTGCACACACTTTTTCTTCATAAAATTAAATTTATTCAAAACTCGCTCAACCAGCAAGACCTATAAATTTCTTAATTAAGTATTTAACATAAAGCAGGACAGCAGGAAGAAGCACAGAAGGAAAAGAAGATAGTGATGTGTCACTTCCCTAAGAACCTATCAAGTTCTTCAGTTTTATCAAGGACTCAAAGAAAATACTGAGTACCTAAAGAGCAAAGCAACATTTTAACATTAAACAAAAAAAAAGTTCCAACACGCCATATGAAAACAAAACAACAATAACAAAAACAAATGAAGGAAAGATTGCGAAACTTTCCTCAAGTTGAGAAAATTACCTAATTATCACACAAGTGGAAYAGCTAAAAACAATTAGAAATGCAGCCATAGTGGAAAAGTAAAGGCAATTGCTCTGGGAATCCCTCAGAAATGTAATAATGTTTATCCTWCAGATTTTAATAAATGAGTATCTGTGATGAAAAACTTCATGAAAAGGAGTGAGACTCTTAAAAAGACCTAGGGACATGTCATAGTGTATCAACAAGACTTTCTTAAAAACTAAAAAAATGGTGCCACAAAACCTGCCCTCCAACAGGTATTTATTAAATCTATAGTTCTGTCATGTGCACTTCTMAGAGTTTCTTTTCCTGTTACTGTGAAGACCAAATATTTCTGGCTCGTCTACTCTTTTCAACAAAAGATGCTTAATTTTCCCTAGGAGTGAGCACCCATGTCACTTTWCCTAACAGAACTTTTAAATATGTTAATTGTGACAATTTAGTCTTTGGTCAGGGTGCAGGCTTGCAATTAGTTTCAAAAGATTCACAAAATTTAATGACATTCCTGTGACATAGATAAAAAGATATTTCCCCTCTCCTTGTTTTCCTGAGAGGTATTGACCATTATGCTGCTGCCGATCTTGGTGAAATTCTCATCAGTAAGAGGAAGAAGAAGTTGATAGATCTACAGACAATTAGACCATCACAGTTTCAGGCCTTTGAGCTACACATTATGCAATTTTGTTTAATATGAATCTTGCCTGCCATTACTGCTGCTGCTACATGCTTATCCATGCATTTTCTTCCTGGACAGGGGGATAAGATATCCTTGTTCAGAGAGCCTAAGGATTTCTTTATCTCAGGTCTGCTGCTGCCTGGTTGTAGCTAGGAGCTTAAAAACAACACCAGGGTATTSCATTCTTCAGTTCAGTTCATGGAATATATTAGGCATTTCCACATACTATATTTCACCTACATATAGTAGCTATATAACATCATAAGGCTTTACTTTGCTGAGGCTTTCTGCTGCTTACTTCTATGAAAAAAGTTAACTTTTCAAGCTGAAATTTTACTGGTGATTAGCTCAGGCTAATCAGGAATTTCTTAATTTATTTTTTATTTAAACRCTAGTTTTCATTAATAGATTTAAACTATTTCTGGGAGGGGATGGATTATGAAGGAGGGGAGCTGACTGCCAAAGATGGAAAAAAAAAGGTCTTAGGATTTTGAAACAGTTTCTCTGCAAATGTAAAGATGTTATCAAGGATATAATATGCATGGCAGGGCTGGTGATTTTCTTGAATTTGAAACAAAATTTTCCAGTTTTCAAATAAAATTGTTATCTTTTCCAGATAGCCGCTAACACAGAGTCACACAGAATTCTGACACTTAGCAGTCAATTGTTCCTATCAAGTATTATATATCAGGAACACGATTTTTACCTCAGCAAAATCCAAGAACTGCTGTGTTTCCTTCCTTTCAAGGAGGTATCTCTTTTTCACAATTGCAGTTATTTCATGCCAACAAGAAATCAAGTACAAATAGCAAGTACAAAAAGCCAAATTTCCTGTATTCACAGAAAGCCTTGCTGTTGTCCAGGGGTATGAAAGACTTTTTGTGACTGAACACATAAAACTTAAAAAGACAAACCAGAAGGAATAAGATAAACACTACAGTTATACAGGTCAGAATTTAATTATATAGGAATGGAAGGGATACAAAAGAAATGTTTCCCAACAGACACTGGCAAAGATCCACACTTCACAATACATCTTCAATAGCTGGCATAGTTGTTATAAAGCTGGAAATTRTGTTTTCCGTAGGGTTTTATTTATTTATTTTTAGTTCTTTGTTTTTATCTGACTACATTAATTATTTTTGTTCCATATATTACAGAAAAGTAGTATGAAAATCACTGAAAGTTTTGAAAATCCATAAGAAAGTGAAATAAAGAACTWTTTCATTCTTAGTACCCAGAAACTGGCCCCAAGTCAGCTACTCTAGTGTCAACTGACAGTGCAGAAACATTAATAATAACTGAGTTAACTCCCTCCTGATTCTCTTCATCCTTCTCAGAAACCTACGAACTGTGATTCAATGCAAGGGCAGTACTACCACTAAAACTTAACCCCTAATACCTATTACCATTTGAAACCAGAAAGTTCTTATAATAATTTCCCAGATTATTAGATAAAGTCTGTACTTTTTCATAGATTCCAATTACATTTTTTGTTTGCAAATTCAGTGGTGAAAGAGCCGATGATTCACTAAAACAATAGACTAGAACAAATTAGATCTGTGAGGTGATGGGATAAATGGGTRATATGCAGTTAAGTATTTTTATTCACTTAGAAAACATAGTGCAAAATTTATTAATTAAGCAAATATGCTGCAGTAACACTTTTAGATCAGCTCTTTCCAGATATATACTACAGTAAATCAAGAAAGTAGAAGGGTATAACTTCTACTCAATAGGCAAGTTTTATGTCTTGTGACATAAAGRCCTACTTGTTCTCAAAAATGAGTCAAAAAGGCAAGATAATTATAAACACATTTCAAAACATCACAGGAACAGAGTTTTGTGGGTTTTTATGGACCTTATTTAGTTGTATAAAATCAAATTAACATTGAATTAATATTTCTATTATTGAAATATCATGCATTGAGTTTTTGTGGGGATCTTGGTAATAGAGATTGAAAAATACTACAGAGGTTGAAAAAAGCTTTTAGTATAAAAAGGTAATAATATATTACATGCTAATTAGTATGATCTTATGAGCAAATAATTGATTTCAGTAAGTCCAGTGTTTTTTTCCTGTGAAAAGCTACGGAAGACTAATGAAATTTATAATATCAGTTGGAACTTTAAGCATGCGTGGTAGAAAAAAAACAAGGTTTTTAGAGAGAATAAAAATGGGTACATATATTCTAAAGGAATTGAAAAAAAAAACTTACAATATAGACTTGAAATATTTCATATACTTCAAGAGTACATAAACTTTACTATCAGCATTCATTTCTTCCTGGGTCATTGTGCAATATCTGAAAACTAATTTTGTAGCACCATGAAATGTTCTTTCTCATGAAGTATGTCTTAAACTTCCTCTTTGGATGATTAAATTTTCACTGTCTTAGTTCTATGTCATAATGTATTAAAAAAAAAAATGGAATATTTTATTGCAAATGTACTTCTTTTCAGCCAGGACATTATAATCTGATAACACATACATTGCTTTTGAGATCAATGTGTGCCTCTTTAACAAAAGAGAGAATGTTTTATACACCTTGTAACCAGAAGTATGTAAAAATCATTTTTTTCTTTTTCCTAAACCAGAAAACGCRGAGAAAATTCACACCAAAGGGGAAAAAACTGTTTGTTTGTTTCAGTAAAAGCTTTGACTGTGATTTAATGACATAAAACTTTGGTCAAAGGTAGAGGGTTAAGTTGGGTTACATTCCACCCAAACAACAAACTTCCCATTCTTAAAGTTAAAAATAGAAAGAACAGCTCCCTTCTACTGAGGAAAAGCTTGTATGTAAGATTTCACAGGGAAACAGGCAATGAAATTCAGTGCTTAAAAAAAAAAAAATTAAAAAAAAACCTTCATTCAATCCATGACTCTGGCAACAAGCTCACTATCCCCTCCCTAGGAATGTGCTTGTTCTGCTCTGCGTGAAAGTATCTGACAAGCAATGGAACACAAGAGACCCAAGAATGCTGAGGGTAGTATAGATAAAATCCTTGTCATGGCACTGCAGGAAAAGAGTAAATAAAAAGTATATGCACTTACTCATTTCAGGATTAAAAGGGTCAATACCAAATTGACTCCACTTAAAGACTGTAAAAATTGTCCCAGAAAGCCAAAGTAAACAGAAAGCTGGTAATTCGTACATACACACACAGTGTGTAACAGTTTTTTTTAGTGTTGCCAGTTGTAAATTCCCTTTTTTTCCCATAACTTTAAATATTTAAGTATCTTTACTGCTAGATATCTTTCAGACAAAATTTTCAAGACAAGATCTTAAGTTCACCTTCACCTGTAAWCCTCTGGATCTTGCTGTCTTGTCTCCACACAAAGGAAAAAAAAAATCTCCTTTCTACACTATCAGTTGTGTCATTTCAAGTGAAAGTTTTAACCAATGGTGGCAAAGTTACTTCAAGAATTCTTTAATAAGACAATTTCCTTTAGCCTTATTCTGTAAGCCTCAATTTCCAGACTSCGTATCATTCTGTACCCATACTTTAAACAGCATTTGCACTTTTTCTAAAAGAGAAGCGAAGCCACAAACACAGAAACTGGTAGCAGAGGTCAATGCTCGAGCTGAGAGCAAACTAATTCCCAATTTCAACTCTTTATTTCATGAGTTACTTTCATGTACTGTATTTATCAAACCTGCTTCTCAAGGCTGAAGATGGAAGATGGTATTCCAGGCAGCGGTGTGAGGCACAGCTCCAGCCATCCTGTGGTTGCTTCCACCKTTGTAAGCACGAGGCACTCATCTTGGTGGGTCTGCAGAGAGTGTTATGTAACCAATATGCCAGGCCACTGCTTATCTGTATTTCGACCCCAGATGAGCTCAGGTGTTCACAGCATGATTCTAACAATGCCAAGGTTGTAGGATTCAATGCCTATAGGGACCATTCACTTGGAGCTGGACTCAATGATCCTTAYGTGTCCCTTCCAGATATGAATATTCAGTGATTCTGTGACCATTTCCCACCATGCCAGAGCAGCTTTACCCCCTGGGCCTGCTGGATCAGAGCACGTGTTTCACACTTGTGGGTAACCTGGGATACAGAGTCCATGGGWAAGCCCCATCCCTTCATCATGAGCCCATCTGGATGTTGCRTCTCTTCCCTGATGACCTGAGGCATCACAGGCCCACCAAGTCAGAAATAATTCACCCTTATGTTGCCAGTCCAGATGCACCTGAGGCATTTTAATGTTGGCAGCTCGATCATGCACCCCTCGGTTGTTGCGATGTTCTTGAGCAGCCCAACTCTTGAGCAGCCCAACTCTCAGGCACGTGTGCATCTCATGATGTACTTTTGCAGCCAACTTCTCCAGCCAGGCTGTGATGTTCTGCCACAGCTCAGCAGCTCAGATGGGTTTGCCTCTGCAAATTTGCCAATTTTCTTTTTCCATTGTTCCAGCCACCTCCACACAGCATTTGCCACCACCCCCCTGTCAGTGTAGTGGCAGAGTGCTGGCCATTTTGCTTTTGGCAATATTTAAAGCCAGTTGGATGGCTTTCAGGCCTATYTGATCCACCTTGCCTCCCAATGGTTTCTGCAACTTGTCACATCAGGCATCTATTATCAATGCATCCCTATAATATAGCAAGAGCCACTCAGAGCATATATCACTTTTTATTTTCAGGTAGCTGATTATATCATAGGGCCTCCTCAGGACATGTCATCTTTCCTCCTTCTCTTCCTTCTCCTCCTCTGATGGTTCAAAATTTTTGCCTTTAGGCCACTTAGTGATGACTTCCAAGATCCCTGGGAGACTGGAGTTTTCTATTTGAGCTCACTGTGTGAACAGCACAACCCACTTAYTTCACGTTGCATCAGTGTCATGATGTGTGGAAGGGACTTGGAGAATCCAGCCCAACACTGCCAGTCAGGCTGCCAGGAGGAGCTGTGCTTTGGTCACAATCACTTCTGAAGCAGCTAAAACCCCTTCAGAAACTGCCATTGTCTCTTTTTCAGCTGGGCTGAAACAGATCAGCCGGGCTGAAATCTGCAACAGATTTCAGATCTTTTGTATCCACAACTCCAGGACTCCATAGATTGTCTTGGATCTCCCTTCCCAGGAAGGACCGTTCCCTGCATCTGCACAGCACATTTTTCATATCTTGCCCCATCCTAACTGGTGCAAGGGCTACTGCATGAACAAACTCCCATTTAATTTGTTCAAAAGCTTGTCGTTGTTCAGGGCCTCACTTAAAAATCATTCTTCTTCTATGTCACATGAGAAAGAGGCAATCTGATTGCAATCTGATTGCAATATGGAATATGCATCCTCCAAACCACCACAACTCCTAGGAAAGCCTGCAATTATTTTGCTCATTGGACGGACATAGTTTTTTTTTTTTGACCACATCCATTGGAATSTGATGATGTCCATCTTTCCGTTTGTCCTGGTTCCCTCTAGTATAGGGTTCATTTCTGCAGTGGCCAGAAGGGGACACGGCCAGGACAGTCAGGTTATTCTCTACTACCTCATGTAATTACTGGGGGCAGAGGAAAGGAGTCTCTTCTAGGGAGAATGACTTCCTACCTGTTGAGCCAGCATGGCAGACTGAGAGGTGGAGTAACTCCAGTTTCATGCTGGAGGGAGTGGTTTTGGGGATACCAGGTCCAAGCCAGAGCACATGGTGGTGACAAGTATGGCAGAAAGGGCAGTTGGATGTTGTCTATTTTCAGGGATTTCTTTGGTGAACAATAATGTTTCTTTTCTTGTACACTCAGCCTCTAGAGCTGCTGCTGTTACTGTTTATGCCCTTGTCTCATTGATGTTGTCTCATATATTTTTCTTATCTCAACTGTGATCATTACTTTTTGTGCCTCTCCTCTCCAGCCTGCTGCAGRAGGGAGAAGGAGGGAGGAAAGGAGCGAGCGAGCATAAGTGTGGTTTGGAGAGTCTCAGTGGGAACAGCAAACTGCAGAGCATCATTGCTAAATCAGAACACCRGTTTATTCTTAAAAGCTGAATTTACTGGGCAGGTCCCTTGACCTTACTTTCTTTTATGGCAAAACCAGCCCTCAGGAGGATTTTGTCTTCTCCCTTTTCTCAAAACTTTCCTCTGCTGTGTTGACCCATACTGTGCTGACATAAATGCACTGCAAGTGTTGAGTCTCATCTTTTTCCAATGCAGTCTGGATCAGTCCATGGCAACCAGTAGGTCTGTGCTGTGTTTCCACCCCTAGGGCACTCAGTTCCACATGTACTCTGTACTCCTTCAGGTGAAAGCAAACTTCCCACAGGCCWYGATAGTCCAGTGCCAGTCTCCACTCTCCACTGGACTTACACACTGGCCARATAGGACTGTTAGGGGTGAGTGAGTCGCTGACCACTCCCTGGTCTCCATGAATTGTCTCATGGTTTGGGGTCACAGAGCTCCAGTTGGTGCRGTTTTGCAGTGCAGTGCAGTGATGGGGTAACAGYKGGTAYCTGTTCTTCAAYCCTCAGCATTCCCTCAGCAAAGGGCCCTCTGAGAGACCAGGCAAGGTGTTCAGCTGTCTAWTTTCCTCTGTCTCCACTGCTCCAGCAATGCCCTTTTGAGTCCCTGACATACCCTCTCCTGAGGGAATCTACGGCAAGGATTCCCAGGGCCTCTGGGACA
>NW_026623247.1:1352745-1365648 GCF_030028575.1 Malurus melanocephalus
GTGGGTTTTCCATCCCATTTCCTCATATCCTCTCTGTGATGATTCAGGTCAAACCACAGGTAACCTCCTGCTGTGGACCCTGTCTCCCAACAGCAGAGAATCTGGTCCACACAGGTGGGGAATGGRACACTTCCTCTCTAATTTGCTCAAGTCTTCTGAGTCTGTCCACAGTTCTGAACAGTGTTTCCAAAGCCAAGGCACATTCTGCTAGGGAGGAGAAAAGATGATCTTCATTTTCCCAGAGTGGGGTAGCCACCTGAAGCACTGTTTGTTCTCCTTTCSTTGACATCAATGCCAGTAGGTTAATCTATATTGATGGCATGCTCTGTACAAACTCTGCCACATGAATTGTGTACACTTCACCCCACCTGGATCTACGGGAGACTGCTCATTATTTGAGTCCTCACAGCTTATCTCCAGCAGCCTTAATTCCTTCTGGTACTGGGTATCTTTCTCCATTGTGCTCCAATTGCTTGTGTGCATTATTAGACTACCCTCGAGAGAATACCTTTCCCTCACTCTTGACAGGAGTCATCTCCAAAGACTGAGAGTTTCTCTTCCCAATCCCTTGTCAATGCCCACATCCCAGGACAGGGATCCAAGCTGCTCTGCTCCGCTACCATCCAGTTTCATATTGTGGGCTGYGATATCCCAGAATCAGAGCAGGCAGATTACTCAGGATCATTCAACTGGCAGCTGAAATCTATTAATCTGTCTCCCAGCTCACCCAAGAATAGTGATTGGGTGACGATCTGTGGCCTGATCTCTTTCTCTGGCTTTGAGGGTCTTGCATCTTCTTCATCCTTCACTATCCAAATTGATTTTGTTCTTGGATTTTTTTTCTGTATGGGGACGACTGCTACTGGTTGCTCCTCTGACTCAGCTGCAGTTTGAATGGCCTTGGTGCCTGTTGGTCTCCTTTCCTCTCCTTCCCCGAGGGTGCTGTATAGTAACAACCTGTGATAAATAGTAGCCAGGGCCCAGCATGTTGTACAACTTCACGCTTCTCAGGAGCGGTCACAGCATTTTTCTTTCAAATACTCTGCCACTTTAACAAGGTTCTGTATTTTTTCAGGGGTGAATTTCCAAATCAGTRGAGCAGAATAGTCCTTCAAAAGCTGGCCCATTTTCTTCCACCTTCCATGCTACTCATCCACCCTCGAGACAGCTCTCTGAAAGATCCTCCTAAAAATCTCTTGTCACTCTAAACAAGGTGTGAACCACACTCAAGAGACCTGGCAACATGAACATGCTTTTCTTAACATCGAAGGGAAATWCAAAATTCTCAAAAGCTGTTGTAACAGGCTTGAAGGAGGAAAAGGGGGTTAAAGGCTGCAGAAATTCATCCTCACCTGTTCTTTTCAATGGCTACAGTTATTAATGGATTTCCAGAAGTAACAAGGTAAGGAGAGCATGGCAGCAGTATTGAATACACATTCCAAATTACCTTCTCATTGCCCTTGATGTTATCATGTCCCAAACCAGAATCACATAGTACAGCAAAAAAAAAAAAAAAAAAAAAAAATTGCGATCCCTGTCCCTGCTCTGAAAAAACATCATGCATCATGAGGAGGATGTAGTGCATAGATGGGAATATATAGAGTTAGATTCCACAACCACATGAACAGATCAAGCAATATTGTGATCAGCAATGATACACTTAATATAGCAAATGTTCAGATCAAACTGGTTTCCAAGCTGCTCTGGAAACAGAAACAAAGTAAGACAATGAACAGCAACAGCAACAATACTAATGGTAAAGCGTACAAGCAAAACCACAAACAATTCACATGCAATTGCTCAGTCCCACAGAAACCCCTGATATTTCTCAAAAACTCCCTCTGCCCCACTAGCTGACAGAAAGGAGCCCTTCCCCCATACCCAGAAGACGATGTGATGTGGTGCAGAACAAACTCTGGGTCCTGGCCATGTGCTCTCCTGGGAAAAATTAATCCTGTCCTGGACAGAACCAGGACACCTCATAAGAGAGATTTTCCAGTTCCCTAATCAGCTTAATAGCCCTCTGCTGGACTTGTTCCAGGAGCTCCAAGCCTCCATTGTCCCAGGGAGCCCAGAAATGGACACAGCTCTCCGGATGTGCCTCACCAGGGCAGAGTAACAAGATCACCTACCATGACCCGCTGGCAATGCTCTTCCTACTGCACCCCAGGATACCATTGGCTTTCCTGGCCTCAAAGGGCACACTGCTGGCTCATGGACAATTTGTTGTCCAACAGGATCCCCAGGTCCTCCTCCACAGAGCTGTTTTSCAGCAGGTCAGCCCCCAGCCCRTATAGGTGGCCAGTTTATTCCTTCCAGGTGCAYTTGTCCCAGTTTTGTATCATCAGTAAACTTGCTGAGGAAGCAGTCTATCCCTTCATCCAAGTAATTTCATTATTAGTAGCATGTAGTTTTTATCCCAGCATATGTTGTAGACAAAACAGGACTAGATGAAGTACATGTCCCTTAGGCATCCTTCCAAACAAAGCTCAGCTATCTCACCTTAGTTACACCGACGGACTTTGAGCTTGGCATTAAGCTAATTTTTATGAAGTTTAAGATTTCCTACATTAATATACACAGAAGGCAATTCTTCAGTCAATGTTTTACCCAGCAACACCTCACATGACTAAGAGTTATAAAAGTATATTATATTAGAAGTGCTTTTATTATTGATTTTKAATTAATATGTCATTTACTCCTCATTAAAGTTTTAAATTTAAACTGAATCCTACAGCCTGAGCTAATGTCCTGCAGTAGACCAAACCCATAAGATGCTACACCAGTTTGCCTTCTTACATCRTATCCAGACCTTTATGAAGGTAGTTTTTGCAACTAAAAGTTTTCATTTTAACTTCATCAAAGTCCAAATACAATTCCTTTTCACTGAAAAGTTTCTTAACCACTTTATAATTTGCAAATGACTATGAGGAATACTGGTATTAAGAGCTTTTTAGAATGCATGGACAYGCATGGACCTCAAGGAGTAATACATTCTGTTTTTCTAATATTTGGGATCTACTGAGATCTGGTATCATAATGTGTAATAGCYTCACTGGCATGTATGATTAAATCTGGTATCATTAAACATTCAATGGAAACCGCCCCAAAAATTAGTATCATCAATGAGAAAAGCATGTTATATTTAGAAATATAGATTTYTCTCTATTTCAAAGGCATGTCCATTCAAATTTATTAATTTTTTAATAAAAATGTGAAGTATTCAGAGAACAGAAAATTTTAAACACAGATAATATTTCCATATAACTTTCATATCGATYAATCATGTTGTATAAGGGTACAATTTTTAGAAAAAGTATACTTACAGMAGAAATGTTACACACTCCTTAAAAAATTTGAAGCTTAGGCTTGCACACCTCATTACATGTCACTGCATGCTGCAGCGCACTCTCAATTATTATGTTTTGCTGGAACATATTTCTCTTTCATTTTTGGTGACATTTTCCCACTTGCCCCTTCAGCATTACCTTTTGCATGCTTTGGAAGAATTATTCTTAGAGCTAACATTCCAAAATGAATCCATAACTACATGGACAAATAATGCCTAGTTCTTATCCAGGTACTTTCAATCACATTAAATGCACTTTCAGTTAAGATAGAAGATTAAAAAAAAAGAATTGGTAAAATTTCTTCTTATGGAAATGTGGAAGTCCATACAATCAGACAACTATCATTATTTTTTAGTTTATTTTGTCTCTCAAATTTTTGTTCCTCTGTTCTCTCTGTTCTTTTTACTTCTCTGTTCTCTCCCTATAAACCACAGTTGGCTGTTTGGGACTGAATGTCGCAGAAAACACCAGCTTGGGAGAACTCCTCTGTCAATGAACACACCACAGTGCCTCCTTTTGAGTGCTTCACTAACTCTTAGGCAAACTCATCTTCCTAGTCTTCTAGGGACTCAGAAATTTAATTTTTCCTCTCAATCTTCCTTCTATTCCCTTCCTGAGATGATCACTCTTCATAATTAAAACAAACTTTGTTCCACTTYCTTAAATATTCAGTTGTATCTTTGCTAGGGTAGCTGCCAAATCTACTTTGCCAGCTAGTGAGCCTTGCTCACTTTATCCCTTGCTCCAAAGAGATAAAACCTCTCCAACCTCTTGGGACTGGAGTGAGCTACTACACATGTCTTTTGTACTTGATGCCTTATTTAGCATTTGCCAGTCCACTAGGGAAGATTAAAAACACCTATGTGTGACTATCCATTTAATCTGTTTTGGGTGGGAAAGAATTTGAGAATTATGTTACACTCCAAGCACATTCTAGAACTTGTCCTGCAGGTTTTGGCTGTCCAATAAATASAGACAATTGAGTTCTTTGTTGAGATAAAAAATGTGCGCCCTACTTGAGGATGTAGTGATACTTAAGATACTTAAGTAATGTCTTTTMCATTCTTCCCAACAGAAAATATTCTACAATAATGTAATGCAAAATGCAGACGTCACAGGGACAGCAATTTCATCTGTGAGCAGAGATCCAGCATTGATACAACATTTCTCTGGGAGTTACRCACAAGTTTCTCTTAAATACCTCAGCAACCATGTCCTCTCTAAAACAAAACAAAACAGTATTTTATGTARAACCCAAAGGACACTCATCTAAGAAGATCTCAACCTAAGATTAGAAGTTATAAGAAAATTCTCAGGGGGACRAATTCCCACTCATTTTCAGTGCACAACTCTGTCCCAGGAAGGACAAAGGAAGGTATCTTCCTTTCCATAACCCACTAGGTTTGCAAATTTACCTAGCACAACACTCAGCAGAGAAAGTTTCACTTCATGCTGTTTTTCTTTGGGACAGTTCCCTGAAAATCCTCCCAAATAGTTTTCTCTGTTAAACTGAATTTTAACACAACTCCACCTGAATAACCAGATACTACTGCAACTGCTATYACCACTAATGAAAACAACATGAAAGAAATATGGATAAAAAGTTATTTGTAAGACTTTTGGATAAGTCCTCTTATAGGATTCATAATTGCAAAATCGCTTACAAAACTGCTGGTGTTATTGCTCGTAATAAAACAAAGTGGAGGAAACTACGCCACACATGGCAGTAAAATGGGACCTTAGACCTAAGTTATGATATCTTACCTTTATGGCTTCAACAGTGATTTGGGTAATGACAATAATAAGTCCTCTTGCAAGAAGGACTTTCATTTCTTCACAAGTTCAGCTGAAGCTGCCTGTGTGTTTGACATTGAGTTAAAAATTGAGCCTAAGACAGTGACATCATATTTTGCCAAGTCAGTCTTGCCCAGAGAAAGGACCTTAAACTGCTCCGTGTTATATGCTTTTTTACATTGCTTTAGCACTGTAAATTGAATACAGGAAGCCCCTGATATATGTCCAAACCACTGAACAGTGCATCTCAAAATAATATTTGTCCTTTGGTGCATAGGCATATGTTGAAATTAGTACTTCAGTTTATGAGGGTGATACTAGTATAACAGAGCACAGGGTGGAAGGAAAAAAGAYTACCATCAGTGTTAGGCACAGTTAATTTTATATTTTTCCAAGAACACTTTTACAGAGTAGGGATATAATTTCCTCTTCCTTTTCTTCGCTTTTTTTTTTTTTTTTCCCCTCCTAATAAACACTTTAAATAATGAAATAATTAAGCAAGCCTTTCTGAGATTTCTTGAAGTCTTATTCCCAGCTTAACTGAAGTGACTTAATGCATGTCAAATATTGGACAGCTTACCATGAAAGTACAAATCTGATGTACAAAACATGTCTTTTTTTTCCTCTTTCCCCCCCTTTTTTAACTGCATTTTTAAGAATGGATGGCAGAGAGATATCATGTTGAATAGAACTGGATTTCAGGATTTTKTTTTGTAAACATCTTATTCACCATTTTTCTTTTTACATGACTTGAATAAAATGTCAGACCTCAAAATATTCTGTCTTGGGAAGGCATGAAAACAGGATTCTGACTACAATAATGTTTTACTGTTGAAATTCAAATAAAAATCACACAATGCCACACAGGGTAGAAAAGCAGTGGATGGCAGCCCATTTTAAAATATGGTGTCTTTTAACATTGACCTCAATAGTGATCTGGGAAAGAACTACTTTACAATAAGGAAAGGTTTTTTTGTTTTTTTGTTTTTTTGGTTTTTTTTTGATTGGTTGGTTGGTTTGATTTTGTCGCATATGCTACCTGTTTGCCTGGAACCTCTTTCAGACTGTAGACCAGGAAGCACAGGGGCATAATGATGTTCCAGATCAGCCCAGTCACCACTAAATTTAGGAAAATTTAAATGAAACCACTAAAATTATACATCATTTTATTCTGAGAGCTTTACATGATTTAAACTGAAAAGTAACATCTCAGACATCTATTTTCAGCTAGTGAGATATTTACTGCTTTTTCTTGATCACAACGATCACAATATGGCACATGCACATTTATATTCCCTGGAACCTATAATTTTCAAACTAAGTTAATTCTCACCCAGTCTCATTAYAACAATGAAATAACCAGGAAAAAAATTGCCTCAGATAATACAGTTACATAGCTACATCTATGCTGATTGAAAGTGAGCAAAATAATCCAGTAGCATTGTTAATTTTTGTTCATTTACTTTGCCTGCAAAAACTTTCAGTGTTAAAAATCATGTAAGCTTCCACTTAACATTCATACCAGGAGTTCAAGGCTAGAACTGACATGATTTAGTACCTTCTATAACAGCTCAAAGTCATGCATATCCCCCTAAACAGGATGAATTTCAGGTCATCAATTCACCAGCTTCCTGAGTGCTTTAAATTATGAAAGCAAGAATAGTTATCTGGTCTAAAGCATTACAGGTTTTTGTGTTTTCCCTCAGAAGAGATGATAAGCGAGATTAAAAAAATAAAAGTCATTATGACTTCATTGACTTTTGAGTAAATCACATCTTCCTTTCAATCATCACTCAGCAATCTGCAGCCATATCTCTGAATGTATTTTCCATAGGAGAGGCCTTGCAGTCCCTTACTGTATTGCTAGATTATTCACAACATTCATATATTTTGTTTTTCTTTTTTTTTYTYTTAAAGCACTCAACATCRAGACTCATATAAAACACTGGAACAGTCCTTTGATTTCAGAATTTTAAGGTGAGACTTTGTAGTGCTCAAAGTTAACAAGCCTTCACTGATAATTACGTTAGCATACAAGATTAAAGCATTTTGGATGCAAAACTAAGTTATGTACAACTATATAGAGGAAGATTGGCTTTATTGATCTCACAGCAATTCTTCCTCTGTAAGATTACACTTACACTAACTGTGGGATCAATACAGGACTTCTAAAACATAGGAGTACTTTCTTTCAAGTATGAAACCATAATATGTGCTGATAAAATCCCACTGAAGGAGGCAACATTAGTTCTCTAAATCAGTTCTCTAAATCATTACAGCTGAATTTCTTTGCTGAAAGCTTCACCCATCTTAGTTTATTTAAGCAAATATGGGACATATCACAGTTGCTTGGGATTAATACATGACTCAGTTTACCAGAGGCAAAGTGGATCCAAGCCCCATTTTAACTATATAAAACATGTAGTAGCAAGCCAAGCAATAATGGAGTTACTCAGATACAAAACTAATTTTCACTCCCAGCTACAGTACTTGCTTGAAATTCTTATTTTTTCATTTTTAAAAGTATTTCTATGAAAACACTGAATAGATTTTCCCCTTTTCAGAAAGTTGAAAAAAAAAAAAAAATTATGCCACAAACATCTTCTATGGTTACTCAAAGGAAAGAATTTCATGCTCAATTTTGAGGAATTTCAAAGTTTTCAGATACAAAAAAATTTGAGGCTAGCATGTGACTTATCTTATCTAGATTTCTTTTGTCGTGTTATGCTTTAATATATTTTTGAGGCCTCTTTTTATTTAGCTGGTATGGAAAAAGTTTACRTTTCAAAAAAGAATGGTTCTGGCAGTTAAGAAAGGTTACATAGACAGTAAGGTTMCAAACATTTCAATAAAGAGGGATTATAAATCTTCACAAGAAACTACTCAAAGCTGAAGCACTACATTGAGACTCAATAATAAAATTTACTGAAAAACAGGAAAAAAATCAAAGGGTAGCAGTGGTATGAAGAAAATGAAAGCAAACTTCTATAAGTTTTTAAATTAACTTAAAGAAATTATTTCATGTATCAATTAATTAGCTCCACCATAAAGTACTCTGGAAAAGAGATAATTCTACAATTAATGACAACAAAAAAAGGATCTTAATACAGCATATAGAAAAAAACATTTCAATTTTTTTTTTCTTCCATTAGAATATGGATAGAGTGAAAATGAAGTCACAAGCACAAATTAAGTCCAGCATGTGGTGAAGAAATCCTGGAAGASTATGTTCTTTATGAAATACAGTTGTATCTGTCACCAGACTACCAATGTGCACCAACCCTGTGTCTTTAGGAATTGTAAAGAACAGTGTTAACTGGTACCAAAAAACCTCTTCATTACCACACCACAGGGTGTCATGTTCAATGCAGAAAGCTGGGGGTAGAATAGGAAGGAAGGACTTTTGGAACTATGCTCTTGCATCTTTCCATGTCACCATCGCAAGTGGTGGAACCCAGCCTTCCTGGAGATGACTGAACTTCTGTCTGACAATGGGAAGTACGGAACAAAATCCCTGCTTTGCTTTGTTTGCATGTGTGGCTTCTGTCTTACTTACTAAACTGTCTTTATCTCAACCCATGAGATAAAAACTCCAAAGACAAAAGCTACAGCGCAAGTTCACCTTCCTTTCATTTTATTTCAAACAACATGGCTAAATGAAAGAGAATAGCGAAATTTTTCTCTCTTACAAACACATGAACAATCCTACAAGCCTCTTTATGCAAACAAATGCACTGAGCAGCTTTCAGAACAACTTGGAATTTGGTAAGCTATCAGATAAAAGTGATAAAATCAAACAAGAGGTGTATGAATGACAGTGGGAATTCTATACTGTCATCCAGCACTGAAAAGGAGGAAAAAACCTTTGTTTGTTTAAGCTGCAATTTCCTCTAGAGCATCAGAACTGTCACGGAATCATGCTAAAGTATCAGAAAGGTTTAAATAGTGTTATAGTCTACATCACACTCTATCTTCCAATATCTATACACAGATTAAAAATATACTTGATTCTATGGATGATAACTTTGATTACATTAAATTATTAGAAGATTAATATCCAAAAATTGAAGTTGCTTTTGGAAGCAAAGTACATTTTTATTTAGTCTGATATGAAATTGCTTTATTATAAAAGCCTGCTCATTTTTAACAAAAAAAAAAATCCATAGAAATAATTCTAATATTTGCATTATAATGAAACAGGATACTTATCTTTCTTAAATAGTTAGCAAGTCGTTGTTAAAAACTCAGTGGGAAATTTATTATTACTAATTTAACTCTTCAATTTACAGAAAGATTGTTTTAGTCAACCATACACAATTCAGTGCTATTAGTTATTCATTTGAGATTTTTTTTTTTAACTTACATTATGAGATACTTTTCTAGTGTTTAATTCTGTGTAAAGGACACTTAAAGATTCATTTCAGAAAGAGGGGCTGCCATAAATATACTTCACAAAAGTTTGTGATAAGTTAACAAATATTCCCAAAGGCAAAAATTCCACTATATCTAGTTTTGTAAAGAGTTCAAATATTCACTCATAATTAATTTACTGTTTGTATTTTTTTTTTTCTACATCTGGTTTTAATTTTTAAAGGTGTCAGCATTTAGGCAGAGAAAGAAGCATAAAATTGTTTTTCCTTTTTTTATGTAAAGTTCTTATGGAACTGCTATAGGACTGCTTCATTAGTTGAGGAAAATACACAAGTTTTAGTTTACTTTTTTTTTTTTTTTTTTGAAACTTGAAAATTGGCTTGAAGTGAAATCATGCCATATTGCCATCCCTAAAATGCATACTATTCTCGAAAGCATTGTTTTGTACACTGATGTCCTTCAGAGAAATAATACTGCAGAAGTACAGATTACCACATTATAACAAAATTATTTGAATGATAAAGTTTATATTCATTGCCATTACAGAATAAATCAAATGCATTTCTGACATGTTTAACGAAGGGCATTCTATTCAAAATTCTTCTATTCATATCGGTAAAAACAAATCCACTTAACATGGGGGYCTTATCTCAACTTTATCTTCCATATTTGTTATTATCCTTACCCTCCCTCTTCCATTCTGTTTTTGGATTAACTGATTTTAGATTTTAGTTTGCTYTTCTCAGTGCATCTTGAGCATCTAGTCAGTAGCAGAATGAGCCCTGCCAATCTGAGTGAATTTGTCATGATTTTGCTTTTACAATATTTTCTCTTATTTGCTGATACCTTTGTTGGCAATTCTTGAAGTGACCATAAGACATTCATTCATGATGTAAGTGTTCATTCAAATCTTTGAAATTAACTGTCTTACTCTATATCTGTCTAGAAGAATTTACTAGATTAGCAAAATGAATGAAGAAAGAAATGGGAATATTTCTCTCTCTGGCTAATTGACTTCTTTTCCACTCTGACTGTGGGTGGAAAGTATGTACAAAATGAAAAGATCCATAATTAACAATCTCTGTGAAACAGGTATCTCGAATATTTAATTTCTATTCCATTTCAAATTTTTAAAAAATGAAAAAAAAAAAATCTAGGAAAAGCAGTTTACACACCTACATTTTTTTTCTGTCAGATTTTCTTATTAGACTACTTCTTATTTTCTTATTAGACTACTTTTCTGATATGCTCTGCTAGAATGCTAAACAAGGGTATGTGTCCACCACAAAACAAAGCTCTAATTAAGAGCACAAAGAAACTTTATAAGGGTTGAAAATTATGAAAATAATCATTAAGCCATGTGATTAAAATATTTGTCCATCAGTAAAGAGAATTTGAGTCAAGTTCAATTGATTAAAAAGTAATATATATTTTAAACAGTACCGATTTTACAACTGCATCCTATTTTTTTGACAGGTAAAAAATTGTCTATCAAATCCAAGAATGGTCTATATAAAGTGAAGGGGTGCTTTATACTTTTGCAGCATTACACCTAAACAGTTTCAGATGGAGATGGTACATAACCTCATTCAGAAAATTACAGACTGCCCTTGCTCAATTTGCAAAATTCACCGTGTTCTCCTTCAGAGCAATATCGTAAGATTCCCATTAAAAACAACCAACAACAAATAGGAAAAAATTACACACTTACATTTATTTACCTACTYTGAAGCAAAACTAGGCAGCAAAATGTCTGCCCATATTCATATTCAGTTTACTTTTSAAGACATTTTCTTCAGACAGATAATTACAAAATGCCAAAGGCCTGATGCTTCCTTTGAGCACTCRAACTCGTACCAGGAGCTCATCCTTTCCACATTATTTTGGTGCAACACACAGGCCAAAAATGAAAGAAACTAATCTCTCTACTACTTAGCTCACAATATGCATTACTATGCCATCTGAGTGTGCAAAATTTTCAAGCTGCTTACCTTCAGAAACCTTCTGAGACWTACCAGATGGTGTGAATAAACAAAGGAAAGGCTTAGTGGCTGTCTCACAAGCACTATGCAACTGGACAGTTATTTTCTCACAATTTATACAAGAACTTAGAAAATTCTACATGAAGAAAGAGTTGTAACATTTAATTTGRTTCCCGACAGAAATAAGACACAACATTTCTATAACTATATATTTCCACAGTGTCTTCAAACCAGTGTATTCAAGTCTCGTCTTTATTCTGTTCATCTTTTCTTTACGTTTCCTTATTTCATCTCAATTTTAAGAACAGGAGAGGTTGCAAACATAGCAAAGTTCATAAAAGCCTTGAGATCACAATGGAAAAGGATTTTGTTAATGTCCTGTCTGATGGACTTCTCAAAAGGCACTAGAGARTCCACACAATCAACTGCAAATAATCATGAACACTGGTAAATGCTTACAGAGGTGCTCAGAACATCTTTTATAAGTTGTATACATTCAATTTCATACTTCCAAATGTAAATCCATGGAAAGGTGTCTCATTTAGTGATGACATTTTTTTTTCCTCCTCAAACAGGAACAAAATTCATTCATAGAACCCACTTCATATATCATTTACGGAATTAAAAAAAAAACAACTTAGATATATGAAATAAAAGTATTTTCCACTTTTAATCAAAACATTAAATCAAATTTTAATTGAAGTTTTAGATAAAAATTCTAACTATAAAATTTTTAACTATAAAAATATTTTTAAAAACTAGGTATATTAAATGCAARCCCCTAGAAATTCAGTTTCATCAAGTGTTTCTTATTTCAGCTTCATTCATTCATAACTCTCAAATCCATATATTTCCTACAGACAGGACCAAGCCACACTATARCTTTTATCTGCCTAAACACATTTGCAGTCTTTGAAGAGTCAAAATCTTTAATCAGCCATTGTCAAGCTCTWCACCTTACAGAAATTCTTATTTGATTTTCTTATTATCATGTCCGATCTGTTAGTTTTTTGTTAGTCATCCTACTTGTAAGTTTCAGGTTTTAATGTGAGTRAGCAATAAAGTTTAAAAGAGCAGAGAGAAAACAGAATTTTTTTCCACTGCAGTAGAGRATAGCATGTGCACATACAGGCACACATGCACACGTGCATACAGACATGTAAAATCAGTGTGGGTAGCAACTGAAGGGATGTGTGGATGACATCTGAAATACTGATGGGAAAAACCAAGGTTTCAGAAGACTCTGATGGAACTTTCAAAAGTTTTGACTGACTATGAATAAGGCACTCATCATTCCAAMGAGTCCTAGCAACCTTGACTTTTAACAGGAGAGCTCACAGTGAGCCTGACAGGAAATAAAATTTTTAACAGGAGAGCTCACAGTGAGCCTGACAGGAAATAAAATT
>NW_026623247.1:1365708-1393086 GCF_030028575.1 Malurus melanocephalus
ACACAAAACATGAACAAAACAGAGATACACAAGGGAGATAGATAACAAACCCGTATTCCCCAGTATTTCTATATAATTTTCAATACTTGGTGCACTCGCTGAAACATACTTYAAAAGAGGTCAAAACCATCTTTATGTGTTTTAGCATTTGAAATTGAAGACACAATGTTTTCTCCTTTCAAGCCATAAATGTTTACAGTCCGAAAGTTTATAAAAGTGCAATTCAATTATGCAATAAGTTTACTTCCTTCCTTCCTGTGTTTTTATTCAGGGTTGAGAAGGCACTATGTTGCTATGGAATATTAATCTTTTTCTCTAAGTAAAAGGACAACCAAGCAAACAAACCTTAAATCAAGCAGATAAATACATGCTCTGATGATATTATCAAAGGAATATATAACAAAGGGAGAAGTAAGCACATCTTATACAAGTTATCTTAAGASACTGAATAAAGACACATGTAATGTAAATCTCTGGCAATTCTTTTTCAGCTTAAGTCGTGAGGTACTATTACAATACTCATATTGTTGTCTAAGCGTTGTTTGAATTTAAATGGTAAAAGTACCCTAAAATTGGGAATGAGCCAAAGTAATTTTCATAAAACCATCATTATTTTTAACTGCTTGTATTTATTCAAAATAATGGGMCATTACTGTTATAATGCAGCACAATTTAATGATTTTCTTTTAATTTTAGACACATTGAGAGAAGTTAAAATACAAACATAGCGTTTTCCCCTGCTTCATCTAGCAAAATGCCTATATATTGCTATATTAGCTATTTAAAGTTATGAATGTATGTTATTTCAAGATTACAAATGCAGAGACTTACATTAAATTTTCACACTTTATGAGATCTACGCAAGATTTTGAAAAGGCTTGAGTGTCATAAATCATTAACTCTTTAAACCAAATCAAGAGTTCCTAAAAAAATCTCTATGCAGAAACTTGAAGGAGAGACATATTTTAAGTATTTTTAAAAAGGGTGTTTAAACAACTGATTACACAACTAAAACATTTCTCCTGGGTACAACACATTTTGGGTATTAAAATGAACTTACTACTATTAGATTTTGGTTGGTGATGGTCTAAATTTTACTAGGTTTTTTTTTATTAAATCCAAACCATTTTCTTCACTTGCAGTAGCTCAAATACGTTACTTGATCTAACCAGATTAAGAAAAGCAAAAAAAAGCTAACAGTACAAAATTAAAATTGATTGTTACCTCATAATATAGTAAAAAGCAAACATAAAATGCATGCAAAGTATTTCAGAAGCAATAATCCCAGAAAGATTTCCAATACTCCTATTATTTAAGTATTTATCAGCTGTTACTCTCTCATGATGAAATTTAAGAATTAATTCTGAGTACATGTGTATCTTTTAATATCCATGCTTCTGCATATCAGTATCTCTAACAAGTACAGACATCAATGTTATTGATAAGACATTCTACTTTCCACTATAAACATCTCATTTCTTCTGGAAATATGAAAATAACTAGGTTTAAATGTGAAATTTCTTTTCTTCCCCACAAACACAATATTAGCTACTAAGTTATATAAAATTTTCTCTCAAAATATTTTAGAAATGTGACTGATGATCAAAGATACTGAAGCACAATGCATAATGTGAACAAATGAAAAAAAAGAGTCAACAGCAGTGCATTATAACACTCTGTTCAGAGGAAAGTCTGTATCTCTGAATTCTGAACACCTGACACATGTTACTACAGATACAGATAAAAGCGCCATGAACTAATCTAACAGGGTGAATTAGAAGTGAAAAAGTGGACAAAACTCTCTGTAGCATCAATACAGAAGGGAGAGGAGGAGAATGGTAGAATTGATACAAAATTGGCAGCAAAAAAAAAAAAAATCTGTAAATCTGACTTCAATAATACAAGAGACTTTATAAAAAATCTGAAAGGAAGAATATTTAAGAAAATGCGGTAAATTGAAAACYAGATCAAAAGGAACAAAGGTTATCTCATGCAGATCATGTTGAAGTAATCTGTGGTTTTCTATGACAGGCAATTTTTAGATTGAAAAGCAGTGGCTGATTTTATCTATTGTTATAAAGGAAATTGCTACTCATTCATGAGTACATGAGAAAAGGAGCTACATGCTGCAGAAAGACAGGAAAATGGCAACGAGATACTGAGAAGGGAAGAATAAAACCACCAGGGAATTAATGATCACGGAGTCAAGGCATTCTTTAATTTCATTAAGACCATGAAATAAAAGCTATAGATATGTTTATGAATTCATCTCCGTTTACAATTAGGTGTCATCAATACAGAGCAGAATCAAGACATCAAAASAAAGAACTGGATGATGGCAGTGTAACAGAGACGGAATGGAATCTGGCATCAGAAAATACAAGGTCATGTACTTGACAGGAAATAACAAGAATTTCAGCTCAAGTCAGAAGCTTATTAGATAGACATGACTGAAGTGTACTACTCAGTCATAAGATGACATAAAATTACCTACAAGTATGAACAACTGTGAAGAAGCTTAAAATTTATCACATTCAATTGTTGTCTCGACATGAAGAATTACAAATCCATGCCCCAACCCCAATGATATGGATATAAACAATTTACTGTAGGCCAGTCCTAGTGGATAGCATCTCATCCACAGCCCTCAATCATTTGGACAGACAAGAAAGAAAAAGAGAGCAGAAAATAAATCACAATTTTGTTCAGTCTGGATTAAGAGACTTACAGAAAGGTAAAAAAAATTCCTCTCTTAAGGGTCATTTTTACATTTTCCATTACACATTCACAAGGAACAATAAAGCAGTGGGACAGAAAGTAAAATCCACTATTACTGATTGCCTGTTCTCAGATGAATGATAGACGTCTATTGAAGTAATGACACTATAAAGCAGTAAAATACATGAGCCAAGCCTCATCTTATGAAACAGACAAACCAAATTTTTAAAAATGGACYTTTGAATGAAAACCAACAGCTTCCACCTAATGTTTATTTGAAGTTTGCAAGCTCACTTTAACTGAGGGCCATTGAGGAGCATTTGGACACTCAATCCCAGGAACTCCTGCTTTGTTTAGATTGCAAACACTGTCATGTTTATGTGAATATAAGTAAAGCTATTCAAGCTGCCTATGTGAAATAAAGAAAAATACACGTAATGCACAAGTACTTCCTTTCAACTTATTCCTGWAGTAGAATATTGCATAAAATTATGATGAAATCTTTGAAGGAGAAATAGAAAAMAAAAGGAAAAATATCATGATTACACTCCCTTGTCAGCAGAGCTGAAATAYTGTATTACAATAACATTGCAAAAGAATCATCATAAATACCACATTTTAAAAATTGGTTTTAAAGAATTAATAAGGCCTTTAAGGTATAATTTAATTTTCAATTTACTTGCAAAATAGATCTTGCAGTCCAATAACTCTTTTTTCAACAAGAAAGATTAGTTTGAAAAGAATTTGCCTTCATGATTATGAGGCCAGCCTGCTTTGTTAGCTTAATTATCACGCTTATCATTATRTTTTTAGTAGACTGAAAAATTTGTATGAGATATCTACTGTTGTGCTCACTCAAACTATAAATAAAAGGATCACTTTAAGCTGAAGACCATATCTTAATCTTGGCAAACACTGAATTCTCAAAGATACAGTAGATAAAACAACTATGGGTTCTTTTTTGTTCTGAAGGGTATGAGTTGTTTGACAGATTTTTTTTTTCTCTTGGCCCTAGTTTCTCAAGTCTTTTTTCACCTTCCTCAATGAAAGCAGTCTTTGCACAGAAAGGAAATCCCTTGCTGGACATTTCTATTTAGGATGGCCTTCTGCTAYTTCTACACACGGCTATAAACATCACCATGAAGACAAAACGTCTGTGCTGCGCTGCATGTCTAACATTGTAGGTCTGCTTAAAGAATCGTTATTCACCTTTAGAGAAAACAAACTGAACAATTTAATAAGATAGCATAGTGCCTAGAAAAACACTGCATTTCATTATTCCTTAATGAATTTACCTACAATTAAAATAAAGCTCTTCTTGTCATTCTACAAAATGCTCCTGCTCTAATTACTTAAGTATTATCTATTCATTTTMTCTTCAAGATTGTGCCTAGTTATAATATCAAACCATGTATTTCTTGTTGTTAGATCAATAACTTAAACTTATGGTGGGGGCAGGTGGAGTGGTGAAGGAAGCAGYTGTTTTGAGGAGGTTAAATGAATACAGAACTATCAGAGACATACATTGAAGAGGTTTTAGCTGCTCTTCTCCTTTGACATAAATCATTGTTTTCACTTTGTTCAATGGTGTCACATAAAATCATTAAAACTACTCTCAGAGAGAGAGAAGAGATATTAAAATGAAGCTTTTTGTTATTTGTAAATGCAGAATGTGAACTCAATACACAGCAACTTYGAATGATGCACCTGAAGAAACCCCAGAAAACATTTGTGCAGGATGTTTTGCATTTGTAWTTTTACTGTGAAGGTATATTAAGATCAACTCTGAAACTTACCCTGAAGAGTAACAATAGATATTTTCTTGATCATCCTTAGGCAGGTTCTGAATTGATATTTGTAATTAAATTGCCTGTGTTCTTTGTTGCATTCATGAACGTAATTATGCATAAACATCAATAGAAAAACCAYGTTAAAGATGAGCATGAAATAAAGGTCAAAGAGAGCTCTGCAGTATGAGYCACTTTCAAAAAACACAAATCTATGTCAATTTAATTAAAAGAAAGCTTAAAGTCAGTATTATTTAAAAATAACAAAACTCCACCAGCATATAAATCCTTTATTTTTAGATTTGTGACAGTTACAAGAGCAATCTTGCCACCCTAAAAAATTAATTTATTTTATGTATAAAAATATTATGAAGTTCAAAATATTCTTGTTCAAATTATGAAAAGTTTTTTTCTTAGTGGTTTGCCATTTCTGTGGTTTTATTTTCTCAGATGTTGCATTACCTGACAATACGATCAATKTTGCCTAGTTTCCCAACAATACAACCTATTCTCAAACCAAAACCAAAACAAAAGCTAAGATGCACAATCACTGTGAGATTCAAAACGAGGGAAAATCAGGCAATATATTCTTGCTCTTTTACAGGCGCTGATGTCAGCTAGGCCCATGCTGAAGTCTTTCCTTAGACAAGGAATGAGGGCCCAGAAAGACTTAAAATCCTTTAGAACTGCATGCAGATTTTTCATGCCTTCACTGAGATAACTCATTAAGTGGCTTTGTTCTCTTCCACAATAAGAAAAATTAATTCTTTAAAAAAAAAAAAAAAAAAGAAAATCATTGGAAAGCCTTTTTTTTATGCGACTGTTTGGATGCTGGAGTTACATAGAAGATATACAATATCTAACTTCAGCATAAAAACTACATGAGGCAGCAACACTGTGCATGTAGTGCTGGCATGAACAAACAACTTTTGTGAGTAAATCCATTTGCAAACACACAGAAGATGAGATGTTACAGATTATCAGCAGCACACAACTTTAGTGATTACCRGGCTCTACTTTTCTTATGAGTTATTGCTTCAAGTATTCAAATATATGCATGACATCCAAGCCCAAAGGATCCATCTACTCATATCTCTATGAAAACTGCATATTTCTCACCAATAGTAAGAAACAATGATGAGCAGGGTAGCCAAGGCTTATCATGGCAGCCAAATCACATGACAGAAACAGACGCAATTCCAACTCTCGGAGAACTTCTCAGGGAAAAATGTGAGGCCAAGGTAAAATGAAACAATTGAGCATCTGAGTTTCTGATGCCTGCAAAAGGGAATTGAGATAGTTTACAAAATAAGAGTGTCCCTGACAGACTGGTTCCACAAACCTTTGTTTTGAATGATCATGCAACATTATTTCGTAATTCAGCAAACTTCACCATAACTGATTCAGTTTAAAAATAACTAGTGCAATAAAAAAAAAATGTATTTCCTGCATAAAAATGTAAATATTTCTCAGCAAATGAATCCATTTTCAAGTTCTTAAAAAATCTGGACCAGGAACCATTGCTCAACTTAATTTTCTCTGAAAACATAGTAGACTAAGACATGGGCATCTGTGTTTTGCTCATGTCCACATTCTACATCCTGAAACATGGCACTGAGTTGGGTACATGAGCTGTAATTTCTATTTTAACATATRAGCCACAAAATCAGACTGCTCAAGCATAATAAAAAAAAAAAAAAMAAACCAGTATCTTCAAAGCTATACAAGTACAAGAATGGAAAGGGGACATTCAAATTTTAACATCATCAGTGGTAAATTTGTGATGAGGAAGGCTTTAGCTTAGAGGACAAGAAGGCCCAGCTTCAGAAGGGATGAACGAGTCTGGGAGCAAGATTGCCAGATACATAACTCACAATTGTCTTGTAGCAACCCTGGAATACCAGCAAGGTCTCTGGGTCCATATTTGGGCAGCAGAACAGGGAGAAGCTGTGGACTCAAGGGTGGGCTGAGATGCATCTTTCAACCACTCACAGGGCTGGTACTGGGGTATGGGCACAAAAGGCCCTCAAGAAGCATCTATGTAGATTTATTTTAGAACCACTTAATAAAGAAGTATGCTGCTCTGAATTCTGTTGATTAATTATATTTTTAAAAATATATTTAAAAACAAACATGATTTAATTGCCTTGAGGGATACAATAAAATTTTCCCAACAGTAGTTTAAGAAGACCACTTACTATTATACAAAATGTTTTMTTCTGAGCCTTGCAGTTAGGCTTTGAAAATAAAATTTCTGTTTAGTCTGAAGAAATATCACAATTCTTCTTCCATAAAAACTCCCTATTCTAATACAGATAATATTGATCTGGCAGGATTTCTTCTCTCAGTGATGCTAGATTAATTGCTGGAATGATGACAATGAATTCCTTGATTAGAAGAAATTTAAGTGGATCAAGATACTATCTGTCAAATATTTTTAGGAAGAGATTAAAAGATACTATAAAACAGAGCACTATTTTTGCTCCAAGAAGATAACATAYGGAGTGATTACCACCCACTGCTATTTACAGAATATTTACCTGGTTATGTTTTATGAAAAATTGCAGTTTAACCAACATCCAACATTTTAAAATGCCTGAAAAAATATTTTGTACTAAACAGTACCTGATTCTCTGACTGAAATTGTCCATTACTGCAAATGTGGTTCTAATATGTTTTCAGCAGTGGGGTTCCAAAGTCAGAGGAAGGAACACCATCTCCATCACTGCTTTCTCCCACACATAGCTCTTTAGTGGCAAGTAGCAGAGTAGGAARAATGACAGAAACATTTAAAAATTCTCATTAGTATGGGTATTTCTGGTTTATGATTAAATTAGTTAAATTTATCCAGTGTGAACAACTGAGAAAAGGACACGTCCATTATGAGATGTTATTTTCTAAATGCACATCTACATTAATTAAAGCCACAAAAATAATATAAACAACCAAGTATCTATGGAATCAGTAAAAGACAAATCAGACAAAAAAAGAAAAAACACATGAACAAAAATTCAGGTGTGAAAGATAGATCCCTCATTAAAAAAAAAAAAAAAAAGTTGATAAGGGATGAAATCGTTCAACAAGATACTGACACATATAACTAAAAAGAGCAACATGTAATATGAACATCATGTTTGTATCACTGGTAGAATAATGTCTTTGAATCTATAATATTCAAGTATGCACAACCACGCACTGAAACTTGACATAATTTGATTCTTCTCAACATACGTTTTCAACACCTGCGGCATTATCTTAGAAACACTTCCACTGAGACATTACAAAAATATATTAGAAACATCAAAACAGAGACTACTCTCTTCGGTACCTCCATCACACATRCACACTTTTACTAGAGGTGAGCGTCAGATCAGAGAATTCTCTGTTAGAATTTCTCAATCTGTCCTTTTGTAGAATACCCACGGAGAATAWATTACCGCCTTTCCCAAGAAGCAAAATATTGTCAAACTTCTATKTAGTCACTGCAGGGATAGAAGAAGAGACATATTTGCCACAGTAAATTCCCAATCTCCACCCACCCTCTCACCGTGCCCCAACGTGTCACAAGATAGTGAAAAAAAATCTTGTTTTCCACCAGAGTTTCCTAAGCATAACAGAGATAAAGTTCAGCATCACTGTGAATCCATGACTCACCCATCACTCTAAATTGGGGRCAGTCTGACTGGGTATCTGCCACTTCTAGACTACAAAGAGCAAACTTGCAATGAGATGTAGACAATTTGCAAAGGGTTCAAAAATAACAACTCTTCATTGCAGACAGCACAGAAATGTGCATGTGGGTACTTGAACATCAATCTTCCTTTTCCCCAGTGTGTACCTCTTAAATTCTTTATTTTACTGTCCATAGAGAATGAGTCAGAACACAGCAAAGGACAGTTATATAGCTTAAATATGATCTATGAGATAATGATTGTTCAGAAAATTCAAAACAAGTTGAGTAGAGATGGGGGGTTTTGGGAGCCATTGGGAAAGAAAGGGGAAAAAAAGAAAGAAGTCATCATTCCCCCATACACATGAACAATATACAAGGAGTATATGCTAAAAAATTATAGCCCATAAAATAAACTTACACATTTCCTATCATATCTGAAAGGATTCTTCAGGAGAATGCTATAGCTACCTTTAATCCGTCACCTGTGTCTATGACACCTGAGAGTTTTACACTTATTTACTGTTATATGCATCACAAAGTTTATCCAAATATAAAAGAAYACCAATAGTTTCTGACAGTAACAGCAGGTTATCAAAACCAAACAAAGGCTTGGTAACTGACCACTGAATTCCTTCTGTATTTCATTTTACTGGAAGTCCGAACAGTATTTTCCCAGAACTGTGCCTTGGTCAAAACCCTGTCATAGTCTTCTCCTCTGCCAGGCTAACCACTGTTACCTAAATATTCCAACAGTACATTAGGAAMTGAGATAACAAAGTACCATGGCTCTGTTTTTTCCTGTTTTGCAGGGAAATAAGCTTATTCACTGACATATATGTACATTTACAAGCACATTTTATATAAGAAACAAATATATTAGGAGTAAAATTATAGGTTTATATTTGCAAACAAATTTAATGATAAACCCWCCTTTCTGCAAAAGGTTGGTTCATTCTCAGTCTTAATTACTGGAGGACAGGTCTACTCGCTGAAAAAGTACTCTCTGAGACAGACTTTGCTTGAGGACAGAAATGCAATCTTTAAAGGGTATGGTGGAGCTCCAGAGCTTGCTAACATGGTGCAACTGAAAAACAGCCCTAAAAACTCCACACTCAGACTGATAAAACTGAGAGTTTACTGCAACATACTTTATCAATTGGAGGGCACAGCTCAGCAACCTCCAGTGCGCTCCATTGCATCCAGACAGTCCTGAAAGAATTTAGTTTTAAGGGCTATTTCACCCTTGAAAATTAAAATCAATCATCTTGATAGTTGCTAAGAAAAAGTTACCATTGGCTCAGAAAAACAGCAGTAATTTTTCGCTACAGGCATAGAAATTCCCCAACCAGGAGAATTAGCTAAAATTCTAAATGTATTTTTCTTCTCGTATTTATTTTTTGTCAAGTGGGACAAATGAGTAATTCTTGTTTGTTATACASTTGTGTATCTGAGTCCTCCAAACAAGACATAATGAAAGGACTGGCACTTACAAAGGAAATAAAGAGACCAGTTATATTCAAACTATGCAGCATATCACTGTTGAATGAATATTCAGCTCATTCTTTCTAAAGCTTTTATTCAATATTTATTTAGGCAAAGCTCCCATTGATTTCCCTAGGAGCTTTAGTTATAAAGAATAAGGACAACAATATGCAGTGCTTTTTTTAAATTAAAACAAAAAACAAAGTAAAACCAAAACAAAACAAACAACCCCTACCCAACAGTTACTAAAGAYTGCTTCTTCTAAAAAAATAAGGGTAAGTAAATCTCACCAAGATTACAATACTATTGCAAACTAGACTGCTGCATAGCAGATAGGCATGCTGTCACTGATTGGAAATTACAGTGAGAGCCACAGCTTGCTGGCATGAAGCATGAAAGGGCTTCCTATTCTGAATAGCAARTCTAGAGTCATCACTAGATGCTGGATGGTAGAAACACTTTAAAGTAACCATGAAAGTACCAGGATACTTTTTATTTGTTTTATTATTGTTTTATGAAAAGAAATGCTGTAGGATTCTGGTATTTTATTTTTTTTTTTATGATAGAGACTTTCATTCTATGCTCTTTAGAAGAAAAAAAATTGCAGGTTTTTACAAGACTGGGGTTAAAATGTAGCTTTAATCACAGTTTATCAAAGGGGTGGAAAGATCAGACTGTCTCAGGTGGATAGAATASTCAGTTTCAGTTTATTTAATTTAATGAGATTGCACTTCACCAGAACATTGGAAATGGGCAAAATCTCTATTTCACACTTTTAGGGGTGAAAGAGAGTCTCACTGGTAGAACATTTCCAGCTCCTCACTTAGTCCCTGCATTTTGTCTAGGACTAGCAACAGCAGCAGGCTTAACCCCAGGGAAATCAAGAAGAACCTGTGTTACCAAACACAGAAAAAGGAGACTCAGGGAATAGCAGCAAATATGAATGAGTCACCAGGTATAGCTGGTGATTACTGTACAAGATAGTCAGTACAGCTTTGTATACGTTTTTCTGACACTTATTTACAGTAGAACATTTTGATGAAACTGGAACCCATCTCACCTAGAGCAGATGTCTACAAAGTGTACAGACAACCTAGTTACTCAGAGTCAGTCACAATCAGCAGTGAGACAAATTGCACTTCTATATTGGACACCGCCTTTGCACGTAATTTCTTCCTTCCAATTTTCTCTTAACTCCTCCATATAAGATATACATATTTCTTTCATATGACTAAAAAGGGACTCAGATGCAAATATCAAAGTTCCAGATTTTTAATTTCAGACAAATTCCAATTTTCCTGTCTCTGCAGAAGACAGAAATTCGTCATGTGTCTCAAAAATAAGTCATATTTGCTAATGAAACAGTGAAAATCTCCCTTCTTCTGCTCCTATATATTTTTCTTTCTAATTCCAATTATCTTTTAGCTTCAAATTATTATTTTCTTATTAATACTCTATAGCAGTAAATATGACCTGATATCTACCACAATTAGTAATCCTGAAGAAAAACAAATTTCCCCTTCCCTCAAAATATAAGATAGGTCAAAATATAGGTCAAAATTACTCTCATAATTATAGACTATCCATGCTGAGCACATCCAGTCTAATATAATTGTAGATRCAGCAGAATACTGCAGGTGAATTAAACCAGTGTTTCAGGCTCCCTGTGTGCAACTTAGAGCATCACTTTTGCAGTGCGTGTTCCCCTCTAAAGGTTTTACTTTTGCAGTCTTGTTCCGAACCTCTGCTCCAGGTCTTCTTTAATAACAACACATTCTGTTTTCTCTCCTGGTGAGGTGTATTAGGTWACATGGCATCTGAGTAAAAATGTTTTTTATACCCTAATGTATTTTGTAACCACMTATTTTATGAGACTTCTTTTGTTCTTTAGAATTTTTTTTTAAAGGTATTCTGTCACAATCACTTTGAACAGGTCAAGGCAATACAGAYGGGGATTTCTTGTAGCAAATTTTAAACACAAYCAGAAAAAAAAMAMMAAAAACATTTATAAGTGTTTTTACAAACAACTAAGGTTTTGGAAAAAACTTCCTACTTAGATTTAGAAGTGGATAGAGAGACATCTGAAAGAGAGCAAGATCTTCTTCAGCTATTGGCTCAAAAAAGAATGGTATGTTTTTCTCTATCCTTTGAGACTTAAAACCCTAGAGGCCGTTTTCTTGACTCATTTATTAAGTGAGTACAATATTTAAATAATAATTCTGTTGTTCCTAATTTTAATCTACTTAAAATGATGTTTCCAAGATTTCAATCGCCTTTCAAACTATTGCATTGAAAATGCTAATTAAGTAGAATGCAGTATAGTTTTTACCTCCAAGTCCATCCCTCCTGGATACTGAAAAATAGCGCACAAATTTGTAGCAAACAGTTAAAACTTTCTTCTGAAGAGCAAAATAACTGGACACCAACTCTACACTGTGCTTCACATATTTAACTCAAGGTTACTGGCATAGACTTCAATTGATAACGATGACCAACGGAATATTCTATATTCTAYAGAGTATAGCATTAGCCTRTAATGGTATACTCGCATATATATAGAACACAAACACATGACATACACGTAAGAATGATAAAATACATAGACATAAAACATTGTAGAGGTAAAATTTCAGAAAACCACAGCCGGGTAACCATAACGCTAAAGCGGTACCATTTTTTACAAACAAATAGAGCAAAATACTTTCATTTTGACAGCATGATGCTTTTCGTATATGTTTTATGCTGTCTCCTAAATTTAGTAAGACAGCTCTTGCTACAATGATATTTATCTAATACATATCAGTATACTGAGAAAGACATCTCTTCTTCARTTTTTAGTCTAGAAATCATACATAGGCCCTGACTGCCAAAATTACAAGTTATAAAGAAATTTTATATGCAAGAACTACCAAATCATTATACCAGAACACTGAGWGCAAAATACAGGCAATTGTACAGAGACTTATCATAATCAGTGTTATGTCTATTGTTTTGTTTTTTCCATCTCTATTCTCTATAAAATAATAGAAAATTGAGAGGAAAAAGCAAATTTTAACTTTTCACTGTGAAGTAAACACAATATGCACTTCTAGAGTCAGTGACAGGCACAGACACGATTAATTTTAGTACTTGTTATTTCTTTACCGTTTTAAAAAAATTGCCTGGAGTTTTCTAGGAAGGAAAGCCCTTTGAATTAGTGATGTATCTCACAGCTCCCACCTCTGTTATCACCTTGTTAGTTGAGAGCAGCTAACATTAAACATTAAAGAACTGAGAAGCAGTTCTAACTTTCCCACAAAAGAGAGGTCTAATCCTATGTGATACAGCACACTAAACTCCCAGATCTACAAGCAGCACCATTGCACAGGGGGTGAAAGGGGGAAGGAGGAGGGAAGAACAGAAATATTTGAAAGTTTAATGCTTCTTGACCYTTCAATTCTTCTTAGATTTGCTTGTTTAGAGTGGGGAGGCAGCAGGATTGAGAAGGAAAAGGGGGGGGGGGGGGGGGGTGGGATACTTGGCCTATTTTTAATCAGCAAAACCTGTTAGAATGTGAGATTGTTGAAGTTCTTTCAGAAAATGAATCAGTAGATAGAACAACGGCARTATATTGTATGAGATATTTGCTGGTTTTGGCTGCAGTAGAGTTAATTTCCTTCACAGTGGCCGGTATGGGGCCGTGTTTTGGGTTTGTGCTGAACACAGGGTTGATAATACAGAGATGTTTTTGTTGTTGCTGAGCAGGGCTTGCAAAAAAGCCAAAACATTTTCTGCTTTTTGCACTGCTTCCATGGCATGGAAGTTGTGAGTGCAAGGGAGATTGGAAGGAGACACAGCCAGGACAGGTGACCCAAACTGACCAAAGTGATATTGCAGACCATATGGCATCATGTTCAATATATAAAACTAGGGGAAGGTGGAGGAAGGGTGAGGGGGAACATCTGGATGGTGTTTGTCTTCCTAAGTCATAGTTATGGGTGATGTGGCTCTATTTCCCTAGAGATATCTGAACACCTGCCTGCCAATGGGAAGTGGTGAATGCATTCCTTGTTTTACTTTGCTTGTGTATGTGACTTTTGCTTTTTCTGTGCAGAGAATCACAGAATTCCACAACATTCTGACCTGGACGAGACCCACAAGGATCATCAAGGTCAACTCTTCTCCACCCACAAGTTTTCTATCCTTTTTGTACCCTTCCAGTTAGCTCCCTGATCCTGCTGGTGGGGGTGTGAGTGGCTGTGTTGGGTTTGATTGCTGGCTGGGGTTAAATCATTACAGTGTTATAAATATATGACAAACTGTGGATTTTTTTTCTAATGCAACAGAGAAATACCCCRAATGAATATTAAACTTGAGCATTATGCCTCATATACAATGACAGAAGCCCAAGTGATTTTGTGAGACATTGGCAAATCGGCTTAGTCAAAAGTTGTCTTTCTTGTGGATGAACACAGATATACGCTTACACCTTCCTATGYAAGAAAGAAAGAAAGATAGCAGAATGGCTGAATATTTATGAAGAGATGAAGGAGTTAGTGCTTCCTCTGAAACTTCCAACAGGCATTTAACTAAAATACAGTTTATCCTAAACCACGCAGCAAATGTTATTACCACCACTCATTACATAATTTACATATAACCTACTGCATTTTCTTCTTGTGGTTAATTCTATCATACTTTGAGAATGTCATTGCTCATCTCTCACTTTCTTTCAATCATGACTCCTTCAATCATAACCAAGTTTGCTCCATCCATCCTGCTGAATGGGCTCAGGAACAACCGTATTCATGGGAATTTTAAAACCTAGAGCAATGGGATGTAAATTGATGATTATACTCAATGTAATCAGTCCAAGGCTGTTCTGTGAATTCTCAACCTTTAAAGCCTGAAAAAAAATGTGATAGATTTTTCTACTGGTATTAGTTTAGATTTGATGTTGATACAAGTTTTTGATGTTAGTGTACAAACAACATGCCAAATATACCAGAGATGTCTGTAATGTTTTATTCATGTAAATAATTGCCCAGAGATGGCTTGATCTCTGATGAGATCTCCATTGCTGTCTCATAGCACAGACAGATAATAATAAGCAGAAAATAAATATTAATGAGGCTAAAAGAAAATTAAGGAAGTGACTACTTTCTCCACCCCTCCAGTTCACATCACCCACAAACTAACAGTAAAAGACATTTTACATCAAACTTTTTTTGATAAACAGAACTTTAGTATGTTTTCATGTAATTCCATAAAATTGTCAGTTAGTCTACGAAAGTGTTTGGTACCAATGATTAACATCAGAATGATATTATKTTCAAAATTAATATACATTGTTTTCCCTGTAGCAAGTAATCCCTTCCCCRGGGATAACAGTTGTACAATGACTTGCATCTGATAGTGTAATCAAGGTATGCGTTCACATAGTCCTCTATTTGGAAAGTTCAGCTTCATTAACAGTCATTCTCTGTCAGCTGTAGAGAGGTTCTCTAATCTAGCATTAACAAGAAATTACAGATATATAAAATAAAATCAACAACAAAGTASAAGTAGTACTAGTAGTAGTAATAGTAGTAGTAGCAGTAGTAGTAGTAGTAGTAGYAATAGTAATGCATTTRTAGTAACTGATCATTGTGATCATCACAGCACATACCTAAAAATCTGAATTCATAAAAGCTTCTGTAAAACTGAGGCGTTTTAATACAGAAAAGTAGGTATACAGAAGCGAAAATTAGCATGGAAACTCCCCAATTCCTCTTTAGTTTTATTCACTGTAAAAATTAACCTTAATAATTTTTAGTCACAGCTGACTTGATGTCTATAGAGTGTTTAATTATGTTTTGTGCCACACTTCAGTTTTAGAGAGTTAAAAAAAAAAAAAAAAGATACTGCACCTATTGAAGTACCAATTTCTGGCAGGTCCTCAAGGGATGATTTAGTAACTCTCTGATTTACAACAGTAGAGACGGTTACCAATAAAATAAAAATGTCTTATGGCTCCAGTGGAAAAAACTTACAGCAGTACTTGCTTTAATCTTTCATTTAAAACTCACACTTGACCTTATACAATTACTTACTAAGGCTGTGCACTTCCAACTTCTTTCAACTATGTTGGAAGTGCAATTCTTTTGGAGGAAGAAAGCATATGAAAGCTCTAAGCAGCACTACTACAAAACTTTTAAAATATTTGAATTTTCAGCACCAATTATTACTTCTCCTGGTAGGACATGCCACTTTTAACTTTCAGGGGAAACAAACCACTAAATGAGACCCAAGAAATAAAATTTTGTATTTTAGATGATAGGGTCTGTTAGCTCCAGACAACCTAAATAGCTCGAAATCATTTTACTCAGATGAGGAATATTGTGATTTAAGAAAGAACTAATTTGAACACACTAATTTTTGATACAAGAAATTTGCTTGGTAAACTTGACTTAGCAACATTAGAAATGACACTTCAAGATGGAGTTTAAAGATCTTCACCCACTTGGGTGTTTTCTTATTGAGAGATGGCAAACTTAGGTATTCAGAATCTATTAATGCAGAGAGAGACATAAATTAAAACAAGAAAAACTGATTAATCTCGAGTAAAAACATAAAACCCCTTCCTATTCTCTTCGATGATTGGCAGCCTACGGAAATATCTAGCCATCAAAACTGATGGAAGAAAAGCAAACTTTAAATTAATGTATTTAACCATGTTTTGTAAATGTGTTTATATACATTAATGCCAATACCAGAAGCACCAGCTGAAAAGGACTCCAATTTCTGGTTAACATCACAAGAAGAAAAGAGTAAAGAAAGTTCAGGTAGGTAAACAATGGGTCCTGCATCGATTTACCATAATCGGTAATTTTGAAAAACCTTTTCTGCTGAGGTAATTTTATGAATTGTAGCATACTAACAGCATTYGTACCATAATGCTTCAGATGTAAACTTTCACTTCTAAAACTAACTCTCCTGCAGAAATTTGCAATATATAAAGGTTTGGTTTTGKTTYTTTTTCCAGATAGATATTGAAAATGAACAATATTCATTAGGCTGGCCAAGTTCTCTTCATAGGTTATTGTTCATTGTTTAATTTAAATAATTTAATTTATTGTTCCCACAGTAAGTTTCCTTTCCTGCAGCATGGACAGATTTCTTGTATTTCCAATTCAGATGAGTGCTTTGACATAGGAATTAGGACTTATTCTTAAATAAGAACACTATACATTCATAAATATTAGCACATATGTAAAAAATCTGTTTATTCAATTCAGCTACTTGACACTGTAATGGATTTTGCCCTGTTTTGGGGATGAATCCGAGAAAGCCAGTAGTAAATGCATTTCATACTTGATTTGATTTATCCTTCAGAATCCTGTATTGGAAAGAAGCTTGAGCTTCTTCCTCAAACCTTGCTTCCTAAATTGTAAGAGTGACCTCTAGTGCTTTACTGGTCTGCTGTGCGATGCAAGCCTTTTTTTGCAATGGTTTTAATATGCCTCCCTGTAAGCGACTGATTTAGTTTTGTGCATAGTGCCAAATGCTATTAATGTGCAATTCAATTATCATGGTCTTGTGAAAATGGATGTATTCATAAACTGTACAATGCAGAATGATGAAGAGAATTAAAGCCGTGACTGGATTGCAGCAGGATGTTTAACAAGAGGAACTTAGTATTCATGTTTAGGGCTACACTATGCACTTGAGTATCAAATGAGATATCATTACTGAATGACAGCACAAGATCATTTTGGTGCTGCAATGTGAATGTCTGGCTCATGGGAGCATGTTTAGTTTACAAACCATCCATATGCAAAACCCTAGGCTATAGATCCATTGAGCACTTCAAACTTCTCTGCCATTGCTCAAATCTTTCCAGGGAGCTGTCCCCTGCCAYTGGGATGTAAGGTTATTCCTGAACATTCCTCCTTGCTTTGGCATGCACTTTCTTCCCATGGAAGCATAACTCCTGCCCTTCCCGTTCCTGTGATACACAACCACTGCCTTTACAGGAAGGGCAAAAAATATGTTCAGTTCAGGTTGTGAACATCTGGCATTTAGGCTACTGCCCTACCATAGAACACAAAATGAAATCATTCAGCTTGTGAAAACCGAATCAAATGKAACAAGAATAACTCAGTTTTACTACTGAATTATTACTGAATTATCAGAGCCCTGAAAATTAGCTTGTTAATAAGTTTTTTCTTATTTTTTTAATTTAAAGATAATTAATCTAATTCAACACTGAAGACAGAGATTTTCAGATATACATATATATATATACACATGATTTGCCTATTTGACTCCTAGAGAGCAGATTGTCTTTAAAACTGTAATCACGGTCTTAATTTTATGATACCACCCTACTGGCTAACTCATTAAAAAAAAAAAAAACAAAAAAACTTTCTGTTGGAACAGTTAGCATTCTCTTCTGTAGTCATGCATGAACAATACTGCCTAAGCAATCAATGCAGAGACCTTAAAGTCTTGCTATCCACATTTTTTCTTGTTATGTTTCTACTGCTTTTGAACTGCACTGTGATTGCCATTAAAGTTGAGTGCCAGCTTAATCCAGGAGATGCAAATACTATCTTTCAAAAATTTCAACTGCTAAAACCCACTACACAATAGAAGCACTGCACAATAGAAACGTGCCATTAATTTCCATGTAAGACACTATTCCCTGGAAAATGCTGCACTTAAAAAGAGAAAACAAAATTGAAAATAGGGTTGAACATGCATCCCTTAGCAAAACGCTGCTTTCAGGTAGTCTTATACTGTAAGCTTTACACACAATATTCTATAGACTCATGACAAAAATCTATAGGAAGATTTTAGAACATTTTCAGACGAGCAGCTTGCTGTCATGGTTTCAAAGCACAAATGTTTGTCTCAAAAACTGCATTTATTCTAAACACAAATAAATATCCCAGAASTTTTCAACACACTCGGGATTGAGTTTTAAATCATATGCAATACTTACATTTATTCTCTGCCAATGCCATGTGCCGGCTATGAACAGAGAGGAGAAACAGCAGCTTTAAGAAGATTTCAGTGACAGAATCCATGTTCATTGAGGCACCCAAAAGAACCAGAGTATTCGGAAACAGCTGCTCTGTACTTCAGTTCTGCTCCTGCCTCTTCCCACTGCCTCTCCCTGCCTCTTYTCGCAGCGCTTCCCAGGGGCCAGACACCTCAGCCCAATGCGCTCCGCATCTCCAGGCACACGCAAGCACACCGCCGGCTCCGCTTCCCCGTCTGGCGGCAGCGATCCCTGAAGAGCAGGAGCGACCCTCTCGCCGTGGCTGTCACGGAAGCACTGGGGGCTGCGCTGGCAGGCTCCGCACCCCGCCGGACACCCCTGGCGGCGGCAGGAGGCAATCGCCGAGCGGATGGAGCGGAGCGGAGGGAGCGGAGCGGCCCCGGGGGGACGCGCGATGGGCGGTGCGGCCGCACGGAGCGAACGGAGAGGAGCGGGCTCGCCACTGACCGCCCTTGCTAGCCCGGGGCGGCGTGGGCAGCGCTGCCCGTGCTGCTGCCCAGCCTTTCTCAGCGTGACTATTTCTCTTCCTTTCCTTCAATTTTTTTTTTTTTTTTTTTTTTTTTTTTTTTTTTTTTTTTTTTTTTTTTTTTTTTTTTTTTTTTTTTTTTTTTTTTTTTTAACACTTTCAGCTGCAAAAGCGTTGCAAGTTCTGCTCTCTTACAGGAAAGCGTTTCGCCTGTAGGAGAGAACCTAAGCCTGCGAGTAAAATGAGCAGCCTGCCTTTACTTGAGGAGTGAGCGCAGGACTGAATGATCGACTGCCCCTCAGAAAAAAGGCACCACCACTGACGCTGGAGGGTTTTACAGCTATTAATACCGGCATTAAAGCATTATATTCTCAACTCCTAAGAGTAAACACCTATAATATAAACATACGATTGCACCTGACTTTCCCAAAACAYTTTAGCTTCCAAATAGCCACACAGAGCGTCTTGCTTTCTATGTTTTCAGAAAGGGGAAGCTGCCTTAAAATTGTGCCATTGTTCGTACCTGGGAARCAGCTTCATTTGGGAAAACACTTAAGAGGAATTTTAAGCATTATATTTAAACTATATCCTAAAAGTGTGTGGTTTTGGTTTGGGGGTTTTTGTTTGTTTGTTTGTTTGGAGGTTTTTTGAAAAAAAAAAAAAACTTAATTACTATGCATGCTAACTATAAAAACAGTATTTCTCAAGTATGAGAAGTTTAACTGCCTATTCATAAACTCATGACATTAGCGAGGGTRAAAGCTGCATTGAGGGACCTCATCAATAGCCTCATCAATGCTGCTTCTGCAGTGCTTACACTGTTATGAGTTGTCTTTATATTGGAGACAATATAAAGAAAATGCTATGACAATACACAACAAAAGGACTTTGTGACTATGAAGTACATAAAAACCAGACTTAGTGTTTATAAACTCAGCCCAGTGGTCCATTCCTACTTCATGTGAACTATCTAGCAAGTCCTGTGTAACCAATGGGATTTTCCCCATCCAGAATGATACYGTTGTCTGAGGGTTAGACACTAAATAGTGTGCTGCTGAGTGTCCCTCTTGCATGTTGCAGAGCCCATAGTAMATTGCCTTGTAGACTGATGTCAAGATAACTGTGGGATAGAGTTGAAATGTTGAGTTGAATCAAGCTCCTGAAGCTTCTGAACTTTAGTTGCTTATTTAAAACAACTTACTCAGTCTTTGAAGGATGCTCTCATTAACCTACAGAAGAGTAAAATGTGTTTTGRTTTCATGCTACCTATATCAGACTATGTTAGGTGTCACAAAAGCATATCAGCTCAGCCAAAACACTCAAAAAAAAAAATAAAGGCAGTTAATACAGGGTTTTGTTACARTCTTTTAAAAATAGCAGGTCAGCATGATTAGAAAAAAAGGCCTATTTCTAAATTGCGATATTGAGTAGAAAGGTTCAGGTGAAGTTAATAATCTATTATGCAGCTGGTCTCCCGCTTCTCCATGTCAACTTTTATTTGAATGAAAATGCATGGAGAAACTGTATTAAAGATTATGTGAATCATAACCTGCCTTCCAGCTCTCCTAAATCATCCTTTAAATTCTAAATTCTGTTTCCAGTTAGTATAACTATAGAGTCACTTATCCAGAAGCTGGATTTCTTTTCTATATAGTTCCTTGAGTTAATATTGACCTTCTAACTAAATTAATATGAGCATAAAAATGTTCCATCCAAATGTGCTGCATCCCATCTCTAAAGAATATCCCATGAGATGGTCCTTTACTCTGCAGCTAGACAAAATTTCATGCTTAAAAATAGGACAAATATCACATAAAATCTTGGCAAGGACTTTCAATGTAATGATGTTCTTTAGGATTAGCWCTAAGATCCCCAGGGCTTTGAATTACGAAGAATTATCATTCTGGTAATGTAATGCAAATTCAGTAAAAAGGCCAATGCCATTGTGAGTAAATATTTGTCTTACAAAATAGCTTACAATCACCATAAAGGAACATCTAATGGACAAAGGTCACAGGATTTTGCACTCTTTTTTTTTTTTTTTTTTTTTTTTTTTTTTTTTTTTACTGAGTTGCATGCAAATATACACATGGGTATAATGTACTTTTATAATTATGGAAAAGACAGTCTTAAGATAAAATCATATGCCAAAATATGTACATATGTTTCTGTTTAGACAGACAGTATTACAGAAATCTATACGACATGTATCTGGAATATCAAAGTAATCATCTATTTATCCAGGGATGAAACYACGGTATCTAGAAAGTGCATAAAATAGCATAGCTTGACTCACCCGAATATTGCAACCTCCTCTTTGCTTCTGCATTATATCTCCCTCCTGCATCTGTGAAATATTTCTGCTCACATAATCTTATCTCTATATTCCAGCATGTCATTTGCCATTTCTCTTCCATGCAGTGTCCAGATTTTTCAGTAACTTCTGAGCTTTTCTTTGGGGAACCAGATGAGTCCTACTATTTCTTACAAACCTCTTTTCCTCTTGTATTTTTTTTTTTTTTTCATTTCCCCCACTCCTCTAGTGTTTTGTTTTTCTTCTCATATGTTGCTTTTGAAATTTATCCCAAATAAAAGAAAAACTTACTAATTTTATTTATCTTTGAAATGTAACATTATGACCAGGATCTTTCCCAGCTGATCTTCACATATATGTTCTTTAAGAGGCCTGCAAGTTCCCCAGAACAACTGTGTCTTGTGACAGATTAATCCTTACAGCTAAAACATCTGCAAAATTAAGTTGTTCAAAACTTGGATTAGTTGATCTGGGTATTTCCAGCTTTCATTTAGAAATGAAGGACTCTGTAATGAAGTCGTTTTTCTTAGCAGACAAAAACTAATATAAATTACTCCTCTTTAAAATGGTTCTGACTATTCTGTCTAAAAGAAGAAACACATTTAAATTAATGCTAACCATATTCCTGATACAGTYCAGATCCTGTGATCTATTTATCAATTGTGAACTAATTTTAAAAAGACAGTTATAAGCACTTGCTTGTGTTTCAGTACAAAGTCAACTTTACAACAGGACAGTGTTTTCAGTGCATCATTGTTATTTACTACACATTATTTAATAACAAAAAAATAMTAATTTAGTTGCAAAGCACAAAATTAGAAGTATTAGAAAAGTAAATAGYATCTATTAGTCTGACTGAAAATATTTGCTTTATTGGTTGCCAGTAAATTCTTTATTCAAAGACATCAACCAAATTAGAAATTAGCTATTCACGTATTACCTTCTGCACCTCACCTTTCACTAATTCAGTTTCATCAAGCCCACATTTACTATCCAACCAGCACTGACACTGCAATGTTATTTCAGGASACTAGAAGATAACATTTTTAAACGTTTTTGGCTTTCTTTTCCTTTTTTCTTGGTCCTCTCATCTGCCTCATGGCCTTGGTTAACCCTCCTTCTAGTGCCACCTGCTGCGGTTGTGTTGCTATTACAGGTTTCTCTTTACAGCATCTACTCCTATAACGCAGCTGGAGAATGTATCTTTTTAATGCAAACGGAGCTCTTTCATGACCATGTAAAATCTGCTTCCCAATACTATTCCCAGCCCTGCAGAAAAGCACTGCTGTAATTGTCTGCAGAGACTGCAGAGAGCAGAAACTCTCAAAGACAAATATAAATCAAAAATAAATGAGCAGAGACGCAYAATGCCAGGTACACTAATAATGATATCTGTAATGTTTTAAAGCTATTTTTTAAAGAAAAAATAAAATTCATGTCTACYTAATACTGCTGCAAATATTTTCTGAATCTTAGATCTCTATAGTAGGTATGCCATAAAGTAAAAAAATATATATATTTTCAGAAATAAGGGTAGCATAACTACTAGTCTTAACAATGTTTTGGGGTTTTGTTTTTTTGGTTTGATTTGTTATTTTCCAATAGGGTCAGGATAGCAAAGTTTTTCTTATTGCAAAGCTGCAAGATTTCTTTCAGGCTGCGTTTGTTAAAAGGGGAAGGGATGGAAGCCATCTGTGTATGGCTCATTTTACCACTTATTGCACCTACACATGTCTTCATTAAGGATTTAAAACCTTCATTAAGGATTAAATCCTTCATTAAGGATTTTATTTTTTTTTCTCGTGTGAGACACAGAACACAAACCAGAGCAGACACTGCTCTATGAACCTACAGAAGAATTCATGCCTTTAACAGAGTTGTAAATCTGGGTTTGAAGGTTGTAACAAGATGTGTGCTGCACAAAAGTTTATTTGCTGCTGCTGTCTGACCACTCAGGTTTTTCACCTGAAAGGATGCCATGAAAATCCCAGGGGCAACTTTTTTTCAGGTTTTGTGAATATACTTCCTCTTAGCCCTSATGAATCTTCTCATTTCACAGTCAAGAGTTTTATTATTTCCATTGTAAACACTSTATGTATGTATTCCGAACACAAGAAGTAAATACAGGACATTGGAAAATGAAGTTATACATGAAACCATGGAATCTTGAAGGTTGGAAAAGACCTCTAAGATGATTGTGTCCAACCATTGCCTGAGCTTAGACATCTGTGCCATTAAACCATGTCTGAAAGCACGACATCCACATGCCCCCTGAATTCTTTCAGGTATGGTCACTCCCTCATTTCTCTAGGAAGACTGTTCYAATGCCTGACCACCCTTTCAGACAAGAAATTAKTCTTAATATCCAATATTAATATCCAATCTGAAGCCTTCTGACACAATTTGAAGCCGTTTCCTCTTGTCCTGTCTCTTGGTTGCTTGGGARAAGAGATCAACCCCCACCTGGCTGTGTCCTTCTTTCAGGTGGTTGTGYAGAGTGGTAAGGTCTCCCCTGAGCCTTTTTTTCTCCAGGCTAAACAGCCACTCCTCACAGGATTTGTGCTCCAGACCCTTCCCCAGCACTGTTGCCCATCTCTGGACACACTCCAGAACCTCAATGCCTCRTAGAATGGAGGGGCCCAGAGCTGGACATGGTTTGGAGGTGTGGCCTCACAGTAAATGGGCACAATCCCCTCCTGATCCTGCTGGCCACACTGATCCTGATACAAGCCAGGATGTCACTGGCCTTCCTGGCCACCTGGGCACAGCTGGCTCATGTGCAGACCAGGACCCCCAAATCCTTTTCTGTTGGGCAGTTTTTCAGCCTCTCTGCCCCAAGCCTGTAGCACTGCCTGGAGTTGGTGTGATCCACATGTAAGAATCACCTCTTCACTTTGTTGAACCTCCCCTTGTTGTCTTCATTCCGTTGATCCAGCCTGTATACATCCTATGCACAGCATTCCCACACTCCAGCAGATCAACACTCCTGCCCAACTTGATATCATCTGCAAACTTACAAGGGGTGCTTTCGTTTCTCCTGTACAGATAGTTGATACAGATTTTAAATAGAAYTGACCTAAAATATTTTTACAAATATTAAATGCTTCATAGTGATAATGTAAGAACTGCAATAACAACAGCAAAACAAGAGCAACAGCAATAACAGCAACAGCAACAAAACAACAACAGTGTTTAGTAAATATTTTTAACACTTCTCACACGTGACATGGGTAATTTTTAAAAGGATATTATACATATGCATAGAAATAAATGTTTTAATAATAAAAGGAACCCAGATAACAGCATTGAAGGACTTTATGCTGAGGTGATTTTGTTCCTGATCAGCCCATGTCTTGAAGGATAGAATATCTAAAGACATGGAGATTAGAAAGGCACAGTGAAGTCATAAAATATAGTATGGACTTATCAAAGGCAGATCATAGTACACAGAAAGCTCATACTTCTCTTTGATATCTGATTCCTTCCTAGAGGAAGAATATAAATTCTTGACATTGGATGCATATGAATATGATACTGTTATGATGTTTCTTTGATAATATAAAATATACAGGAGATGGTAAAGCATATGTGCAATGAATCGGAGGGAAAGACAGTAATGGAAAGGGGAAAAAAGATATCATTTAATTATAAACTTTGYTTAATGTATTCGTTTATGATTACAGTGCAAATGGAAGGAACAGGATTGTGGGGTTTTTGATTTGGGAGGTTTTTAGGAAAACACAGTCAATGTAGCAAAGGTGTCACACATAAGCACAGAAGGCCTTCACAAAGAATAAAAGTTAGAAGATATGCAACAGTAAAATGTGCAAGAATGTGCAGTATCTGAGGTTGATATTGATGACATCCAGTGTAAATTAGTTCTTTATTTGGAAGGACATGATCCTAGCTGAATCAGCCAACTCTGAGCTGAATATAAGCTTAGCTTGGAAAATAGATCAATTATAACCTGCACGAGGAAGGTATCTGAGCTGGGAATGGAGTGAGAGCTAAAGGTCTGAGCAGAAATGAACAAGGATCCAGAGGCTTGCTCTCCTGTGCTGTTGTACTGCTGTACTGTTGTTTAGAAACATGGATTTGAAAATCTTCAAGAGAGGTAAAGAGCCAAGAATCCAAGATTGTCCTGGATTGTGACACCAAACACCAGATGTTCTGCAAATCTTTTCAAATACAGCAATAACTCTTGCTTCCTTTGCCAAAGGAGTCAAGTAAATCTTGAGAGTATGGGCTGTGACTTCTACTTGATATGGGTTCCTTTAATTGTAACAGAGTATTAAGATTATTTTCGTACTTCAGTGTTTTTGATGACTAACTTCGATCACTGCTCACTGAGTGTTTAGGTTGGTGCAATTCTCACTCGCAAGAAGCATTCTCTGGGCATCAGATAAGGAGCTTAGTTGCCTGGCTGAAATCTGGAGATTTCAGGCACCTGAGTCAGGTGAAGCTGCCTGCTGCAAAGGGGTTTGCTATCACCATGCCCAARGATATGGCTACAAAGACAGATGCAAATAAGGCTACAAAGCATCCAGCCTGGAGCTATCTTGTGTCTATCTACCCAATATGAGAAAAACAAGCCCAGGTCTGTATGTCTCTGTTTAGGAAGATATTGCCTGTTTTTCTTTGTATGTCAAGCCTGGATTTCGTTGCCAAGAAAGCAGGAGTCATGAAGCTCTGATTCCATAATGAGCCTGGGTTTAGTTCGCTATGCAAATGACAAGTCTCCTTGAAGYAGAAATATACTCTCCTTGAAGAAGGGATATTAGGAAGGTAAACATGAATAAGTTGTTTATGTAACATTTCTTCAGACTGTATTAAAAAAAAAGAAAACAACTTTACAAGACTTTAGTTACAAGTAATTATTTCATGTTCAAAATCTATCAATTCAGGGCAAAGCAGTCAAGTGTTTAGTTGTTATACAACAGAAGATGTAACTTACACAAATCTTATTTCCATCATGTTAGGAGAAAAAGGCATGTAATATGTCTACTCTATCTTAATTTGTGTGAAATTTTTCATTTGACAAGAGAATTAGGATACAAATCTCGTGGTTTGTTGAAGCAATGTGTAACAGAGAGATAATACGAAAGAAGAAAGTTAGTRAATAGGTTTCTGCAAGTAGAACAAGATCAAAAAACATGAGACTCAGCTTTTTAAAAAATGTGACTATCTTTGAATTCAATGGGCAGGTCTCACCTGCACTGTCAGCACTAAGAGTAAGCTGCAAATAGCCAATGTTTCATTGATCTGGACTGCATTTTACAAACCAGGGTCAGACTCTACATACTGTAGGTTAACTGTTGCTGACATTGTTCAATGCATACACATATACACACAATTCTCTGAAGGGAAATTATTTATTACTTTTTTTACCCCCCTGTTCAGGTATTATTTTGCAGGCATCAGAAAAGGAAAATCAGTTTACTGTATATGTTCTTATTTCCTTTTCCTTTGTTATATGTCTATGGGGATTATATCCAGACAGAATATTTTGCATATATATATATATATATATATTTTAGTTATATAAGTATCACATGATAAAATGAGCAACTCTCAATATTTAGTAATATAAGTATCACCTGATAAAATGAGCAACTCTCACAACTCTCAATATACCAGCATCTATCTGGTAATTTGATCACAACCTCTTCAAGGAGTAAGAGTGCTTTGTAGGTGTGTTTTAGGTATGTAGTCTTTATTTCATTGTGAAACACACACTGAGAGGAAGCGACTTTTGGGATATGAGAAGTGACAGAAAGATTAGCAACCACAGGAGTATTCTCCCCATTCACATCAGGGAACAATCCAGCTCTTGCAAAGGCAGTTTCATTCTGAATGTGAAATGAGCAATTGTCTTGTCTGATGCTCTTTTAGATAAAGCCAAAAAGCAAAAAA
>NW_026623247.1:1393136-1401490 GCF_030028575.1 Malurus melanocephalus
TCATTCAGACAGCTTTTTTTTTTGCTGAATACTGCATTAAGAGCCCAGACCATCTCTTGTCTGAGATTGAGAAATCCTTGGGAATTATGTTTTTCTGTGTTTGTTCTCTAGGGAAATCTCTTGAGATACAKCATCTCAAAGTCCTGGGATGACAAACAAGGTGCTAATGAATCAGAGGTGCCTAGCTTTTCCCAGATTTTATTCCATCCTTGCTGCCAGAAAGACTTGTCACACAAGGTTAGAAGAAAAACCAAGAAAAGTTAGTAACCAGCAGTTTTAATACACAGTGTCATGCAATATTGCCATTTGCTCTTGTGCTCAGTACTTACCCAGTTACTCAGTACGTTTCACTCACCTTTCTCCTTCCTCTGAAGGCAGTACTTGTCTTTGTGTACAAATCACTCATGCCACACTACCACGGCAGTTTGCTTGAAGCAGCATTAACTTCTGAGTCCAGACCATTGTGTTTTGAAGCAAGAACCAATAATCAGAAAGACAGCACCACTAAAACTTGTACATTGCAACGGGGAGGAATGTCTTGAAAGGAGTACTGCAGAGGCGAAGCATCTGTATCTTTGCATTAGGAATCAAGATTCCCTTCAGATCCTCACACTTGATGCAATTACAGGGAAGCTTATGTTCTTTAGGCCTTCCATTCTGCCATTTATCCCTCCTGAAACAGTAGATAATGCCCTGGGTTTTCCACAAATCAAGGTTTAATATTGATCTTTCTCTGTGCTTTTCCCATAGAAGGGAACGATTTGTCTGTGATATAACCTTGATTGAGCTTTGTGTGCCCCTGTTGATATCAGCAGTACTGCTACTGCTCTTAAAACTAAAGAGAATTTGGAAATAAGCAGATTTTACAGAAATATAGAAGAAAGTAAACAAATAGCAGACAGACTCTCAAGCATAAACATTAATTATGTCATGCTGGAGAGAAATGTAAGGGACTCTTATAATCAGTCAAAACTATCACATATGGTTTTGTTCCTGCTTATCATAATCTCAGAAGTACACATTGGAGAAGATTGGATTTATATTTCTGAGATTTAAAAAAAAGCAAGAATTGTAGAAAAATAAGAGCAATTTTAGACTTACTCCTATTTACTCCTAACTTTACATCACTAGATGCTCTCAGAATACATCTGTTGCTGCCTTTTGCAGAAACTCTACAACTTTAATGAAAATTAATAGAAGGAGGAAATACTTTCTTTAATTCCCAGTCTTCTTTTGTCATATGCAGGAAAAGCAYCACAGTGAAAGTCATCTATACAAGCTTTCTTTACCTCTGATATGAGCTTTCTTTACCTCAARATTTCCTCCCTTTCTTCCGAAGACTCATTGAAAACTTTAAATGCATAGACAGTGTAATACAAGTCATTATATGTTGCATATCTGACAGATTACAAAAGGATAGCACTTTTTACTYTTATAAAATCCTTGGTAAAAAAAGTCCCAATGTTGTATACTGACAAATCTGCTTATTCATTTGTATGTTGTACATGATCAGACATTAATCTCATATATGTCATGTTCAATGTTTTATACTTGTTCTCTTATTTTGCTGTTTCGTGCGTTAATAATAGGGAAGAAACAAATTAAGTATTCAACTGGCTTTGCTGTCTTTTACAATGCAGCTTTATTGTGCATATTCTGAATGCAAATGATAATAAGCTTTTTATTTCTTACATAACCTATATGGGAAACAGGGATAGTTAAAACTCAGAACTTTATATTGAGACAGAGCAACGAGCTTTAACTGATTTATAACTTTATCTGAATAACACTTACTCTTTGTATTTAATGTGCACATAGAAAAGAGCTAGTTGATAACTAATGAATATATGAGTTATTATATGAATTTGGTTTCAAAATTTACAGTGAGGTGTTATATCAAGGATTTATACATTTTTAYCTCACATAATTTAAAAGCCAGAACTTTATAATATTTGCAAACAAAAAAAAACCAAAAAACCCCCCAAAAAAAAAAAAATTGTCTCTAATATCTGTTCACAGAACTGTGTTTCCAGTGTTCCAGTCTCAGTCACAAAGTTATCAATGTGAGTTTTATTATAACAAAAACCAGACTGAAAACAGAATAATAGTAAAAAGCATAACTTTTCAAATCTACATCAACATCTTCAGAACAGTGCCTATGATTATATTTCTGTCATATATGATATTTGATTATTATTATTCTTGGATATCAAGGAATTTTTAGATTATTGGTATTTGTCTAATTGAAAATAACTGACTTCATCTTGATATTGGCTTCAAATGTGATTTCTCAGCCTTTGGAAATTAGTTAATGTCAATTTTTTTGTCATTTTTAATAAGAGTAGAAGCATTAGCCAATAATTTTAGTACTAGTCTAATTCAGACTATTGAGTGTTCTTTGTTAGCACAGCGTTTCTGAGTAATATTGAGCCAGCAAGGTTTATGAGTTAGGTGTTCCATCTCAAACTGCCACACACTAGTCCTGAAATCACATTTAACCACCAAACTGCATCTGTCTTCCCATGCTGGGAAACAAAGCATTTTTCTCAAACCTGGCTGACCTCCATAATCATCATAATGTATGGTTCACCATGCAGCATCTTTCAGGGCACTTACAGCCAYTGTCTGATAAATATGTAAGGAATTTAATTATTTAATATATTGGAGGGAAAAACACTGAGCTGTCATGGCATTCCATCTTTCCTCCTCACAATGGGCTAAATATTGCCCCACGAGGGTCAAAAACCAAGCAGTCTTAATAGGCATGGAGGCCGTGTCTCTCAACTTCTTAAAGGACATATTTTCAATGGTAAAAGGCAGTCTTTCCCATTTTCCAAAGTAAATCCATCGGAAAAAAAAAAAAAAAAAGTTTAAGATTCCCTGGATCATAAAAAATGAGGGAAAAAACAAAAAACCAAACTAGCAAACACGAAGTTACAGTCTAGGAGTCAGGAGAATGTATCCAAACTCCCCTCAGCATCATGGATTTGGTCTGCCTTCTGGGAAGTGCCAGCTGTATGCAGAATGCAGAAACAATTCCCAGCATAAAGTTCCAGGTTTATTACTTAACTTTCATATTATGGCAGCTGTGGAATTGGACCTTATGCCTTCCTAGTTCCCTCCCCTTTTTAAATACATGGATAACTGGTWTTTTATTATGTCTGCAACATATATAAAAAGAAAATATTGTTAATTATGAAGTCCATGGAAAATGTAATAGGGAAAAAATTTAAATGCAAAATATAATCTACTTTAATGATGCAGTTTTCAGACAAAGTACTTCTATTTTTTTGTGCTAAAATAGATTTGGATTGTTTTGTGGTTTTTTTTTTTTTCCTTGGTTGTTGTATTTTAGGCACAGCTATAAAAAATCAGAGAAGCTGATAACAGGATTAACTGCTTAATCAGAAATATATATGTATAAGATGTTGCCTCATATTTATGAGACACAACACTTGTGATAAAAATTCATGTCTTTTGAAGCAATGTCTTTGAAAACTTACACCTTGAGAAGCCCCAAGCTATATTTTATGCTGGGTTTTCTTAATGTGTTCACTTTTCTCTTTGCTCATTTACAGATTCTTTCTATTGGTTTGTTACAATGAACAGTAAGAGAAGCTGCTAATTGTTGTGTATTAATTTAGTAGCTTTCTCCTGTGTGTTAGAATTATCTTCAAGGGAATTAAGCTCAGTAAATAGTGTAATAATACATGCAATAGGGCTATCACATGGAAAAACATCAGGGGAGCCATTAAAAAAAAAAAGAAAAAGGAAAAAAATACAAAAAAAAAGAAAAAGGAAAAAAATACAAATTAAAAAAAAAAAACTAAACCAACAAAACAAAACAAAAAATCAAAAAGCAAAGCTCTGCAAATGAAACTGCAAAATATAAATTTCTTCTCATTCATTAAAAAGATAAATTAATACCTTTACCATACATATGATCTTATTCTGCTTTTCCAATAGAGTTGTTAGACCAAAATATTTTAAAAGCGCATGTTTTGAAGATGCCATAAAAAGCCCTTCTTGGTTTTCACATGTAAAAATCCACAGTTAATCCATTTACAGAAGTAAACTTGCTCTAGATTTAGATGATATGACTCAAAAACATTRTACCATTTTCATGGCAGTTTTTGTTGAAACCTCAACTGGGTTGCTAATGCAACAATTTAGTAATGGTTGAAGCCAACCAAATTATGTTTCTGTTTTAAGAATCATGCAATTRAATCTGCTGCAGCACCATTAAAATCAAAACTTAAATAAAGAAAAGTTAATGTGAGATCTCAGGTAAAATATTTATTAAAACAAGTGGGTTTTGAGAAGTGAAGGAAGTAGCCAGAAGTATTCATGGCCTCTCAATTAATTTAAGTCCCATTCTAGAACATTTTCAAATAATTTAAACGCAACAGCTTTGAACCATCTAGTGTAGGTAAACTTTCAGTGCTGACAGTTCAGATTCACAGGTGATTCCAATTCTTTAAATAAAGGCTGGCTGACAACACAGAAAAGTCATGGCTGTAAAATATCACTCTTGTATTCTACTGTAGAGAGTATAGGCTTCTCAGGGAAGGAAGGCTGATAAGTAAGTGAGATTGAAAAAGGGTCTTGAGAGAGTTGAATTATATAATAGTAGATTTTTTTTTTCTCTTTTTTCTAATCAGAATATTCCCAGGTTTAACTTACCCTTAACCTTACCTAAATCTCTTACCCTTTGACTTTTCCATGTGACTCCTTGTAAGAAAAAAATGATTCCCTGTCTTTGTAACCTCCCTTTAAGTACTGGAATATGGTCATAAGGTTTCCCCTGAATCTTCTTTTTTCAAGGCYGAACAGACCCAGTYGTCTCAGTCTCCCCTCACATGGCAGGGTTCCCAGTCTTTTAGTCATCTTTATGGCCTTTGTCTGGAACCTCTCCAGCCTGTTCATATCTCTTTTGTATAGCAGGGATTGAAATTGAGCACAATATTCCAGGTATATCCTGACAAGCACTGAGCAGAGCATGGTAATATCTTCTTTAYCTCTGCTGCTGATGCTGACCAGCATCCCCTTGGCTTTCTTTAAAGCAGTTAATTTTTCATTCATATTGAGCTTGCTGTCCACCAGGTCCCTTTCCACACTGCTACTGGCCAGCTGGATAGATCTCAGACTGTGATGGACTCCTGGATTAAGTTTTCCTGGGTGTAAGACCCTATCCTTTTTGAATTTCATAAGGCTCTTGTTAGCCCACTCTTTCAGCATACCTAAGTATCCCTGCAGGTGCTGAAGTATCCACTCAGTTTTGTGGCAGCACCAAACTTCATAAAGGTACATTGATCACATGATACAGAAAGCTTACTAAGATATTAGAAAGCTTGGGTCCCAATTTTGATCCTTGGGAGATTCACTCAGGACAGGTTGCCMGTGTGAAAAAGAACTATTTAGCTTMGTTGAGGGGTTACTGAGCATCAAGACTGGCTCCATTTACAAAAAGTTGTTTCCTCTCCTATGTGGTCTGTTGTACTTATTTTACTGGCATTTTTTTGCATGTGCAATCTATATAGAAAGCAAAATGACTTGTAATATCTTGAAACAGGAAGCTATAATTTGTAATATAAAATGAAAAAGAGAGGAAAATGAAAAATAGTATGAAATGTCACAAATTAAATATGAATGAAAGTGATGCTTGTATCATGATGCCTAATGTGACCAACATGTATTTTTATAGAAATAACCATTGCCAGGATCTCAGAAGAATCATGTTATAAAAACATACAAAACAGAAATGTCTGAATGGACTACATAGCACAATTTCCCTCTTTTTCTTAAGTTTGAATCTATTAGGATTACTCCTCTGATTTGACAATTGTAAAATTTGGAAGTATGGATTTTGTGTTATGCATTTTATGAAACAAATCCTTTCATCTTCACCTGCTATCATCCTCAGACATCCACAGCCAAAGACATTTCTCTTGTTCTAGCTGRTTCTCTAGAGCTGTATGAAATTTGAGTCTCTAAAGGCTGTAAGCAATTTCAATCCTCCAAAAGCTGCAAGAGACCTGTTCTATGAAATTACTCGTGAAGTCACAGGGCCAGCAAGTGCTGTGCAATGAGTTCAGAGCTCTCAAAGTCTGAGATTAATAGATGCAAAACCTGTTCTCCAACATAGTCTGGATGTAATGAGAAGTGAGTTAGGCATGAATGTCTACTATAAATTGCAGAAGGTTAAAGACCGAGATACAAAGAGGTATCTGAGACAGACATCTGGAACAAGCTGAAGCTGGAGCAGATTGGGTAAAAGTCAACCAAAGGAAACTTTGTACCTGGTAGGAAATCTCTAAGCTTGGAAATAGTTTTCCATGTGTGAGTGTTCCGCTGTGAGAGTTCGTGAAGCACAGAGCTGAAAATTTCTCTTTGCTTTGGCAGTAGTAGTGCCAAAGCACTTATTTGTACAGACTGCAGTGGATGTAAAGACATTCCCAGCTCTTGAGATGTCATCAGTTTTCAGTGCTTATGGTTCAGTACTAACAATGTTATCCTAATTGCTGCTAAGATGTGTGCATGAATATAATAATGTGAAGGTGTGAGAGTGTCCTAATTAACCAAAGAAATATTTCACAAAAATTTAATGTCTTATTCCAGAGAAGTTATTTTGCTCTTGGAGCAAAAAAAAACATTTTACAAAAGGACCGTAATGTATAAAGTGTGATTATCCCTTGCTGAGAAGAGTGACATTATTGTGATAGTAATCTTTAGGTGACAAAATACATTGTYTCCCCAGTTTAACACTTTTAGAATGCTGATCTTCCAATAAATTAAACCAATTAACAGTATTACGGAAGAATTCTAGCTATACTCCCTTACTCTTAAATTAACGCTCCCCCAAAGAAAAAACTATTTGCTTTTTAAGAACCTGTTTTCTCTATGACATCTTTATTATTTCCTGCCTGACTTTGTTTAATCTACAGTAACTATCCAAATGTCATTATCCCTCAGTACTAATTGGGGGAGCAAAAAAAAGTAGCTGAAGCAGAGTTTTGGAGAGATAAAAATTTATGGAGCAAGAGTGTAACCAAGCATTCAGTATTGTTTCCAGAAATAAGGAAAAGTTTGCACGGCCTCTTATGTTTCTGAATCATCCTGTCATTATTAATTCAAATGTACACAGCCCTCTGTAGAAAAATATTCACAGGCTGAAGGCAGCAAATTATACCCAGAAAATAACACACAGAGTTCATCTAGGTATATCCTGACTTCATAAAGAAATGGTGTGTATAAWTTTATAAAGCAGTGGTCACGTGCTGCTCCAAGTGATCACTAAAATGTTGCAAGATGAAGATCTTGTGCAAGAGCCACCCACCCTTGGCAGTGCCTGATTTATGTTGTGTGGCTTTTGCACCCTCTACTCCAGCTCAGGAATGGATTTTTCTATTTTCTGAATACAACCTGCAGTGATTCAGAATACAGATGCTGCAAAAGTGATGTATCTGTATTTATGTGATTGTCCAAAAATGAGAGGATTGTCTGGCCAGTGGTCTGTATTTAACTCTTTGCTTAAACTGTGGAAATGCTGCCCACAAAATCTTCATCTTCCCAGAGATTGCTGCTTTCAACTTTACAAAAGGAGTAGTTAATAAGATATCCAGGCTCCACAACAGGCATCACATCACTTTGATTGTGAAAGTCCTAAGGAGTGTTTGTTTTCTTCCAGTTTATCCTCCTCACACTGTGAAACTTTAATTTTTGCTGGTATCATCCAGATTGCAGTGAAGGAGTGCTCAGTTTTCTGCCRTTGAGGTAGCATTACAGTTAAGGGATAATCCTATGCAGCTATAAGAAAGTATCCTGCAGTCAGAAATGGTACCCTGTCGGATGACAAATGATAGAGAACAACAGTTTTTTATCCCCTAGGACAACAGTTCTATGAAAGATAGGTCGTCATGGCATCATAACACATCAGAAAAAATACCAGGGGTGGGATTTTTATTTATTTTTTTTATAAAGACCTAAATAGCTGGAGGAAAAAGATTAAATTAAACAGGTCTATGGTGATCTAGCTGGGTTTGATAAACGGATTGTCTTCCTTGAACATTTGGATTTGTGCCCCTGCAGCATATAAATACAGATTTTCAAATTAAAACAAATAAACAAGCAAAGCCACCTTCATGTCTAGCATTTTTTAATTAGCAGTTTGCACTTTTTTGGTTTTTTTCAGATGATGATCTGGGTGGCCATTTGGAAGACAAATGTTTAAAATTAGTCACAGAATGTCCTTCTTTGTTGACATCTACATCATTAATTGACCCAGTTTTTAAGTCTTGTGAAAATAATTCTAAGACTTGGAACAGAAGTTGGAATTTCCAGAAAAAAAAAAAAAA
>NW_026623247.1:1401497-1461001 GCF_030028575.1 Malurus melanocephalus
AAAAAAAAAAAAAACAAAAAAAAAAACAGCCAACACCACTGACTTGACATAGTTTCATTTAATAGGAAGACTAAAGTTCTGTCTTCTTATTACCGGATAACAAAATCTACTAACCAGCATGATTCAACAGGAGGAAATTCATTCTAGCTAGACTTGTGTTTCCTGCAGTTCTTGTACCAGTGACTTTTATACATATGTTTCATAGAAATAGTGAACATAAGCTTATTACACTTATTCCATGCTGTTTGATATCAAAATTCATAATGTGATATTTATGACAATACAATATAAAAGAAGCCTGTGAAAGCAACCTACTCCACTTCTAATTGCTAACTTGCATTAGTGGAAGTGTCAGAACAGCCAAGTAATAGACAAATAGATGCATTTGACTATGACAGAAATTAGACTTATTAATTGAAGGAAGGAAAGAAAACATTGGTTCCCAGACCATAAATTCTTCCTGATACAACACTATGTATCACAAAGATTGATTTTCTTTGYTTTTATCTTCAAGGAGCTCTAGATATTTGGTATGACCTTGAGTCCTAGCCATTGTTGTCACTTCCCATGCAACTTTGTGCCACAGAAAAATAATCTATTAAATGAGTGCCCGTTGGAAGGGAGTCAGAAATTCTGGTAATATTCCTGCAGTCCAATGTCGCCTGCAAGTGTGCTTTCATAACTGAAATAGTAAGGGACATTTACTTAAAGCCCCTTCACTTGTATTCTCAGTTTTCTCATATTGGCAGTCAAAACTGGCACTTGGTTTCTTTACAGAATGTGTTTGATAAATTGTTCCTTAATGATAATGGGAAGAGCAGCAGAAGAGGAGGGATTGTACAATACATTAATGAGGCATTTTGATTGAAGTTCTGCAGGGGGCAAAGCCACAGGTTGCTTGGTTTTCATTTCTAATTTTGCAGTCTCTTACAGGCTGCTAGCTTGTGACTGAGTCTGGCAAAGAGAGGTTTAGCAGCAGAATGCAGGAGGTAAAACAAACACAAACAAAAAGAGCAATAAACTGTAAAACCACAAAACAAAACATATGCAAGGTAGCAGTTTTAGGCTTATACTGATTAAGAACAATGAGTTTATTTATTGTACAGAAATCTCCTAATCCCATTCACTGGTCAAAAAMCAGATGTTTCAGTCTAGAGTATTCCTCGTCATTTTTCCTCTATTCATAGTCTCTGCCTTTTGCCTTTCTTTTTGTTCAAATTCTTGCTTCACCACCATCTCACTCTCTATCTCTTCCACCTTCTTGTCCTCTATCCTGCCTCTGCTGGATTTGGTAATGAATTTACCATTATAAGAGACAGTCTCCGCTCTGCTTCAGAAATATATTCAATATAGAATACATAACTTAAAGCTAACTAACCATGAAATACAGGGGTTAGCAGCCAATATGGTAGCAAGAGATGCATAGTGTTGAAGTAGTACTAAAAGAGACATCTAAGGTGATTTTAAAAAAACAAAAACCCTGCTGAGATTAAGAGATGTCTCAGACCAAAACATTCATCACCATGAAAGTAATGAAGGTCCTTTAAAGGATAATTACAAACCCTTTTGAATACTTAAAGCCCTGTTAAGAGTCTGAGAAACATTTAAATGGTTTAGTGGACTCATTAAAAGATAAAGTACACRCATAGAAAGAAACAACACCATAAAGATGATGGTGCATTAAAGCTAATAAAATATCACTTTTTCATAGGACATGTATCAAAAATATTTAGATATTAAGATAGGTAATAATAAAGTTTGGCTGTGAAGGAAATGCCACCTAAACCAATTACTCCTAAGCTAAATTCTGAGGAAGTAGGATGCAAAATGACTATATATTCTTCATAGCCCTGTGTTAMACAAGCAGTAGTTTATCCAAAATCTATACTCAGGCACAATCACTTGAAATTTGTGATGCAAAATACTATGTGCGTGGTTTCTGTTAATCTTTTCATGTATTCTTTTCCTGCTCCAAAACTGAAAGAGAAATAGAGGTATGCTACAGGTTTTAATTTCACCGTGTAACTTTGCACTCTAAATATGTGGTCAATTTCTTTATTTTATAGAAACTCATCTTTGTAAAAGGAAAAAAAGACAGATTCAGCCATCTGGATCTATCTCTGATCACATGTTTATACACTTATTCATATTTGTGAACCTACAGAACGACTCTACAGTTTTTGTGAACCTACAGAATGACTCTACAGTTTCACAAAGCCACCCCCTCTGAAAATTGTAATAAATAGGATTTGAAGATTTATGTTGGAGTYGATATTTACATTATATACAAAAAGGTTGTAGTTTTGTTTTTCGAYTAGCAAAATATCTACAAGAATCTCCATTTTGTCCTTATTTGTCCAGCAGTGATTACCTCTAGCATTAACATAGCAGACAGAAAATTTCAAGTAGCTTGTGAATTAGTAAAACAATATTAAATGTCTAAAAAAATTATTCCTCATTGTATTAATTTTAAAATCCACATATTCTTTCACATCACAATGTTCTAAAAATTACAGTTTGAACCATAAAAACACACAACTGTTTTTTATCAGTTAAAGAATGCTAGTGTATTTGTACTCTGTTTCATTTCTATTGGTCATTTCATGGAACAATGTAACAAACACTCAAAAAAATCAAGTAGCATGCCTGAATTACTCTTTGAAATTGGGAAATAAACATCTGAATATGTAGATAATAGCTTGCAGATAGCCCCAAAATATTTTTCATGTATGTAATCAAATGAATAGGTGAAGTCACCAAGGGTTTTCTCCATTTGATAACTGTATGTACACTGAGCACAGTAAATACRACAGGCTTCCTTATGTACAAAAGTTTCTTTGAACTGTCTTTGCAACAGAGGTAGAGCTTCTCTGAGGATCATAATAAAGAACCAAGCAGAAGTAACCCCTGGAGGGTGCAGAGACGTAGCCAATCTTGGCTGCGTTGGTAGCCTGGGGAGTCACGGGCTGAGCGCGGCGCACTCGTGCCAGAAGCCTCAATGCAGTACAGCTTCACAATAACAGAAGTACAAAGATGTCTTTATATTCCTCTCTCCTCAGCTACAGCCAGGGATTTCTTCCACCTGCTCAATACGCTCCAGATCCATAATAAAGGTGAAGGGCAAAACAATTCTGAAACCCCAAATGCTGTATTTGTTTTGAAGATATGCATGCTCAAAAATGCTTTATAGTTGAAAACACAAATCAATACTTGACAGATTTACAGCACTTCTGCAAGGTGTACAGGAAGAAAAGCAAAAATGTCTCCTGGTAGGGCTAGCTGTGCATAAGTAAGTATATAGAAACTACTGATAAATGTGTGGCGTAAGTTATAGCTGGGCGTGAATTAAACAGCAGCATAGACATGGTTGTTGTGCAACAGTCACTATTGAAAAGCACACAGCACAGCTGAAACTGACATCACTAAGTAAAAAGATGGTGACGAATGATCTGTAATTCATATATGCATTTTATGAGGATTTTAGGTTGAGCTTTTGATTATATTTACAAGACTGGTTTTCCAGATCAGATCTTGACTGAGTAAAGGAATATTTTTTTTTTTTTAAGTATTGGTGTTTGCAACATCACAGAATTTACATCACAGAATTTACATCACAGAAAAAAAATCTATATATAATAAAATAGGACCATTTAGTTGTCTCAAAGCACCTAATTATATCTTCCAGTAATGTACTACATAGCCCATGAAAATGGAGACGTGTTATTCTTCAGTAAGGATTAAACTTTCTCTTAAAAGGATTATACTTTCCCTTAAAATAAAAAAAAAAGAAAAAAGGCATCCAACCTTCAGTTTCTTCACATGATAAATTGTGGTTTGTCTGTGCTATGAAGATTCATACCACAAAAATTAAGTCAAAATGTTTTCGAAAATAGCAAGTAAAGAGCCCTACATGTACTCAGGATTTTCAGAATAGGTGTCTAGAAAGCAAGTCACACTCTTAAATATTTGAACATTGCATTACAAGCTGGGGACTTTTTAAGGAAAAGTAGCTGTCACATACAAAAATTTAGCGTGGGTGTTTACTCCCCTAACTCCCTGTCAAGGTGAAGATAAGCTGGTGTGTATTTCACCTTAATGACTGTAGGTAGCTCCTATTAACTTTAACTGCCTAATGTATTTGTCAAGAAAAACAAGGCCCTGGAGCCAATTTGCAAAGTTTTCATGAATTTCAGTAGTCAGTTGAAGGTAAAATATAAAAATAACATATTTACTTTGCTTAGAGAAAAATTAAATAATGCTGGTTGCTACAAGAAAACAGGAAAAACTTAATCCTTTTATATTTTTCTGTGTTTTACCAGACCAAACTTATATTTAAAATCAATTCACAGTCTGCTGAAATAAGTAGTGATCATTTAAATGGGAACAATTAGTCAAATGGAGCTTCAAGCTCCAGATGTGCTAAACTGTCTGCTGGTAATTTAATCTAAAGATGCATCAGGATGGAAGATTGACTTCTGAATGTTATTTTTCTTAGTTAAAATTTGTTCCCAGATCATTGCAACACACTTTTCTAGAGTTGTGCGCAACTCACGTTTCTRTTCCTATATTTTGTGAATGTAAGTTCGTACTCTGATTCGTTCAGAAGATGTAAAGGTGTCCTCCATCATCTTCATGCTTATTTCAGACCTCTGTCCCTTTTCTGCAGTTATGAAGTTCTCAAGCAGTCCTGGTTAAGCTCTGGGAAGCCCCAGAACTCTGGAATCTGTAGTTAATCACTGATTCCCCAAAGTGAGAGCAGGAAWGAGGATCTGGGAAATTGCAGCACTGTCAGCCTGGTCTTGCTGCTGGGGAAGGTCATGGAACAGATCATCTTGAGTGCAATTGTGTGCCACACAGAGGACAACCTGGGCATCAGGTCAGCCACAATGAGTTTATAAAAGACCAGTCCAGCCTGACCTACCRGATTTGCTTCTATAACCAGGTGACTGTTTAGTGGATGAGCAAAAGAATATGGTTGCTGTCTGTGAACTTTAGTAAAGCCTTTAACATCATTACCCACTCTATTCTTCAAGAGAAACTGGCTTTCCATGGCATGATGGGTGTAGAAAACTGTCTGRATGGCCAGGCACAGAAAGTGGTGGTGAATATAGTTAAATCTGTTTGGTGTCTGGTCACCAAAGGTGCTACCCAGGGCTTAGTGTTGGAGCCAGTCCTGCTTAATATATTTGCCAATGATCTGGATGAGGAGATCATGTTCACCCTCACTAAGTTTACAGCTGGCCCCAAGCTGAGTGGGAGAGTTGATCTGCTGGAGTGTGGGAAGGCTCTGCAGCGAGAGGACTGGACAGGCTGGATCAATGGGCTGAGGCCAATGGTACAAGGTTCAGCATGGCCTGGGTTCTGCCCTTGGGTCACAGCACCCCAAAGCAGAGCTACAGGAYTGGGAAAGGCTTTCTGGGCTGGAAGGGTGCCTGGAGGAAAAGGGAGCTGGTTGATAATGGCTAAACATGAGTCACAGTGTGCCCAGGTAGACAAGAAGGTCAATGGCATCCTGACCTGTATCAGCAACAGTGTGGCCAGCAGGACCAGGGCAGGGATTGTCCCCCTGTGCATGGCATGCATGAGGCCCCACCTCAAATCCTGTGCCCAGTTCTGGGGTTCTCACAACAAGAAAGACATTGAGGTGCTGAAGCATGTCCAGAGAAGGGCAACAGAGCTGGGGAAGGGTCTGGAGAACAATTCCTATGAAGAGCAGCTGAGGGAGTTGTGGTTGTTTTGCCTGGAGGAAAGGAAGCTGAGTGCAGACCTTATCACTCTCCACAACCAGTTAAAAGGAGGCTGCACTCCTTTCTGTATCACTCCAAGATAACAAGCAAAAGGGTGAGAGCAAACAGCCTCAAGCTGTGCCAGGGGAGGGTTAGACTGGAYGTTTGCAAAAATTTCTTCGCTAGAMGGGTGATCAGGCATTAGAACTGGTTGCCTAGGCAAGTGATGGAATCACCATTCCTCAAAGTGTTCAAAAACATGTGACTATAGCATGAAACTGAAGAGATACCTCACTGTAGTTACAACTTCCTTGTGAGGGGAAGAGAAGGGACAGGCACTGATCTCTGCRCTGTGGTGACAGTGACAGGACCCAAGGGAATGGCCTGAAATTGTCTCAGGGGAGGTTCAGGTTGAATACTAGGAAAAGGTTCTTCACCCAGAGAGTGTTTTGAGGGTGGCTTCTCAGGAAAATGGTCAAAGTATCAAGTGTGGGAGAGCTAAAAAGTGTTTAGACAAGGTGCTCAGGCACATGGTTTTGTTCTTGGAGTTGTCTTGTAYAGGGACGAAACTTGGACAATATGAACCTTGTGGATCCCTTCCAACTCRCRATATTCTATCATTCTRTTATTCTATGCACGGAGCATGCCAAACTTCAGTATATTGTGCTACAAAAGGTTCAATCAATGCTTATTTAGGCTACCTTGACAGTCTTCACATCCCAACCATTACTTTAAACTAAACAAAATTAAAATGAAACCTTATATTTTTCTTCATGGTCTTTGAAAACTCTATTTTCTATTTCTCTCTTTTTTTCTTACAGACTAGCCCACTGATTTGTCTGTCACCTTTTACCAACATCTGATTACAAGAYTAAATGCAGATCTTTCTGGAGATCCACCCCTATGGTCTAATATCTTTCTGCAGAAGAAAATCATATGAAAACTCTTAAGGCTTCTCTTATCTAGCTGCATAAATAAAAGTRTTGTGCCAATTCCTTTCTCACAGCTGCATTTCTGAGATATGTTTTTAATGGCCTTGGTAAATTTATCTTGTCATCCCACAAAAAATTCATCTGAAAGGCCATTTATTAGCCCTTTTCATTTAATTATGTTTCCTCAGGGAGTGGTCACTTTCCATGCCRCCACTTCATGTCACTTTCCTGCATTGCAACAGTACTGTAGTTATCACCTACATTAAACTCTTTGATAAAAAAYGTTAATTGTAATGTACTTTTTGGCTAAAGGAAGTAGTGTCTGAACACATACCACTTCAAACCTAGGTGAATCTACAAACCCAATTCTCATAGACTGAAATTAACAAGGATTTTTAATCATTGTTGGTAACACTTATCCCAGCAATCCAGAGTTTAAAAAAATGCAGAATCAGCATTTTTAATATTGAATCAACCTAATATAGTATTTTTAGTATTTTGCAGTATATTAAATGATWTTTTAAAAAATATTCTGTTTTATTTTTGCATAGTTGTAGACAATAATATTTATTAAGCATCAACGTTTTCTAAATGTGTAACATCAAAAAGTTTACATTGTCTGTATTAAATGTAGTAATGGGATCTTTTTCTGTCCCTTTTTTGTTGTTGCTGTTGTTGGGTTYTGGGATTTTTAGCTTTTAATGATATACGTCTCCAAGTATAAGAAAATTCTGGCTGCCATTTGCTTTGCACAACATGAAATAAAACTTTGCAAATTATTCTACTARTGAGATATTAGAGTTCTCTCAACTCTTCAATGTTTTGTTTTTTTTTTAATTAAGAGAAAAACAACAAAACTTTGTAAYGAAGAAAATGAAACTATAAATAGCTAAATAAATCCATAATTTCACTGAAGCTACAACATTAAAATCAGAAAATTAATTATTTTCTGAGGAGCACTTATTGGAATTAATAAGGAATTTGGTGTTTGGGTTTTTTTAATAATTAAACATTAAACAATTTTTAATAAACAGATTTAATTTCATTATGAAGAACTTGATAGTTTGGATTCTCTCACAGTCTGCTGGAATAAGCAGTATTTAATTAGAAATGAACAATTAGGCAAATGGTGTTCCAAAAGGAGTGACAAACTACCAGATAACAAGTGCTCTTCTTGGAATGTGGTTATGCATATTGTCACSSMCAAAGTACTTTTGCTTTTAGGCAAATTCTGTGTACAGAAGAAGTTATCCAAATTTACCCATTATGCTGAAATATGCTGTAAATTGTCTGGAGATTCAAATCCCTTACACATGGAAACAGCAGATTTTGTCCCATCTAAAAAATCAAAATAATATTTAACAGGATATGATGTCATCTAAATGTCAAATCTTCATCCAAGCCATCCACAGTTTTTGATTGTACCAGGTTATTCATCTTCAAAACATGGAATGATTTTCCTGTTAWATTACAGTTTTTAGCTTTTTTTTTTGTTCACAGATAAGGGGACCGGGGAGCCTCCAAGACCACTCAGGGTAAAATTACCTCAAAAATTTACTGTATAGATATATCATGGCCCTAGTTTACAGAATGCCCTCCCTCTGCATTTACAACCAAATTACCCCATTTTAAAGGCCGGAAGAAAACAGCTACAGAATTCAGACAACTATGAGAAAGAAATAAAACACTTCCCTTTAAAAAGGCAKCTTTTATACAGGACTATCAGGTGCACCTGCAATAATCTTGCCCCAGGGCCCCCCAGCATGGAAAGTCAAATTGGAGACAGCTTCYTAGGTCAACCTACCCTGCTTCAGTGACTGCCAGCACAGTGGCAAAGGCAAAGACTGCACACAGGCAGTCCTTTCTCATACCTTCTAACAGCAGCAGGACARCCTTCTGTAAAATGTAAAGTGTTAATTTTAAACCTTTAGATATTGAATCTAGCATCYCACAGACGTGTGCTATAACACTTGCTCCAATTATCAAATGTTCCTGTTCTATCTTGGTCTCAGAAGAAGCTCAGACCCAAATCTGACAGTTCAAATTAAAACACATTATTTGTTCACTACCACRCACATGTGGAAGAAAAGCACATGTAAAAATTCTCCACATGCAAAAAATGACAGATTTTTCAAAGGAAAAATATCACAAAATACAACTTCTGTATGACAAGCAGCATGCTCAGTCATTACTATTCCAGGCATGTGCAACCCTCATCAGAAATAGATATAGCTCATCACTGTTAACAAAGTTTTCAGACAATAGAAAATAAAGTTAACAGGCAAAGTTGATTCATAGCATAAATCCAGTAGGTGTATTAGTGYAAAGAATCAAAAGGTTACACTGTGCTTTAAGTAGTGTTGTCAATCAAAGAGGGAGTAGAAAGCAATAAAGGTTGCAAGTCAAAGAAGTTTTATTGCCATCTGTTGCCAAAAGAAAAATTTTCTTCCTATTTCACACTATTCATTTGCTCTCAGARCAGTCTAAGTCAACTGAGAAGGCAGACAGAGAAAATTGTGCAAATTTATTGGCTTGTCCTGCTTATCCTGCAAAATAAAGGGAAAGAATGAGAGTAAAACAACTGAATAGAAATCTGTCAAAGATTAGAAAAGGAGGCCAGGCGAGAGTGGGGCAGGACRTCTTCCTTTCATGCCATAACACATTGAAGTTTCAGTACAGAAAACTCCTACAAGAATTTATGAAAAAAGAATGTGTGAATAATCATGGAACATCTGGAATGTGGGAGAACTGGGCTGAAATTGYTACTCCATTGTACAGAATTGCCACTGATTTAAGCCTATATTTTAGCAGAAAATTTTTTGGTTAACCCTAGGCATCCTGTAGAGCACAGGAAGGTGTCAAGACCCAAGTGGCAGATGATGGAAAGCAGTGGTTCTTCTTGAGGTCTTTCATGTACAGGAAATACAAGCTTGCTTCCAGTTTCTTTCAAGGCTATCATGTCTCCTTACACTGTACTTTAAATCCTGGGATCAGACAGAAATACCATTTCTGTGTAAAAGCAAGATCCAAGAAGGAAGCTTTTTGCATCTGGAAAGCAAAAGTTTACATATTGTTGAGTGACTTAGAAACTCTAATGAATGTATGTTTAATACACATTCARACAAAATGCGTAACATTTTGTAATAACAAAAACTTATTTCTTTATAAGAAATCTAAAAGAGTAGATAAAAGGAATAAGTATAGACTATTTTCCTACAGWCATATGATATTTGAAAATTCATGTAATAAACTGGAAAAAAAATTAATTTTATTTTTGTCATAACAGTCAGGGTAACTGATGCCTAAAACAAGACTCACCTGAAACAGAGGCCAGAAAAGTTAAGAGAATAAAAGCAGACAARTTTAAACAGGCTTACTGTTACATTAAGGGCACACAAAGCCTCCTCCTGAGGCTACACCCAAAATGGTCACCAAATCATGAAGTCTTCCCCTTTAATAAGTTTGTCTTATTGACATATTTGGCCTCAATATCCCAATGATACTTTTAGGTGATGATGTCAACCACGCCAAGCTTGCTCCCCACAATTCACTGTTGTTTRCATATTTTGGGGCTCTGAGGCAGTGAGGTGTCCTTGGATTCAGGCTCAGAGAGGGATTGTTTTGTCTAAAGATGGGAGAACGGTAGTTTTTAGTGCTGTACYGGAGAAGTATAAGAATACAGATAAATAAAAATATAAAAACTTAAAATCCTAMGGTATCCTAATCTCCTTAATGTGGCAGTGCATGCAGTAAATAAGCCTGTTCAACAAATGTTCTGTTTTAGGAGTTCCACATCAAGGAATTATGGGAAAAAATCATTTGGGTGCAGCTARTACAGGGTGAAGGATGAAGAGATTTATATTGTGACTTTTAATGATATTATTATGAGTTAAGTATAAGAATATTTACATTTCTGAAGTAACCAATAACGTGAATCTCACAAATCTTATTATTAATGATGAAATCATGAAGCTCTAGTATTCAGTTTTTATTATAATTTTTGYCATGGTTTAATTGATTATCTGTTAACTCTAACGAATTAAAGAAATGCAGCTATGAAAAAATTTAATCTTGTTAAACTAAAGCTCTGTGCTGTTTAGATCAGTGAACACTCATTCTCTAATTTTTGTATATWTTTATTTTATATAAATATCATTTTGATCTTGGCTGAGAATKAGTCTAGAGATACAGGGATGTGATGTGAAAATAGTTTCCCATTTTCTAATGAGCAGTTAGCAGACTGGATTATTTTGTCACCTCCTGAGAGGAGAAGCCTCATCTKTCTTCGTCCCTGTCTACTAAAATCTACAGTATTCCAAATCACAGGAAGAGTGCCTTGGCCATGTGTACTCRTTTTGTCACTCCTCTAACAGTAAAGGAGCATAGATAACAGATCTGGACCTAAACTACGACTTCACATATTGCTCAAGGACACTAAGAACGATCCTGRACACTGCCAAGACTCAGCCTCATATTCACTCACACAGTATGATCTGACAAATCTCAGGATTTTACTGCAAACTGAGTAASTCCTCAAATGTTCCTGCTAGAATCCTTGATGCTGGAAACATTTCACTACCCGAATACATATTAAATTCACTTTCCACTCCGGCATAAATTTAAAATTACATTTTTATTGTGCTAGTAGAACTAGGACAAGGTGMAGAACCACAACTGGCTTGATTTGAAATATCATGACTTTTATGCAAATATTACAACTTATGTCATCTGCTGTTTCATCAGGTCAACTCAGGTAATTGAGGTTAACAAAACTGAATTATGTTTTCTTTATAACATTACCTTTATGGCAGAATGCTTATTACTAGAAAAACAACGAGAGTGTAAGGAAAAGAGAGCCAGTAAAGAGCATTCTGTAGCCAATAGCTATTCTACTRTACTTTTAAATTTTGTTCCAGAGCAGTTTAATTATTTGGTGAAGGTGTGCAAAGAAGTATTTTTACCAATAAGTGTCTGCTTCTAAAAATGTAAATTTAAGTAATAATTTTCTATAACAGGCAATGAGAAAATGTGATTTCCATTGCTCCTGGCCCATATATGTATTTATGATCACATTTAAAAGTGCAGTTTCCATCACTACATTAACAAAATTTTGGTTCCTGTTGTGTTTTGGGCAATTATGCTTTGAATAATGCATTTCTACAATAAATAAGTGACTTATTTCTTCCTTTCTTATAGATTTTGTTCCCCTCATTTCATCTTGCCAAAAGACTACTGTATCTTTCAGGCCATCTGATGTTCTCAGATAACTTCTACTCTAACTAGTCTTATAAATAAAATTAATATGGACTGCTTAAATAATAAACCTGGGGAATTATGATTTTTTTTTTTTCCTGGTAAGTGGATTATCATGTGAGATTACCCTTATTTATCATGACCTTGACTATGAGTTTGACAGACACTTTGAAAAATGTGTTATTCACAGAGACTGACTTTTAGACCACATGTTCTTCCATAGGATAATCTGCACCTAGCAGACACAACTGACTTTAAGAGCCAAAACAGACATTGTCACCCAATATTGCTATTGTTTCTGCCCCACCAATTTTTAAGATATGCTTTCCTATGGATTGCAGAAGATTGATTTTCCTAGGATTTCCAGAAGATTGAATAGCTCTTCAGAAATAGCAAAACTTTGCTAGCTTTATGGATCTAAGTGACAGTCAGACAGATCTCTTGGTGGAATGGCCAACTGACGGGCAGAACATGGAGAAGGTCAAAGTTCTGCTACCTTAATGCATAAACTATTATCATTCCTAAAAGTATTCAATGACAGCGAATTCTCCTGACAAATCAGAATAACAAAAGGGGTGAGATTAACCAAGTAATGCACTGAGCATTATAATGAGCCTTGGAAACTGCAAAATGTTAATTCCCATCCAATATAAAATTAGSCCGTTTTCAATGTTTACAGGTTCCAATGTTTACAGGATGTAAACCTGTTCAACCTCATAGAAATCACTGAACAGATGAGATTTGTTGAACCAGCACGTAATTSTCATCACACCAGTGAGAAATCCAGACAAATGTGCATAAAATTTTGTATATCCTTTCTGCTGCATACTGGAGCCTTTGAAACTAAGCTGTACTTTATGATTTAACATCTTAGTATGGCTTCATGATTTGAAAAACAAAACCTGATAGATTTGGAGTCTGAAAATCTAAGCAATTTCGCATGTACATATTTCTTGAGTTTCAAGAATATTTTACGACAGAAATAAAATACCATAATCATTCAGTCTTAAAGAACATGAGGCAAAGATACCTTCTCCACATTTTGTTTAATTAACTTATATTACACAATTTTAAAATCCTGGTTTTGAATATCAAAATGTTGACACTGATGACCTTGAACAAGTTTGATAGAAACATTYTTTTCTGTCAGCATGCCTATCTTAATTATATCAGCCTTCTTAAATTTAGAATCATAAATTTGTCTCATTAGCATAATTCCTAATTTTAATAGACCATGATTGTCAGATGAATATTTAGTTCAGAATGTACATAGCACTGCTAAAAGAGGATCTTACTAATGAAATATATGCTTTTATTAATAAAAATTACATTTTTCTATCACAATTGTGAACTTCAAATAATAAATACCTTTTTTTTCTTTTCAACATGTCTTAATGGTAGTTTTTGAGAAAATGAAAATGTCAGTTTCAGGGTTAGTAATGATCCTACACAAATTTTTTTTATTAATTATTTCATTAAAATATTCAACTTTAAATTTGAAATGCTGATTATCCTTCTACAAATGACCACTTTTTGTTACTTTCCGAGTAAAATGCAATTCTCTGAATGAAGAGGCCTTATTTTTACAGAGCTACTTTTAAAGTGGCCACAATTTAAAACTAGTAAAATGCAAAAGTGAAATCATATGTGCTTTATTTTCATATTCTTGAAGAGYTGGTGTTGAACCTGTAATCTCCACCAGCATATACTCAGATGAGAGACCTCAATATATATGCTTTCACAGATTCTTCTGTGCTAATAATTGGTGGTAAGACTTGCACAAGCAATTAAATAACTTTGAAATTATCTCAATACCATATGTATTACTATCCCTCACAATAAGAGATAGCATCCATAAAAATTCACTTCATGAGATTCAGATGTCTCAGAAGCTCCCTCATAAGAAGAGCTCAGATAATATTATAAATGCATTTTTATATTTATTAGTGTTGCCACTTGGCTTTTAGATGAAGGTGCAGGTCAAAATAAAATCTGTAGCATCAAACTACACAATAAAGGAATACATTTAAATTTGAGAGAGTTCAAGGTCAAAAGTAGCAGAGCTGTTCATGTATAACGTGATTTTGCTCAGTCAACTGTTATTATGAAATAGAATCTCTCAGAGCATTGTTTTTTCAACTACTGCACAAAACAATCTGTGAAACCATTGCTCAGAATTTTCCCTTCACTTTCCTCCAGCGTTTATTTCCATGTTTTTGGGCAGAAGGTGATAAAAGCAAAAGAAAGCCATCAGTTATGAAGGAATAAAAGGGTATTTAGTACAGTTGTCCTATAAATATACAGAAGTCTGTCACAAAATCTGTGGATTCAGAGAAATACTGCAGTTTTTGGCAATAGGGAGTATGCAATTTGATATATGATATGTCAAAYTGTCCAGGAATGCTTATGAGTATTAATGATTGTGAATTTGATATAGCCTACAAGTATTACTGTTCCAGGAGAAATATTTTTTAAGAATTTAACWCTAAATCAAATATCTGAAATACTAYACTGATTTGTCAATATCAGAACAACGCCATAATTGACTGCTCACACCAATGYTTTCATCTGTCTGAAGTGGAGAATGAGGCARTTTTGGACAGAAACTYTAAGATCCCCGAAGTAATGTTCTCAAATATGCACATTATTCCCATTTGCTTAAAAATTTTAAATCTAATTCCACACCAAAGATTCTGCTAGGACAACCAGAGAATTATCATCATTTGGATATTTGTCAAAAATGAGTGGTAGATACAAGAGCAAAAAAAAAAAAAGGCCTATCTTGTTTTCCAAAAGAACATCTTAAATTTCCCTTCACTTAGCCTTTTTTGACAATGAGAAAAGCACAACGCTGAACCAACACTCAAAGAAATTGTAGTAGCATAGTAGGAGCTAAGGTAGACCTTGAAAATTTCTTTCTTAAATTGCCAGTGGGCTTAAGAAAATAGAGTTATTCAGTTTGCAGATTTTCTATATAGAAATGGATGTGAGCATTGCTATTCTGGTATGTCATAGTTGTTTCATGTCAGTATATATATATGGYTTTTTTAATGTGTATTGTTTATTTTCTGTTGTTTTATCACAGGGAGGTATTGATACTTATTTTACTCAAATTGTGCATACCCTGGATTTGAATTCATTTTTCTAATATCTTAAAATGCTCTATATTTGAGCAGATTTTATGGAAAAAAAAAAGGGAAAGATCTATTTATTACCTAGTTACTTGAAATTGGGTAAATAACCTTAAATTGCAATTATTTATCTATTTTTAAAGTTGATTGTGCTGCAAATACATCATACCMAGAAGTAATTTTTTAATTTTTTGCATATATCAATGCCTAGAAAAGGGATCTTTTAAGGGACAATTTCACAAAACAGTCCAACCTATTGCTTCAATCCTGTTTGCTTATTAATTCGATTCCTATTTCCATTATTAAATACTTGTTAGTTTTCCTTGCTTCCTTTGGAATACAAATTCAATGTAATTAATGTATTTATGTGTTTGTTTTCTGTATTTCATCCTTATTTTCAGGTTGGCTTTTTCTTTTCCTTTATTCAATTGAAAAAGCTACCAGGCTTTTATTCAACAAAGTCTCACTGGAAAGGGCAGCCATACCTCATGACAATACAAGCTGTAGAAAATAGTATTTATATAATTCAGAAACTATATGCCAGTTGAAATTAATTCAAGCCCATTAAGAAAGAAATGCATTTTTCTGGAATAAATGAATGCATTCAATTTGCCCTAGGATATATGATGCATAGGTCTTTCCTTACTAGAACTTCAACAGATGAAGTAAAAAATAATATTCAGGTGCTTCAAAAGTTCTACTGAAGTTCCTAAAAAAGTTGGATAATATATTCCGTCATCATCTATATTGGGTGGGGTCAAGCACAAAACTGAATTTAAGAAGTTATATTATCTTTTACGGTATCTATAACAAAAGAAGATATTCCAAATGGATATAAGAATTATTTTCTTGAGGGCAGTCAAGTAAAAAAAGTGGGTAATCCATAGAGGCCATTTAGGCACCCTATCCAAGTTTTCAAGCCCAACTGGATGAAGCCTTTGAGTAATGTGGTRTGAGAACATAATTTGCCCTTCAGCAAGAAGGAAGGAAGATCCCAAGTTTCTTCTCTACCTCAATTAAAATGGTATTCTCATTGAAGGGCAAAACCAGAAGAAATCTATATATATATAGACAACCAAACCTTTCACTAAACTCTTAAAGTGGTCCAAAATTCAGTCTCTGCAAATAGCAAATCTATTATTAGAGGACAGGGTCATCAAATAGGTCCTGAATTTTTCTGCTTTTTCTTCTAAATGTATTTCATTATATGAAATTTTATTTAATTATATTTTTCCACCAACTTTTTAATTATTGATGGCCCACGAATTTCTTAATACGATATACACCCAAAAAATTAAATAGATCAAAAAAGCTAAAATAATGCATCTCTACTTTTTAAAATAAACTATGTCCATTTTGTGTGATACATTTAAAAGATAAAGAATTGTTACATAGTCCTTAATATTTCTTAATATTTACTTAATGTTTTAAGAAATATTTTGCTGCGCTAAAAAAAAAAAAAAAACATTAAATGCAGTACAGATACTGTATTAGTCAGCAGCCATCCTATCCTAAATTCTTACTAAGCAGTAAGCTCTACTTTTTTCAGAAACTGACTACAATKTATGAATGTAAAACAAGACTAAAATAAATTATTTAAGTGCAAATGTCTTTCCTGCTGATTTAAATCATTATTAAATTTGATTATTTAAATTACTGCATTAAAATAAACTCGTGGACTACAAAACATATGATGATACCAACAGTGGCATCTTCAACTAAAATTTGAACATGCAGTCACAGTCTGGGAACACAGTGTGACAGAGGASAGGAAGGTTAACTAGCAGATTAATTGGTACATCAAGTTTAATGCAAAGAACTGAAAGAATTGTGCAGGAAAGGTAACATTAGTTTCAAATAAGTTTATGTTTCAATGGGCCTTTTAAAACAATAACAAAAATTTAGTACATTTTGTTTCATTTCATGACTGCTATGTTTCATTTCCTTCTGTTAAGCTACATTTTCCACTTTTATAGGAGGAATAATAGGATACTTGGAAAAKATATACTCAAATATACTATTTGCATTAAAAAAAAACCCAAAAACCCAAAGAACAATGATTTGTTCAAAAGAGGCAGATATTATCAACAATTATTCAAACCAAGCATAAACTAGAGTTACATAATAATGACTTAGACAACATCAAGCCACATTAATTTTCCTAGGTATTAATCTAATTTCATACAGTCAATTTCTCTCCTCTTGCCAACTATGTCAATTGATACCTATGTTGTCACAGTTTTCCCRGTTCCTGATGGTTACCAAGAGAAATTTTTTCCTTATGCACCCCAGCATTATCAGGTTCCAAGTTAATGCATAAAATTAAGAGGAAAGAAAGTCTATTGTGCCGTGGATGTSCTGTGAACACACAGTGGAGGTAAAATAGGTTCTGCTATAGGTATCCGCAGGATAAGTTTCTGAGGAGGGCTCTCTAAAGACAGCAGTGAAAGTCAGTTTCCTGAAACCAGTCTTTCCACAAACTAGTTTAGACTAAAATTTGCAAAAATAAAAAAGTAAGCATTTATAAACAAAATGCAAAATATTCACACAAATTACACCAATCATTTTGCATTAGGAAAATAAAAGAGCTAAAGAATAATTAAAATTCATTTCCTCCCACCCTTAYTTTCCGGAGGCAGAATGACAGTCCTTTTAAATGCAGAGACCTGAGCACTCTGCTRTGATGGTAACAAAGTCAGGATGATTTCCACTAGTGATGCCAGTTATCCATCTACTCTATTATTTACAATGGCTATATATACAGTTTAATACACAGTATATTGCAGGGATTTCATTTCTTAATTTACTATTAAATTTCATTAGAGACATTGATATTACAGAACTGAAATAGCTTACTTCACTTTTTGTAAAATTTACATATCAGTTGAACACAAACAAAGTATTTCGATGTCATAAATAAGGTGCATATGTARCAGTCAACTGGCTTGGGTTTAGACAAGAAAAAATCTAAGTGTAATCAGGCTGTATAATTGAGTCAATATTTTTGAAAATAAATAGAACTGATAAAGGTACATAAAACAGTTGAACTACAAAAATATTTATCCTAATAACTGCTGGATGACTTTGCTGCTCTTCACACACTAAATTCAGTGAAAGAAGCAGTGAATGTTTTAACTTCAAARTTTAAAGAGATGCCTGATGGAATAAAACCTTGGCTATTTAAATTAAGAAGCACATCAAACGACCTTCAGAGTTTTTATGAGACCATGTCCTGASAAAATAGCTGTACTTAAAATAACAAATATGTACAATACTCTASACCAATATTTAGGGACACTTCTGAACACTATGAAAATAAGTTTCTGAATATAAAAGCATGTTTCACAGATGACTTAGGAGAAACTCAAGAAAGTAGCTGTTATAGGAGACATTAAGAGATCTAAACCCTTTTCAGAGTGCACCCTAAGTGTTCCATAAATATCCCCATTATTTTGTACAATTTTTTTTTCTTTCCAGTTGCACAGTTCCCTTGTGCAGATCTGAAGAATGTTTGTCCTACTTCACAGACTTGTTGACTTTGTAAAGAAGGCTGTTCCTCATGGTCTTCTCAATCTCATATTGTACTGTGCAAGAAATTTAGGAACATCTGACAAGTGTGATAAGGACCATCTTTTCTGAACTTGCAAAGTGAAATATTACCATTTCAACTCTGCCTTCARTGAAGCAGAGTTAATTCATTTTGCATGAAAGAACTTCTGAAAAAATAATTATTGTCTCAGGTTTTGTTTATTACCCAATATAACTTCTAAACCAATAGGATTTCTGTTGAAAAAATTACACAGCACTACAGGTGGCACAGAATTAATCCATATTAGTCTGGCTGGTGCTGCTTCACTTATATATATATATATATATATGTTTTTGTTTTCTGCTTTTTTTTAATAGTTAAGGAACTGCTATATTGTCAGTGATTTTTTTTGGACTTTATTTCTACTACACACATTAACTCTCTCATCTCCTTTTAACTGGAAACAGAAAACCAGAAAACACAATAAAAATTTTATTCAGATTACCAAGCTACTGCTTTACAGTTAYGGGATGGACAACCCTGTCTTACTCTCAAGTCCCGCTTTAGTGTAATGTACTTAAAAAAACATGATCTTCTGAACAAAGAAGATTTAAACCTGCCCTGAGGAGGAGGAAAGAGGAGTTCGCAGTGTGAAAGTAATAAAATGTTCATTCTTTAGCTTTTTACTAGACATGGCTGTCAATGAGATTTCTGTTCAGACCCCTATGATGTCATTATCATATCAGTTACATATGATACCATTTTYCCAAGAAAAAAAGCATTTTTAATCCTGGTTAAACTCAATTGCCTCCTTTAAATGTTACMAAAAAAATTCTTTCTGTTTAGCACACCTCTATGCAGAATGACTCTGCAGAGACAGTCTACACAATTTTAGTTCTTAGAGGTCAATTGTATCAAATTCATGGACAGGTCCCCACCTTTCATGCATTCACTTCCCACTAAATGCTTTTCTTAGGACCTGGTTCAAATCCATTTTGTTTCTAATACACTTCACCTGTGACACCTAAACACCATGTTTTTCAAGTTTCTGTAATAATTATTTTCTTCAAAGTGCTAGAAATCCATTTTCTTCACTGTATGCTTAGGGGAGCATTATTTTATCTCTCACTGCTGAATCTCTACTGTGTATAAACCACATATAYATGGTAACTTAAGAAATGGTACTTCAGTGCTAGAAAAATGCCGATTCACTGGCAGCAAAATGACATTTACAAAAATATCACATTCTCAAAGGCATTAACTAGTGTTCTTTCTTTTCCTCCTGTATAGTTACTATACATAGTCTACCTAAAGGGTATTATGCAGCAAGAAGCAGCATAAATATAAGTATGAGGTTATCAAACAGGTTTAAGAAAATAATGCCATCAGTTTGGAAAAGGAAAACAAGAAGACAATCAAGGCAAAATAAGAATGAAAACCGAATTCAATAATTTGAATTGAGTCATGCTTCTGTTAATGCACCATTTATCCAGCGATCAGTTAGGATTCTGTATTTTTATGTATGCCGCCTAATTTAACAATGGTTTCAATTTTTACAGCCAGAACCATCTGGTAGAAGGTGGATTTGTGGAGAAGTATAATCATTTTTAGSTAACCAAGAATTGTGATACATGTATTTTAGAATGTTTAAAATTATTTCATAGAATCATATGTCATAAAATCACAGAACATCCAGAATTTAAAGAGGCATTCAAGGATAGTGTAGTCCACCTCTTGGCTTTGCACAGGACAACACCAAAAATCACATTATGGTCCTGAGAGCTTTGTCCAAACACTTCTCAAAGCCTGGCAGGCTTCTTGGATTTTAAAATGGCATAATTTAGAAAACAGGGGGTGCCTATTTATATGCATTTTCACTGTAATTTGATACAATGAAAAAAATGCGTCATTTCCCAGTTAGGAAAATCTCTCTGCAGCATTAGCAATAATTCAGTTCAAAAAAAGTTCAGACTGAGAAAAAAAGCTCATTTTTGCAATGTAAAAATTGAATATTAAATTAAAATTAAATATGTATACATAATTTTCCTTTTTTTTTTTTTTTTTTTTTTTTTTTTTTTTTTTTTTTTTTTTTTTTTTTTTTTTTTTTTTTTTTTTTTTTTTTTTTTTTTAAGAAGCTATGCTCCTTATAAAACATATGCAAAGTCATCCTGCCATCAACTTAGCAATCAAATTTAAATCTTTGTCTTAGGTACTCTACATTGTAAAGAAATATGATGTAAATAATGTTAATTGCATCTAGTCCTGGTCAAAAATTTATGAATTAATTTCTATTACTAAATTTTCTCTTTTCATTGWCACTTTTCAGCTATTTGGCCACGGTCAGGTTGTATGTGGTGCTTCATTCTGGAGCCTTTGCAATTTCACATCCTTAGAAATCCATTGAATTTAGTCTAATTGCTACTACGGCATAAGAAGCCTGCTAAAGGCTAGAGTTGGATACATCTCAAATTACAGTTCACAGAATTATGAACTTATGACTGACAAAGATACCAAAGTTTCTGAAGCATAAGCCTCCATTTAGAAGAAAAATATGTGAATTGTCTTTTTCTTGCTTAGACTTTAGCTTAACTAGCTTATCTAATATTATCATATTTTATTATATAATGGTTCCCTATAACATTAAACTATGCCATTCTCTAGAAGCTCAGGTATTTTTTTCTGTCTGCCAAACATGCATTCTAAACTGTCATTTGTTCCCAAAATACAAAGCAATTCTTTAATAATAGAAAAGTGCAGGTATTAGTCAGGCACTTTACTTCTTTAGCAATAGGGTACATCTGGCACAATCCGAGCTTTCTTCTACACTATAGTGCACAATTTACAGTAGCAGTACATTTCTAATGCATACACTATGCACTGCAGCACATTAGAAATTCATTGTCCATAACACTGTGGTAAATTTCCATGCTATAGTTAAGTATTAATCAATCTATCTCATTCAAGAATCATTTCAACCAAATCTTATATTTTTACATTTTAACACATTTGTAAATTTTTATCAAATGGGTATGACAGAATAGGCAGCTAGAATTCATTACTTCTTGTACAAAGAGTGAAATTACTCTTAAGTAAAATACATCTTCTATTCTTGGTTTTCATACTGTTGCTGAGAGTGACAGGAAAACTTCAGTTAAATTGTTCGTATACCATGAATAGGTGCAGCTGCACCTATTTATGAGCTAAAMCTAACCATTGTCTTATACAGAACTTATACAGTTTTTTTCCATTGCTGCTGTTGGTACCCTGATACCTCCATAGCCAACTTATCACTTCTTGACTTCTTTGCAAGATGAGGTAAACTCARTCTAAACACTGGAAGATTTAACTGAATGAACCAGAAACACAAACAATCAGTCAGTCTCTATTATTCTGAGAAAGTTCCATAAATGGGGACAACCAAGAAGACCATCCTCACCATTATGCAGATTTTTGATATTAGATTAGAATTTTGAAATTAGAAATTAGGTTGTTTTTTTGGTTTTTTTGGGTTTTTTTCAGTTTACATAGTTAAATAAAGAGTCACAAATGCCTAGTATATAACAGGCAAACTATAAGACCTACCCTCCTACCAATTTGACATTGGAAATTCTTTTCTGGAGCAGCAGTGTAATGTGCTATTTCATTAAACACCATTTAACATGCAGGCATCTTCCTTTTTGTTGCTTATTAACTGTTGAGAATAATCTTGAATGGTTGTATTCTATATCCAAAAGAAAAGCCATAAATTTATCACTGAGCAGATGCAAAATTACAAATAAATATTTTGATATTTTGATTGATACATCTCTTAGTTGGAAGCAAAGAAAAGAAAAAACTGGAGAAAAAAAGAGCTGTGAAAAGTAATTTACATAAAATCACTTCTGTTGAAAATGTGATGCCTCTTCAAACGAGTTTCAGTAATTCCATTTGTATCTCAAACTTTCAGGAGCTACTTCCTCAAAACATTATATCTTTCACTACATATATGTATACTAATTTACCTATCAATTGAATGGAAAGAAAACATTATCATCATTTAATTACCATTTTTGAGTTTCATAGGATAGAAAATAATTAGCTTGTAATCTGTATACATATGTGAAATACAACAAAACAATTACTTATAAATTTTACAACTGCTTATTTTTATTTGTTTRCTGAAACTTTTTCTTACACTTCATATTCACCTGGGCAAGGGAAAAAAAAAAATAAAGCAAAACATCTAACTGATTTGTGTACCTTAAACAACAGTAGATTTAAATGTCTTAATATTTAGCACTTATGACGTTAGGAAARATTGTCCAAGAAAGTAACAAAATCTCTTCTGTTACTCTTCTGTTTCCTCACTCAGTTTTGAAGTACCTGAATGTAAAATACATAAAATGAAAGCTGTTGCTCTTTGCCTGGGAAAATGAGAATAATCACCTCCCCCTCTACAGAAGAAATAAAAAATATTTTCAAAAGAGAAAACATCAATTAGATATTTCCCCATCTGYGTTTCCTGTCTCTTCTCATTCTTTCTCAAAAGTTCTTAAAAATTAAGATTCACATGAACATCATGGATAGCAGAAGACTCATTCCCTTAACAAAAGAAGAAGTGCCAATATTCTTCATAGCAGAGATTTAGTTGTTATTTGATATCTGTATGTTTTGGACAAAGCATGTTAATTAATATCTGGTCTGGCAGATGTTCCTTTGCACTAATGTGCCACTTTAACAAATAACAATGGCCAGATTCTGCCAGGCACTATAAGTTTTGAAGCTCTATGGAAAGCATTACATGAGAACACTTCCATTTTTTGACAAGTGCACTATACATACAGAAAGATCTCTTCAGGCCATTCAGTGAGAAAAACCCCTAATAAGAAATTTTTCATATATGCTTTGTTTCATTTTGCTTCATGGAAGGGGAAATGTCCTGGGGTGAAAGAGTAGAAAGGGAATAATTTTCTTGGCATCCCCCTGCCATAAATCTCTGTAAGGTGGTGCCTCTCCTGTAGGGATAATGAGGGTGCAATAGACAGAAAAGGCAATTACATAGTTTGAAATAAATCAGCAGTACTGAATATGAATACTGCTTTTAAGTCTTCTTATTTCAGAAGAGAAGCAATATACTTTGTTACTCTAATTCAAAGTGATAAAACYACTGCAGATTTCTTGCTTCCAGTTTACAGTGACATTATTGTAATATTTCTTGCAAATACATGGCAGTATTTGCACTTAATTCCAAYAGGCTCAGAAGTTCACAGCTGTACTAATTGGATCACAGGTTTCTTTCCTGCTAGTACCTTGCTGACATTCACCATCATCAAAGGAGTCATTGAGATGCAGAGGAGGCTCTGCATTAGAGACTGCAGTCAACTCTATGCAACACCAAAACTTTAGTTTTACTTTCTGCTTATATGGGTATCCAGAGTATTTAGGTTTTTATTCTTCCACTTTTCATCTGCTATTCATATTCGTCGTATATTTATACCCATGTTTGGAAGAGTAGGAATTTCTCTTACAAGTTTAATTTTCCCTCTAGGCTACTGATTTTTTTTTTTTTTTTTGTTACTGGGGAGTTGCTGATGCAACTTATCTCAGCTGCGACTGCTGCCTATCTTTCCTCCAAAGACACTGCAGCTTGCAGTTTATCAGCTTAGAGCAGTGTCTTAGTGTCTGTTTTGCACCAGAATATGCTAGTTTGTTTTGATTCCAGTAAGAAAGGAACTCAGACTCTGAAAAGTATCAATTCAGTACAATTTATTAAAGATAACGCTAGACAGAAAGAGTAATCTTAAATCTCTCTGATACTGGGAATCTCAAGCTGTGCTACTTCAAACGTTTCTTCGATCTTTGATCAGGACAGTGGAGCTGTGGTAGGATATCCCATTTTAATAAYTCACAAGAAAATAATTTTTTCCACTGCCAAAAGCTAACAATTTTCACACAAAACTTCTTTCTCAACATCTAGATTGATCTAAAAAACAAGATCACACAGGTGTCATTGGTGGTATCGAGTGGATACTGCAGTTCAATGTTATCTTGACAGGCTGCAGCCTCAACCTCTGCCATCCTAATCATTGGCCCCATCACTGGGGAACCCAGAAGCCACTGGAGATCCAAACCATCAATCTGTGCTGGTGACTCAGAGCACTGCAGCTGCACCACAGCTGGTGCCATGCAGTGCTCCATCATCACTGTGGCTGAGAGGATTGCATTCCTGACGCTCATTATGGGGATCCAGTGGCTCAAGGCACAGTTGCAGGCCAAGTGTTTATGGCACTACAGTGTGGGACTGGGTGGTTTGGGGCTTGTGTGGGATGGTATGAAATGGTGTGGAGTGGGGCTCCACAGGGGACAGGATATCTTCCCTCTTCTCTGCATGGTGAATGTGGAGTCTTCAAGAAGGGAACGATTGTCCCCATTGGCCTTCCTGCCATCCCTGGGAGCCAGGAGCCCCTGTCATGGCACAGCTCCATTTCCACAGACTCCTTCTTCCAGCCTGGTGCCATCACTGAGCTGAGCATTGTCAACCACTTGGAGTCATGACAGTTCTGCAAGGCTGTCCCAGCAATGAAGCTGGGGATAGCCTTACACCAGGATCTCCTCTGGGGCTTCTGTCAGGAACAGACATAAAGTGGGAATGCTTGCTGGAAGCAGCAAGGGCAGTGTACAGAGCCCCGTGATGGGAAGGTGCACCCCAGCAGCCRCTCACACACAGCTGTAGACAGCGATGTGCTGCTCCTGGAGCTCATCCACACCCTCCCCTAGACCCAGGTGCTGTCTGACTGCAGCTGAGAGGCACTGCAGGAGGGGCTGCTATGGTGGAGCAAGGTACTGGGGGTCTCCAGATGTGTCCATACCAAGGTCCAACCCAGCTGTGGCTCCTGAGGGACAGTGTCCTGAGGGACACTAGTCCCCACAGGTGTATGTGGACTAGTTTGCAGCTGGGGGCATGACCCCACCATGCTTCTGTAAGCCCCTGTGGTGGCAGAGCTGGACCCAGAAGCAGATTAATAGAAGCTGGATTTCATTAATCCTGAGCACCCAATGAATATGTGTCAGGAGCCCCCTGGGTTACACTGATCCGATCCAAAATGTTTAAAAGTATTTMTTTTCTTTAGCTGTGGTGCTATGATTCTTCCATCCACCCCAGAGATGGGAGTGCAACACCCTCAGTGCCTGACCCCAGTGGGGACTACAGAAACCCACCAAATGGGGAGGAGTTGGTTGGGGTGGGTGTGCTGTACCTGGAGAGTTAGATGGAGAACTGGCTGGTGGTATCACCATGAGCACTGACATCAGTTCAGGGCAGTGCTGGCTTCCTGGTTGGATTTGGTGGGGCATGAGACTCCTTGAAGGGGTAATTACTGTTGTAAGTGCTCAGCAGCAGTAACTGCAGCTGAGGACACGGGAGTGTGAGCAGACACAAAGCTCAGCAGGGCTCAAAAATTTGCACTCACAGCCCAGAAAGTGAACCACATCCTGGGCTGCATCAAAGCAGYGTGGGCAGCAGGTCAAGGGAGGTGTTTTTCTCCCTCTACACTGCCCTCTTGAGACCCTTCCCCTCCTGAGTACTGCATTCAGACTGGATTGYTAGAACTCAAAATCCTGAGTTCACAAACTATGATACTCTATCCTGTGCAGATGCTTGGAGTTCTGTTCTTTTTCACTGTGAGTTTAACTGATCTCCAGTGCAGTGAAAGTGAAAAACATTTTTCCATTTGTTTCCACCAGCCACTCAGCTTGCCTTTGCATTATATGTAAATGCATCAAGACCGCTACATATTTGAAATATGAAAAAATCATTATGGCATGAGTGATAAGAAGGGTCTGTTTCTGAAGAATTAAGGGAACTCAGAATATACGAGAGAGAGAGAGAGGAGACATCATTGACTAATGGGATGAGTTCATTGTTACTGATGAAAACCTAGCAGAGAATGACTAAGTCTGTTTTTTASTAAGATGATTCATAACTCCTTTTATCATTTGCATAGAAATAAGTGGTGATTAGGATCTTGTTCAAGATCTATATTAGGAAATTAACAGCTTTGCCAATTATCYTGTTACAAATTTCTTACTTTTCTGTGAGCGCTCTCATGAGATGACAACAGATTCCTTTCAATATGAGAGTCTTTACCAACGACATGTCAGTCTGGAGGCGTTAGTAATGTCTCCTCCTRTTTAATGGTGTATCAATGTTTCCTCCTTAAAGAATAGTATTGTAGCAGTCAAAGAAAAGTTATGCTACTTAGCTGCTGAGGCACTTTTCTTACATGATACYTATTAGAATCACCCTCTAAATGTTCCTTCTGATGTACATGTACAAAGAAATAGYTCAATTCCCTGTCCATACAAAGTCTCTTCTCCTGAAAGAAGGATAGGTAAGTTATGAATAATGATCAATGCAAAGCGAATTGTCTAATAAATACAAACTACTCAATCTACTGAGAGACACACAGAAAACACCTTAGTTTGTCAAATACATCAAGTATTGGTTTAATTCAATGCACAGAGTTGTGTAGCAACAGCAGGTTCTATTAGCTATTTCTGAYAGACTGCATCACTCTCATTTTGGGGAATATTTAACATATGTAACTTAACAACTGAAACCAGGTTCCACAACCATTGTCCAGAAACGAGGGGAAGTAAATGGCATACATCATAAAAGGGAACAGAATATAACAGGGAAGCGTAGAATTCATGAAAGCACCAAGTTTTATGAATTATTGTACTCGGTCACTAAGCAAATATTTGTAGTGAGTTTACCTTGGCTGGCTGSCAGATCACCAACCAGCTGCTTTCTCACCGCCCTTCCCAAACCAGACAGTCAGACAAAATGAGATGGAAAACCTTTATAAAGACAGGGAGATTGCTCCCCTGCTACTGTCACAGGCAAAACATGGCTGCAGCGTGGGGTTGTCCATGGGTGGAAGTGCAGATAACAGCTCTGGCTTGGTCCTCTCCGCAGGCTGCAGGRATTACTTCTTTCACTGAGACCTCTGCAGTGGAGAGAGGGACATTTTTTTCATTATGGTCCTCTCCATTAACTGCAGAAGAAATGTGTTCTGGTTCCTGAAACATTTCCTTTCCCTCCTGGGATGTTTATTGGTGCTTACAGGGTTGTTTTTCTCAATTTTTTCTAATTTCTCAGTGTCACAAAATACTCYTTCAAAATACTTTTTACCCTTTCATAAATGTGTTTTCCTGGAGGCACTATCAGCTTTTCAGTGGGCTCAGCTGTTTCTTGTGGCAAGCCCTTTCCTGACCAAGGTGGAATTGGCTCTGTTAGCATGAGGCAACTCCTGGTTTCTTTTCAGAGAGCCTAAGACTGCAACTCTCCCTACCAAAACTTTGCCATGTAAGTCCAATATAATTTTAATAATAGAAGGGGTTTTTTTAGTATACATTATTTTTAATGTCTGTTATTTGCTTTTAAACCTACCAACAYGGTTTGTGGCCTAAATGACTATTTCATCAACTTTATCTTAAAATCCTAATTTATTTTATTTTTTGTGATGAAAATATTTCATTCATTTTCAGACCTTACCTTCAGACTGGTATTTTCCATTATAGTTTTCATTAACTACCAGGATAAGTTTCATTCATCATCTTTTAACATTGCATAGTGTCATGCCAATTTCTCAGAAGGCTGAAACCACACAGTGGTTGTATCCGAGGCCTGATAAGACTTTAAATGCATCTCTGTTTTTCAATCTYCTCCCTCTTTATCTCTGCATTCAAAATTTTATACATCTCATTGCATTTTTTTGATATTTTAATGGAGAAACCCTAATTATTTTGAATAACTAGCTTTCTCACTGGTGTGTATATATAAGCAAAAAGAGGTAACCAGGGGTTGGGAGATACATATAGTAAAAATAGAATCAATCATAGAAAACATCCCATTGCAATAAAACAAGCACTTTTTTCAAGACAGAATCACAGAGTTGCTGAGGTTGGAAGGGACCTCTGGAGGTCATCTTGTCCAATGTGCCTGCTTAAACCGACTCAGCTACAGACTTTGCTCAGGGCCATAACTGGATAACTTTTGACCTTGGACTATCTCCAAGGATASAGACTTCACAGTTTCTCTGGACAACTTGTTCCACTGTTCAGTCATTCTCACAGTAAAAAAAAAAAACGTCCATGGTGCTCAGAAGAAATTCCCCATGTTTAAGTTTGGCAGACAGTCTCAGGTCCCGTCACTAGGCACCACTGAAGTAACTCTTTTTTTTTTCTTTTTTACAGCTTCCCTTCAGGCATTTCTCCAGATGAATATCTCTCCTCAGACCTCCTCTCCATGTTGAATCATCTCAGTTATCTTAGTTTTTCTTTCCATGAGAGACACATAAGTTCCTGTATAAACTTAGTGTCTCTTGTCTGAATTCCCTCCAGTAGCTCCTTCTCTCTCATGTCCTGGGGACCTTAGACCTGTATACAATACTCCGGAGATGATTTCCTTGACCTGCTGGCAGCATGCTCTGAATGCAGCCCAGGATATTTTTTGCCTTCTTTAACACACTGGGCACTAAATTGGCTAACTTGATATCTACCTGGGCCTTCAAGCAATTTTCTGCAAAGATGTTTTTCATGTAGGCAGGTCCCACATTTTACAGCGCATGAGGTTATTCTTCCCCTGATGCAGGACTTTGCACTTTACTATGTTGAACTCCATGACATTCCTGTCACACGCTTTTTCCWGTCTCTTGAGATCTGACCCTCTGGTTGGTAGCATAACTTTCTGCCCTACCATCCAGACCATTCATCACAGAATCATAGAATGGCTTGGGCTAGAAGGGACTTTWAAGATCATCTAGTTCCAACCCCCTGCTATGGACCGGAAGCCTAGACCCACTAGACCAAGTTCTCAGGGCCCCACTCAACTTGGCCTTAAACACTTCTGGGGATGGGGCATCCACTTTTCTGGGCAACCCATTTCAGTGCCTCCCCACTGAGTACAGAATTTCTTCCTAACAACTTCCCTAATCTGTTCTCTTTTAGTTTAAGACTGTTTCCCCTTGTCCTATCAGTGCCAGTCCATGTAAAWAGTCACTGTCCCTCTCTTTCATATGCCCMCTTTAGGTACTGGAAGGTCTCATTAAAGTSTCCCCGAGAGCCTTCTCTCCTCCAGGCTGAACTACCCAATCTCTCTCATCCTGTCTCCATAGGAGCTGTCCATCTCACTGTCTTCTCATCCAGCCCATACTTCAACAACTTCTCTATGAAGATTGGAGACTGATGCTTGTTTTTAAAATACGGCTAATCCGATGTTTTGCATCAAGGCCCATTAGTGGGAAAAAGACAATTAATTGGCACAGACTTCACCCTGTGTTCTTGTTAACGTAGTGTATGCTATGTAAATCATCTCCTACACTCTAAATGGCTTATCAGTTTGTATTTTTTATATTCACTCTTGGKTTTTTTTGACTGTTGTGGTATACCAGACTGTCACAAGCCAAAGAGTGAATCATGATAAAAAGCGATGCCAACTGTGAGCAATCTACTGTTGTACACGCTTTTCAATAAAACAGATGTATTTGTTTGTACTTTTAACTTTTAGGAGCAAAAACAGGCACTGRAATTAATATTAATAGCTTAAACAAAGACAAGAAAGTATTCCAATATTGKTCTCTCCTGATATTCGTTCTATTACTGAATGAAATTCACAAATGAAGCCCTAATGCTTCATTAAAGAAGGATAAAAGAGTTAAAGGAAAAGTTCTTCTCTCTCTCTGTCATGTTGCTCTACCTTTCCCCTTTTAAAGTGAATCAACTTGTCTAATGACCTAAAATGAATCACCAACCCAACCTTTTTCTTCACCAAAATGTCTCTTTTCTCTATACTCTATAAATAGATCTTGAAAAATATACCAATTATCTTCTGCTCTTCTCAGCTCCTCTGGGATTGTATTTGATGTCTTGCACATAATGAAAGAGGAAAGAAGTGCTGTCATGAAAGGAGTTTATTGGGAAGAATTCCTGCATCTCCCATTTCTGTAGGCTAGAAGATGCTACTGTCTCTACTGCAATAAATTGAATTGCAGAAGGTAAGTGTGYCAGAACTTTAAAGAAAAATAAAGTTCAAGTAAAGAAAATGTATCTTCAGTACAAGCAGTGTATAATAGGTCACCTAAGCCTCTCCTTTTGCCTTTTATAAGTAACTTAAATCCTTTAGGATCCTTTTTCACTTTGCTTAGATTATTTACTTGAAAGTGTTATTTTTGGTAGTGTTTTCTGCTGACAGTCAGCTTTAGACACACAACACTAGACCTAATATCTACAAATTTTTAGAGATCTATCAAAGTGGTAAATGTCATGTGCACTTTTCCAAACTCTTCTTTTAGCTCAGCTGAAGTTCTTGCCTCTATCACTTCTTTGCCACTACTCACATTTGCATAGAAGCTTTTCAATTATTTTGACATCAMTCTATATTTGCAGGAACAGCACAAAGAAATGAGGGTTAATGTTATCCCAAAAAGTTTAGGTTTGGTATCCTGTGAAGGAAGAGAAAATCGAGTTTGTGYTCCTTCTCACCTCCTATTCAAATGATGGAAATTCTAAAATGGAAGATTTTTTTTTCATGGAAGGTGTTTTATTATGGAAGCTGTTTATCAGATTAAAACTTAAGCTCCCTAACTCTATGTGTGCACTGCAGAATCWCATAAAATACTATCCAATAACATTTTAAGCAGAAATTTATCACAGAAGCTTTCTTGAATCAATCTGACCCTAACTACAGTTTTAATATGTACTCTATTGGAAGTGAGTGTGATAGGACAGAGAGTCAGCTCCCTTAAGGCTCCTTTTCAAAGCAGAAAGGGATAATCATTAAAGCAGGAAGCCATAAGCAGTAAGACATGGGCACAAATTTGGCCACTACTAGTAAGTAGGTAGTAATGAACTCCTTGATAAAGGGCCACTGGAACATGGGAATGTTCATTGCAGTTCATGATTGTGTGATCAATTATGTTGTGAAAGGGGATGGCAAGGAAAAGGGAGAAGCCACTAACCAAATGCACAGAGACACAAAAGTGGTGACTAAATATGATGGACACAAAGGTAAGAAACAAACCTGGCCAACACACTGACTGATGGGCCACCAAAGAACTGCATTAAAAAGGGCTTTGCAGCTGACAGGGATGCAAACCTGAAGATGCAGGAGGCTGGAAGGCTGGTGGCACTGTGCAAACTGATGGAAAACTGCAGGAGAAGGGGACTGGGAGGAACAAAGGTGAGGTAGGCAGAAACATTATAAAATGGGCTAGWCAAATGCAAAATGAGACCATCAATAAACTTTTCTAAGACCTGTGTGGGATSACTGCAGGACATCATGTTTTCTTACAGTACTTTTTAACTACATGTCTGCATAATCTCACTTATCCTGTGACTGTGAGCACTGCAAGAGCTCAGTAACACCTTCTTGTCAGACTGATGTGAATGAGGAGCTCAGTGCCAGCAGCTGGAGCAGGATCACGTGCTTATTGCTGGCTGCTGGAAGGGGCTGAGTGTCTGTACAGCTCCCCAAGAGKTGTGTGTCTGTGCCATCTGCACGTATCATTGGATTGAAAACCATAAACAGGACAGCCCCTAACACTCTGTCTGTTGTGAGATGTTCTCTTCATTCTCCTCAGGAGGTCAGACCCTCAGTATTTAGTTACTATTGGAATTGTTCACTCTAATAAATATCTTCCAGATAAGTGTGAATTAATRAATGCTCTTTTTCTTGCCATAATATTTATAATTCTCTAAGAATACCTCTTTTTGCATGAAGATTGTAGTTGAAGTGGGAGAAGGTACTTTACAAATGTTAGTGATATTTTAATATAACATGTCAAGAAATTTCAGGTGGAATGAGTGAGGATGGACATGACCTTTCTCATTATGCTTCATTTTTATGAACTAAAAGTCCAGGCAAGTATAATTACCTTCATGGACAACTATAGTGGGYTTTATTTGTATTAAAAACTTTTATCATGCACTGGTGCCAAATCAAACTGCCATGTTTGCCAACCATAATTCTSACTTGACTTCTTAATTTCTGGGAACTAAAAAAAAATACCTGATTTTTGGTCTGTAAAAGAAATTGCACTTCTGAGCTCAGCAGGATTATTCAAAAATAATATAGTAATACTAAATTTACATATTCTATGAAATTAATTTCTAGGAGTATCTTCAAGATCACAGATGCTTCACAAGACCAAATTTTAAACCTGAGACAGTCATCTGAAATCAAGGAAAAATCAAGGAAACTCTTTTTTAAATCTAACTTGATATTTTACTCCAAATTATAAGAATAGTTGTATAAAAAAAACTCTCCATCTTAACTGCTTTSCAAAGTAACATTTGGATTTGCAAAGCAGATAAGGAAATGGGAAGGATTAATTTCTCCTCATCTAAGAGGTATATCTTAGAGTATATTGTTCCTTCTCCTTGAGCCTCTGTTAATCCTCATTTCTTCCTGAATACACAGTCCAGAATGTATTTACTCTAGCTTTTCCAGGAGAGAAAAATACCAGACCCTGCTGACCTTAATCCTAACTTCACTTAACCCATGAATGTGGTATTTATCTTAGATACTTAGACATAAATCCTAGTGGTGATTTTAACTTTAAATGTAGATGGTGATGAGAGATTAGTTATATTAGTACTTACATTGCTGTTTTTTAGAGGAGCAAAAGTTTTAATTTTCRAGTAAAGTCTTGTTTGTGGGAGTTTTTGTTGAAGCCAATGAATTAGCTCCTTTTTATTCATTGGCTTATTTTGCAGGTGGAAAATGATCTCTTTAGCTTTCGCACCCACAGAGTTAATTTTCAGCATGGGAATTTTCTATATATTATTGAAAATATTATCTTGTCTAYGAGTACACTTTTTTTCCTATAGTACTTACTATAGGAAAAGAAAGAGATTGARCTAGAAAGAGATTGAACTATGAGCCAAATTGGGTTGTGAAACCAATTTTGTCTGTGTCCATATATACATATATAACCCCATACACAGTCATWAAAATGTATACATTTAAAAAAATAGAAGTATGTCTGTTATGTAACATATATTTTTATACAACCATTGAGTTAGAAATACTGATAAAAATGCCACACTGTTTCAGGGTATGTTTGTTACTTATTTAATAGATATTTTTTTAAGAGAATTTGTTTCTGTCCATTTCATGTTATTGCCTAAATTGACTGCAAACAAGGAAACAAGAATACCCATTACTTTTCTAAACTGCTGACCACAATGCAACATATACATGCTTACCATCACAAATGAACACCATTCTGTATCAAAATACGAAATTCACCTATCTCACTTCTTATCAAAGGAAACAGTCTACCCATCCAGAAAACAAAATACGTTTAACATCATTCGATATTTTTGATGGGCTTGCATATTTTTCTTCTCCTTAGACTGTAAAACAATATACAGTCGCTGAAGATGGAATGCAAATGTTTTGTTTATCACTTCATATATTTTTTAATAGGGAGCTTTGTATTTTATGACCCTTTTAGGCTTACAGCTTTATGCTGAGTCATGGAGTCTTTGTTGTTATTTATGTTCAGCTGGAGATTAAATTTCCTGTTTGTAATGATTAAAAAGTAAACTCCTAAAAAGCATTTGAAATCTCATGTTTATCACAGAGAGTTCCAGTTTCCAAKCAGTAGTGCTCCCTAGTTTCGTAATAGAATGACTTCACATCCATCCAACTGTGAATATAGATTTTTTTAAAAAATGCTAAATAAATTTTTTTTAGAATGTAAATCAAAACAATCTTTATAGATTTATAATAAGCAAATATACATATGTCTTAAAGAGCATAGAAAAACATACATCTTCTCAAAATACAAAGTAACATGGAAGGGTATGTTTCATACTTTCCTCACTCAACTTTATATATTAATAGCCAAGGGTTATATATGCTTATTGTAATTAATAACTGTAACTTATATTAGCTTGAATTATTTTAAATACATCTTCAGAGCCAATTAAGCTAATTTCAGGCTAAAAAAATTTGCTAMTTTTATTTTATCTTCTTGCCTCTGCATTTTCATAAAGCTGGTAAAAGAGAGAAAACAAATACTACTTTCAAGTTTGAAGATGAGCTGATCCCAAACTAGTATATTATTCTGACAGAGAACCTCTGCTCTTTTATGCTAATTTTTATTCCAAAAAGTGAAAAAAATACTAAAAAAAATTCAACCTTCATTCAGCCAAAATCTTTGAAAAATAAAATGGTCATTTAAGACTGCATCTAAAAAAAACTCTATTGTTAATAACAGAGAAAAAACTTAGATTTAAGAGCAATTGGTAGATTAAAAATGCTAGATTCTCCTGAAAAAGTGAGTTCATATCTCAGTTGAGATAACCAGAAATGCTCTCCTGTAAAAAATAACATGCTTTCTCTGAAGACTTCTATGCTGAGCCCAATTCCATATCAAATAATTTGAATGAACTTTACATATATCACACTGTTATCAGAGAGGAACAGGAACTGTGATGCTTTGAACCAGTCCTGCCACCATATGAACACAAAGGGAAGAAGTCGGGTGTTCGTTCAGATCATACATACTCAAGCAAGATCAATCGACAAGCCCCAAGTACATCCCACRTGAGATCCTGTCACACCTTTCAATTCTACCATGACAACAACCTTAGCCTCTGAGTGCTCCAGAGACACAGTAGCTTTTCTGTATAGGCGAGCAATATAGTATAGACTAGCCGACTTTAACATGAACTTTTGCTACAAACACAAAATGCATCCATCATTCCTGGTGGAATTTTTGACCTCTGTTTAACCATTGACTTTTCCAGTTTAATTTGGAAGCATGTCAGGGAACCAAGCTAAACTTACATGGTAAAGTTGTTTATTTAAAAAAAAAAAAAAAAAAAAAAAAAAAAAAAAAAAAAAAAAAAAAAAAAAAAAAAAAAAAAAAAAAAAAAAAAAAACCACAGAAATCACATTTGAGTTAATTGTGCAAGTTACCAATACTAAGAGTAAAATTCATTTGATCACAGCTATGGAGGGGGTACAATTGAAAAAAAAAAAGATAATCTTGAGACTACACAGAAAATAATTTCTGGTCATTTCATAAATGTTTCTAGCATGATGTACCTTTAGAAACACTAACTTGGAATAATACTTGCATTTTGTGCCTGAAGTGGGAGGTGAGTTCATTAACAGTGTTCACTTAAACAACTCTACAGAATAGAGAAGAAGAAAAAAAGTTGTAACTCTGACAAGGCAACTGAACTGATAGAAAAGTAATAAAACTTCATCAGAACATTATAAAGTTGAAACTCTAAAGTTGAAATTCTTTATGACAGATTTAGTATAGATTCATCACAAATTAAGAATGATTTTGCCAAAATAATTTTTTTGTTATGTAAATTTCTTATTCTGAATTTTTAAATCGTCATTTCATTTTTTTCAGTCAACCAAACCCTTTTTATTTCAAGATATAAAATTTATTTTCATTGACAGRGATAATAAAATGAATAAAAGAATTTATTTCCATGTGATCAGTGAGTGAAAATATTCAGTATTTTATACTGAAAAAAACCCCACACCTGTAATATTGGGGGTACATTCAATGCTCACACAAAGAGCCAAGTAACTTGTTTTAAGAGAAAATAGGCCTCATGAAAACCTAAAAAATAGGCTTCGTGAAAGCCTACTGACACTGACAAAATCAAGGCAAGATTTTTTCCCAGTTTGAAGACATCATACAACTTTGCATGTACATAGTGGCAATTCACTTGCTTTATATGCAAGAGACTAAAGAAGAAGCAGAAGTGTTACAGATCAGCTTTCCCAGTAGCAGGATAATAATATACAATCTTTTATCAATAATTTTGCAAAGAATATGTACAGCATAGCTGAAATTCTTGTATAATTCATACTTTATATGCAYGGATATAAATGCATATGGTTGTGTTCCACCAAAAATTCACAAGTATAATTGACTCTCTAATAATCCTATCCTACAAATAAATGCAAATTTGGAACTGTGCTGCTGCTTTTTAACACGGCTATTGATGTATTTTTCTATCATTTGAAATGTCAATCAAAAAGAAAATTTAGCTTCAATTACACATAAAACTAATGTTTCACTTGGTAGATGGATCAAAGAACTAGTCTTTTATGACTGCTTGCATTTCAATAAAACAGATGTCAAAAGCATAATGTATCATGTATTTCACAAATGAAACTTTGAAAATAACATCTCAAATTACCTTGGAATTTTACGGTGATTAATTTGTTATTTTCTYTAAGGAAAGAAATATATTTCATCCTGCAATTTGGGCACGTGATTTAAGAACCTGATCCCTTCTTTGCTTGAAWACAGGTTGGTGTTTTGTTGGGGTACTTGTGCAATTTTCCTTTCCTGGGAAAATAGATAGGAAAATATTTTGGGAAAACTGATATAAAATGTACCACAGGAAAAGTATTTCCCTACAACTGCAGTCAATGGTTATCAAGCTAGTTAACAATCACAATTCTCTGTTGTCTGAAGGCACCAGACATGCTGAAAGGCACACAAAGTACCCCTGTGTGCACCATTAATTATAAGAAGTGCACATGCWATGGATGTCATATTGTTGGTACAACTCAGACCATAGACATTTAGCACAARGGAAGGTTTGAAGGTAAGGCTGGTAATGGACATAGAATACAGGCTGAAATGAGGGAAGCTTAAGATGCTAGGCTGAATTTCAAGAATGTTGATCTTTCATCTATMTAGTCACTAGTTGTTGAGGCTCCACAGCTTTAAAGACACTTTGACTATCTCAGCACTCTAGCAAACCCTTAGCTGGGGCATGGCAAGGATATGTTCACATCTGTGCCAAAAGATAAATGCTAAATAAGAAAGAAACAAAGGAAAATCCAAATGAAAATTACAAGCAGAAGCAGAATGATGTTGACTAATGGGAGACTGTGAGGAAAAATTTTCAAAGAGCCAGATTTCAAGAATGACTTTGAACAAGGAAGCAGAACAACTGTTGTGAGTGTTCAGTATGAGTTGCATAAAGGCAAATAAGGGCAGGATCATCACAATGGATAGTGATTCCTACTTCAGCAAAACACACTCAAAGTYTTCTGAACTACAAAGTAATGCATCATATATTCAGTGAGAAACAAGATACAGAGACATAATTGTACACAGATGTATCCTCTTCTCTAATGGAGAAGGTTCTCTAGCAGCTGGTGCTGACAGATGCAGTAGGATACATTATCATATCCCCACATGTAGTTTGCCACAATTTCTGCATATCTTGGCTCAGTAATTAGGTGAACTATATTGAGCTTTGTTGTTGAACCCAAGGACACAAACACCAAACACTACTTTAGGTGCTGAGTTTCATTTATTTTCCAGTATAAACCTCCATATCTGCCCTATCAGCTAGGAAAGGAAAGGAGACTGACACCAACTTGTTCTACATGAGATATYTGGGCACTGATACACAAGTGTAACAAACATTACAGCCAAGATCACTGGGCTGTTCATCAGATTAGCTGTTAATATCCTCCGTTATATTACTTATGTCAACAATTCTGAAGAAGGTGAAATTCAGATTTCAAATGAATTTGAGAGTGMCTTCTGGATGTCCTTTAGGCTTAGGTTATTGGTGTGTAATTTCTTTTATCTGTATGTTCCCTGTACCTATAATATTTGTTACATTACAGGAAATGTTCACCTGCACTGTATCTCAGTAATTAATTTATGACAATAACTTTGTTTACTGAACATGAAATACAAGCCCTTGGTTTTGAAAAAATATATATTACATAATTACTTAAAAACTGGCTATTTTCTTCCTTTTATCTGAGGTTTTGGAACTTAATCTTCTATTGGTAAGTTGTTTGAATTCTGTGTTTCTTTAGTCTTCAAAAACATGTACTGACCACTGTGCAGTTTAAATTTCCCATATTCCATATGTTTTTAATAAACCATTTGATTATAATTTATCTTCAAGAGTTTTCCCACACTGACCTGCTACACCACGTCCCTGCACTGTTGTTTTKGGGACTTTCATTTCCATTTATCTTTGCTAGCCTCATCACTGTTGACACTTGTTTTGTATGTTAGTCAGACCAGACGGTGTACCATCTTGAAGGATCCACCCTGTATGCCATCTACCTAATTAGGGAGGCTCAATTTCTGAGGCAACAGCTTGCAGTGTCTGAGGGATCTTCTGTTACAAGGCACCACCACAAATCATTATTTGGAGTGACATTAATTAATTGGTCTCTTCCCAGGATTTACTCTACTTTGGCAAAGACATCACAGCATTTTATTTATATTAACTCCCCCTCCTCTCCAGTCTATTATCAGCTTGACTGAAGAGTACTAAACTTTTATTATTCATATTAAATATAAGTAATTTTGTTGCTTCCCTCTGAACTGTCAATCAGTGCTTTGCCATGAGCTTGTGRTCCTTTAGTTGCTTAGCTGACTGGTTGTTTCTCCAAATCCACTCATCACTTTTCATAGCATATCTGGGAAGCTTTGGGATTTCCCCAGTGGTGCATTTACTCATTTTATGGTTGAATTATTTCTTTCTTGGAAGAGAGACAAAGAACTTGAAACATAAACAAGTTCCTTCCCTCCTTTACAATAGAAGTGATGGTGAATGTCAGCCTAATCACTAAATCTTTTCAGTACACTCCTTTTCCAGTGCTCATTTTCAAAACTGGTCCAGCAATCACTATTTACTTCTTAATAATAAAAGTGCTAACCARAAGTGGAATATGTAATTCCTACTTTAGAACAGTCGCAGACAATTACTTGTGAACATTCTGTGATTTAATGTAACAGTTTCTGCATAGAAGAAGCACACATGAGCCTTTTCCATATCCAAGTCTCCCTCTTCCCTCCCCCACCCCTCAAAGACAAAAAAAAATTACATTAGGAACAAAAAATGTATCAAGAGGAAAAAACAAGCAAAAAAAGTGCCAAAACATGTTGCAACATAAACGTTTATGCCAATTAAGGGGGAAGTATGGTACTGAAACATCTCAGTTTGCAATGACCAAACCTAATTTGTCAATTTTATTGCATAAATTTACAGCTGTTAGATTTCGTCTTTTCACTAAAAATTATTGTAACTTGCAGCAATTTACTTGTTAATTTTTAAAGGAGAYGTCAGAAAACCATGCCTTGTATCATGTTCCAGCTGCAAGGTTACTATGAGCRACACAGGAACACACTATTTCAGTAAGAAGTAGAAAAAAATTATAAGGTATGCCATGGGTCATGGGTATATATAATATGAGTTCTGCTTCTGATGCATTTCTTACAGTGTGAGCTTTTCCACCCTCACCACTGATAGTGTAGATCCTGTTTCCAAACATGGTAACTGCACATGCAAATATCAGGACGTAATTGTAGGCTTTTTCTCTGAGTGGATCGTTTCATTTAATTACTGACTGACTAGGCAATTATACCAGTGTTTATAATATGTTGTTTTAGAAAGTAATCTTATTTCTAATATGCAAAAAATTTAATTTAATTGGATTTATATTATCCTCGCAATTTAATTTATACTATATGAATAGTTAACAATGGTAGTAGAACTGACAGCACTTATTTGAATTCGTTTTCTTCATACAATGAGCTTCMCAGTAAGAGAAATTTTATTGCATAGCAGCAATAAAACTTTCCTTAATTGGCTTTTATGTGTTAAATTCTCTACTAAATATTTTGCTTATATATTTTAATATGTATTTATTTTTCAATTGATGCTTAAAATGTTAAAAGCTTTCTTTTTTTGTCTGATTTCATCCACTGGCATAAAGTAAGAACTTTAAAACAGTAATTGCTCCCATCCTGTCGTTTCACCAGAATTAATTATGACTTTGCAAAGTCYATTATCTGTATTAAGAATAGCAACAACAAAATTATTATTTTTAGTATTATTATCCAGCTAATAATAAGTATTATTTATTATTATTAACATTAAACTTTAACATACACCTTTAAAAATGCTTATGAAGTATTCTGGTGTGTARTATAGGCAGAAAAAACAATAATTTTATTTTGATTTAAATCAGGAAATAGGAAGTTCAAATTCAAATATGAATCTGAAGATATCCATTTTCTGAATGCCTTTTGCATGGCCTAGGTGTTCAGTATATGATAAACCTGACCAATGGGAAACTTTGATGCCAAAGTTGAGCCAGAATTTCCCTCATGACCTTTAAAATGCATGGAGACTGTTAAAAGGCATGAATATGTCTCCTGTGAGTTGATACACATAACAGCGGTTCTCCTCAGCTTCCATGGCAGAGCTCTAAATGAAGTTGCTTTTTCAAGTGGCAAAAATAGGGTTGTTTTTTTTTTTTTTCTTTCCACACAGAGATTTCTCAAAAGGTGAGAAGAAAAGTTCTCTCCTGTTTCCCCAGAGTGGCTCAAGCACCAGGCTATGGGCTCTTGCAGCTGAAAAGAGCTATCTTTCCCTTCTTGAAATGTATCACAATGCACACCATACTGTGAAAAAGTGTGAAAAGAGCAAGACTACTTTAGTAGGAGACTGAATTTTTTAGTAGCAAGTCCTGCATATGTTTTGGTCATCATCCCTAATGATTAGTTTTTACCAGTGGCATTCTATTACTTACAATCTTTACTCCTAATTTGTTTACTGCACCTTATGTACAAATTAAATAACAAACTACTGCAAAATCTAGCCGATTATAGTGAAATTCATTTAAGGCATACAGATCATAAATATCTAAATTTCATGCAAGTGGAAAAGCAAGACTTGTTTTCCAAGTACTGAATTATCAATGCGTGAATATAGAGGAATATTAGAGCATTTTAAGAATCTGATAAATGATAAAGCACTCTAATTTAATTAGCTGTAGTAAAAACATAAAGGTCTACTTCAAAATACTAAACCCTGATAGTGATCCAGATATGAAAAATAATAAGAGAATTCTTAAGGAAAGCATTAGAATAAAATTCTATTAAATACTGATTAGCAAAATTAGGAAATCCAAGCACATATTTTAAACATTCTTCAAAGGAGGGTGTGGGTTGTTTGTTTTGTTTTTTTTTTTTTAATTTTAGTATTTTATTCACAATTGTTTCTCCACCTGGTGTCCCACTAATTGACTTCTCTTGAAACAACTCATCATTTTGTGACTATAATAATTTGAGGAGTTGGACTGGACAATTTTTGAGTGATGCCTTYCAACTCAGACTATTCTATWATAATGTCTTTTGAACAATTACATACAAATAAAACCTGCCAAAACAAAACATAAATAGAAATTATGATGTGAGGGGAAAGTCCTTATAAACCTCTGATCATTATGATGTATCTCAGTAGGCMTTAAAGGGGCAATAGTGACCTTTTATGTAATTTATTTTTAAATATAAGCCCTATATTAATCACTCCAATTTGGTGATCTGGTTCTAACACTGTGACAAAGGGCTTGTTTTCTGAGAAAAGTTCAAATATAAATATAGGCAAAATATATGCAGCTTCAACTTTTAAAAACTAAAATTAAAGAATATTTATTATGAAAATTAAAATTTTTGCCTTTAGTTTTTTCTTTTAAATTTTGAGATTGCTATATTTGTAATCGCAAAAATCAAATAATTCTTTTCTGAAATGAAGTTACTTGGAGTTTACTAATACTGGCAAATCAGAACTGATGAGATTTTCTATAATCTCAAAAAAAAAAAAAAAAACCAAAGGAAAATTCCTAAAGCTTTCCCTAAAAAAAATATCCTAAAGCTGCAGTATTTACTCTGTTATTTTTCATTCTCCTACTACTTAAAGATGTGTTTTAGCTGATGTCTATTCTGGCTAATTTTCTATGGCTGCTAAAAGCAGTACAGAATATATAATACCAGTATGAATCTCTGAGTCCATATAACATTGTGTGAATATACTATARCACAAACAAGAAAACTTTAAATTCAACTCAAGATTTGTCTTCAGAAACCTAAGAAATACAAGAAATGAGTGTTTGTTTGTACAATATTTATGCTCATAAGTAAAGAATAAGAAGTGATCTTCMTTCCACTTATAAATGTTCAAAAGTAATTGGCAAACACAGAAATTTCCTATCCAATCCCTAATTCCTTATTTAAAAATCAAAGTACAAACCTGATAAATAGGTTCTTTGAAATACATAAATTTGAAATAKTCACTAACGTACTAATATTCTTCTTTGTTAAAAACAATTAAATTCCTTCAAATTCCTACACTTTCAGAGCACAAAAAATCAAAGATTGTAATTGTCATGATTTAGGAATAGTACTCTTCAATTCAGYGCTCCCACTAAAACCCACCTACTCTTTCTCCCTTTGGCAGCACAAAAGGCAAAGATCACAGGTTGAGATAAGAACAATGTACTGGCAACAGCAATGAGACAAGACAAAAAAGAATAACAGCAACAATATTGATGACAAAAGGTATAAAGAAAGAAATTATTCCTACAGAATATCTCCCCGATAATAGACCATATTTGGCATCTCCAATATCAGCAGTGGAGCTGCCAGGAGGAGCTGTGCTTCAGTGACAATCACTTCTGAAACAGCTAAAACCCAGGTACTTTTTGCCAGATGCAGCATAGAGAACATTTTTTCATGTCTTTCCCTATCCTGACTGCCACAAGGGATACTGTATGAATAATCTCTTGTTTAATTTTTTCAAAAGTTTGTTGTCCAGGTCCCCACCTAAAATCATTCTTCCTCTGTGTCATAGAGAGGGTTTACAGTCTGTAAGCAACAATATACATCCTCCAAAAACCCACAGTGTCCACGAAAGCCTTTGGTTTTTTCTAGTTGGTTGGTGGAGACATAGATGCTACATTCTTGACTGCGTCCATAGGAATCTGAAAGTATCCATCTTACCATTTTACTCCTAAAAAATTAATTTCCTGGGGAGGTTCCTTTTCCTTACTTTGCTTATTTGCAAAACTGTCCTTCAGGGGAATATGTATTATCCTTTCTCCTTTCTCAAAAACTGCCTCTGCTCTGTTGCCCCCAATASAGTGTCCTCAATGTATTGCAAGTATTGATCCTCACCCTTTTCAATGCCATCTGGATCYGTCCATGGCAATAGTGGGGCTGTTTCCYCYCTGGGGCASTCAGTTCCAAGGGCACACCCCTCYAGCTGTAAGCAARCTGAGGCCTGCACGCTGCTGCCAAAGGWATGGAGAAAAGTTCATTAGCAATGTCCATGGTGGCACCACTTTGCTGCCTTGGATGCCTGGCCCTGGTCACAGCTCTCATAGCTCACTCCTTTTAGCTGTGAACTGAGRGCCCTTCAGGAGGATCAGAAGCAAYATCARCCCTCCTATTCCGTCTGAGGACTTGCCCACTGGAAACTGGAGCAGAACTTATCCTTGTAGAATTTCTGGTGATATGCATTGGTCAAAATAATGGTCTGATCTTGATTGGTTTAGGAAGCACATGCCTAATTGGAAAGGACAAACCCTGGAATTGGACTGGAATAATAAAAATCAGAGTACAAGCAGGATCAAGAGCAAAAGAGTGAAAAACGCAGAATAAGCTATTAGCCAGATGCTAAGACTATCTGATGCCTTAAATGTAATCTTCACCTTTTTTTTTCAATGTAAGAGAACAGTTATCAGGAGGATACAGAAAATTATACGAGAAGCATTTCAAGAGAGCACTAATGCAACCAAAAACAACACTGATAAATGAATATGAGAACAGACTCAAACTGCAATTCAAAAGTGGCTCTCAGTATAATCATCTAGTGTTATCTYCTCTGTACTCCACATATATACTCACACTTAAACACAATTAGCCAAATGCTCACTTTTGAACATTCAAGATCTCCAAGAAACTTGTTTAGCAATTAGACCRCAGAGAGCTTTTAAGTGTTTCATATATCCAATACTGAAAACTTTGAAAACTTACAAAATTCTCATTTGTGGTCACTGTTAACTTTCACTGTATTTCACAGATATATGGCAAATATGTCAAATGGATCAGAGCACTCTAACCACCATATACTGTCCATGATTACTGCAGATTTTCTGCCACATAGTAAAACATTATGATCTGGTCAAAACAAGCATTCACAATTTAACTAGATATGAGAAGGAAAAATGAATCACTATTTACTTAGTATTGCATTCAAGATATYTGTTGGTATAGCTCTGTAATGTGCAGCCATTTAGTAACACAAATGAAAAGTTAATAATCATACAGTGAGGATAAGTCTAAATTTAAAGTCTATTGAAGATTATTTCCTGCTGAAAAATAGTGAAACCATGCTCTCAGGCCTACAGGAGACATGACATAAAAGGAAACAATAAAGGGAGTTTTGAAACAGCTTTGGAACTGCTATGTCAGAGAACTCTGGACAATAGCATGGCTTATACTTACTCAAGGTTGCACTAAGTTGATTGCTTACAAGACTTATACACAACTTATAGTACTATGAAACAGATTAAGTATTAGGGTCACCATATAAATAGCCACATAACCTATGTTTGCTCTAATTCCAATTTAATTTATTGAAATTTAAAGAAAAAATTTTTAAAAAGAGTCTTCACAAAAAAAAGAAAAAAAAAAAAAGACTAGAATTTGTAATTGCACTAATGGTGCTTAATGGTTTAATATTAGTATAATTACACTGACAAAATTAAACAATAGAAAAAGGCCTATATAGACCAACTAAACCACTGCATTCCTCTTTTTCWGCTGCACAAAAAAAAAAGTTTTTATGTCACTTCTACTCTTCAAGAAACCCTCAAACAGCTAATTTTGAAAAGTTACATGGTTTAAAAATAGCCAAGAGTGGCCATATTCTTTTCAAGAACTTCAGTTAGTACTGAAAGCTCCTTTTTATGTCCAGACACAATTTATGTGAGCTACCTTTCATGAGCATCTTTTTTAATTAAACTCTAATTGCTTTGGTACTTCAAAGATATATCCCTGACCTAAAATTAATTCATTGTTTATATTTGTTAAGCTCACTGGAAGCCCAGGAGGCTTTATGATCTGTTCTCGTGAACTAAACAGAACCACTGAATTATTCAGATATGCAGAATTCTTACTGGTCTTACCTGATACATCATTTTTATTACTGAGCACCTATGACACAATAAATAAMGAAGTTTGATTTATAGTGCATTAGGAATAACTTCCCCTTCGTCAAATTAATGTGTTTTAATAAGACTCTTTAAAAAAAAAAAAATTTTGTAGGGAATGAAACATCATTTTCATTTGTACCCATATACCTGACAAACAAGCAATGTTAAAAAACCCACAAATTTTAAAAGACCTGAAAAATACAAATTAAACCAACTAAACACAAAAAAGCCCAAAACAAACAAAAACCCTCCACCAACCAACCAACCAACCAACCAACCAACCAACCAACCAACCAACCAACCAACCAACAAAAATGAGCCAACCAATCAAAAAAAACCCACCAGAATAAGAAAGGCAGTATGTCTGCTAAGGAGCAATGCATACAAAGAAGCTTACTTACATTTTCTTTTCTTCGAAGCATAAAACTAGAAAATCTCCTGTTCATGGAAGGAAATGGGATCCARCATTTCTACCAAAAATATCAGCCAGCAACTCAGAATGATGGAAAACGAAGGCCCATGGAAGAATTCAGGTTACTGCAAAAGCCTGGGTGACCAAACTTTTTATCTTAGAAGAGAAGAACCCATTATAAGCAACTGAGAAATAGCATTCAGAATACAAAAGTGTATGGATTAAAAAAAAAAAAAAAAAAAAAAAAAAAAAAAAAAAAAAAAAAAAAAAAAGAAAGAAAGGAAGAAAATTTAAGGAGCTAGTACGTGTATTTACTTACTCCCATGTTTTAAGACAGTCAAAGTACAAGCTTCCATAGTGAGGAGATTTCTATAAAAGGATGTGACTAAACAGCAGTCTACAATAAAGTCTTGGGAAATTACAGGTTCTATTACATGCATTAATTTTCTTATTGTAAATTTCAGACATGATGTCATGGACGAAAGATGAATGAAAGATTCATAGAATTGACATTTTCAAAAAATGTGGTTTGAACTCTCCTTATWTTGCTCTGTCAAACATAACACCCTTATATGCATTGTTCAAATACATCTGTACAAATATAATTTCAAAATACTTATTCAGAATATTTTTCATACTGTTTACGCTTCCCATTTGTAAAGTTTTTGGTCAAACATTAACAAAGCCYTTCAAAATCATCTCAACCTTTGTGAATCATCTCAACCTTTGCGGTTTGAAAACACTGGCTGAGAGAATAATGTCTCAAGTTATATGTGAATATGCTTAGGATGGAAAGATCTTTTGATTTTCTAGTACCAAWGTTTAAATAAATTAGGGTTATCAACTATTAATAGCAACCAAAGAAATAAGACTGGTGTAGTGTTAATACTCTCTAGGAAATGCAAAGAAAAATGTAACCACACCCATATTCAGAAATACAGTTATTGCAGAAGTATTCTACTCTCTGTGTCATGTGTCCCTCCAGGAACATGTAAAAACATTAAAGTGGTCTAGAAAGCTTGGTAGAGGAGGAAAAAGGAAACCATCTTACTCTTGGATCCCTGCACAAGTTTACACTTGAACTTTCTAAAGTTTGAAAGGAAAAMAAAAGAGGTATCAAGAAGAATTTGAGTACAAATTATTTCTATTACAAGACAATATTTGAAAAGCTTCTTAGCAACAGTAATGTTTGAGGATGTTTTGTTGAGGAAAATACCTTATTRTATCACTTTCTAAACACCATGTCATTATTAAGTAAGGCATAAGAGACAACRTTTCACGCCATGATGAACATTCCTTTATAATGAATGCTTCACTGAGCATGATTCCAAGGTAGAATGCTACACAGATGCTACACAGAGTAGAAAAGAAAGAAAGGGAAAAAATGTAATCTCAAAAAAGGAATCATTCTGCAGTCTTGGGTAGGAACWTTGTGGTCACTAAGTGCCCTGCTGATGACAGCCTCCAAGACCTTGCTTCTCCACTGAGGTCCAASCAGTCTTTGAGCTGCTTGTTAGGAAGGACACAGGCAGACGACAGTAGCAGRAAAAAACCCAGAAACAGTGCTTCCAAGACTACTTGACAAATAATTTAGCTTAAAGAACTGAGGTAGTGGCTATTACATCTCACACATTTCCTAAATTGTAAGGGTTTTTTTCAAAACTTTGTTTTCCAATAAGCTTTAAAAATGCTTCTAACACACGTAATCTAGATGGACAGAGAATTGTATTTTGGAAAAATGAACTTTCAACCTTAGTCTGGAAACGTATACTAAAGATCTGTACCCAACTCTCTTGCTGTGWGCAAGATTGGACTGTATCACACAACCTATTTCTAGGAAATAACTACTAATCTGTATTAGTAATGCCTGCATCTCCATGTGGAGATGTCAAGCCCAGRTAAATCTCTCCATGGCTGAATTACAGTGCTTACTGACTTTTTTATGAGATGTTGCTCATCTGTAAAATAGKGTTGGTATAAAAGGAGATGAAGGACTCCTCTAATTGTGTGCAAACACACCTATGTCCCCTCTTTCGTTATATGTATTTAAAAAGGAAGGGATAATCCTGCAATCTAATATCTGAGATGATATCAAAAACTTAGTGCTGCTGAWCTTTAATCTCAGTCTACACAATGGCAGCAATTTTTAACTCCACCTGAGAAAAAAAGAATAAAGAAAAGAAAGACAGATTTAAGGAAGTGGGATGTCCTACATATAAGCAGACTCTTTGAACACTTTTCTCCGCTTCGGGGTATACCCGACTAGAGCATAGTAAATTACAACCTGACCTAAAGTACCTTGTTTGCCTCTTCAGAATGCTGATAAATTATATTTGTCTAAGACTTAAGACAGTAGATAAAATTACAATAATACAAACTCACTTTAACTTATTCTCAAACTATCCTGGAGGAATGTAATTATTTATTTTTAAATAAATGGCAGTAATAGGAAATGGGCCTTATTTATCTATTATTAAATAAATTGTTTATTTATTTATTATTAAATACACATCATCTTGAAATCCTTGATAATATAAAAATTGTTAAGTGAAAATTGTTCCACTAAGTATATTGCCTATGCAAAAAACACTCATGTTTAAGAGTGAATGATGAATTCTTCCGCGGTTTTGGGGATTTTTTGGACTAAAGTTTAATTTCTTTTTTTCTAAAAAAACTTTTTTGGGAAGCTCTTATGATCAAGATGGGCTAGTTGTTCAAAGATGAGCAATGTACTTTGCCAGAAAAATAACAAATTTGTGATGAGAAATGCTCAAGTTACAGAGAGATGCAGACAAGTTATGAATACTCCGTATCCCAGAAAAAGCCTGTGAGAGTTTCGCTTTTTGTTATCATAAGTCTTCTCTCTAGAGGAGACTGTTTCAAGGAGCATAAATCTCTCAGTCACCTCATTGCAGAACAGAAATTTTCAAAGCTTCAAGTTTACAGAGAAAAAGAGAACCCTTGTTTTCCAGCCAGCCTTATTAAGAAGAAAACTGATGAAAGAGAAAGCAATAGATCTGAAACATTTTGACAACTCTATATGTAATATTTTAACATCAGTCTGCACTGTGATAAAACAGTCAGCAAAGAACTTTTTTATTATACTTTATCTATAATTTGAGTTTAAGCACTTATATATGTTCTGTAAAACTTCATATCAGCAAATATTTCAAAGCGTTTTATGCTTTGGAAATAGATTTTTTTAGAATGCAGCCTACAGTAATGAATGCTTAGAAATTACTTCAAAAACTGGTAGTTAACAAACAGTAACTTGATATGTAAGTGTGGGGTCAAGTGAATACTTTTGGTTTTGAAGAGCAATTAAATACAMCTTCCTACATATGGGGACCCAGGCCTGAGTAGATTATCAAGTCAGCTTAGATTTCATCAGATTCAGTTAGAAAAAAAGAAGATGAGCTGGGGGAAAAAGAATGKTTTTGTAAAGCCTAGTTACTCTGTGTTTACTTTACAAACTGACTGCCTTGAAGGGGCTCTTCATAGGTCTCAAAGCTGCACAAAAAAGAAATGTTAAGCATTCAAAGCAGCAGAATCTAATTGAAGGAAAGACTTGAAACCCATAATGTGAACTATTGCAGCAAGAAATGATCCATTCATGGCTGACCTAAGTGGCAGAACTAAAGTTCATGTAAATTCAGTTCTGTTATTTTTAGAATGAGCCCTCCACAAGTGTCCTTAAGCCTTAAGGGCAGTATTAAGAAAAAAACACCTAGCTCTTCAGAGATATCCTTTCCGTAGTCTTTACAAGTAGGACAACAAAGCAACGTGCAAGAGAAAACTCATTCATGTTTTTCAAAGAGYTGTTTTTTCAAAGAAACAATTTGTGTTTCTCACATCTCCCACYGAAACAAACAATAAGAACAGTTTACAATCTCAGTAAATAATATTTATTCCCTGTAGGTACATTGGAAACTTCAAAAGAGTATGAGAAAATATGTGACATAATCACAGTTGGAGTGGATTTTAGAAGGTACAGAAGACACAGCATGCAATCTATCACCAGTCAACATCCAGCTACATTTTCAGAAGTTAGAAAATGTTTGYACCTACGTAAAGACAAATAGTATCCTAGAATGTACAATAGACCTTTTTTCTTTGATAATCCATTTGTAGATTTAATGAAAAATTATCTGTGCACCATTTTCTAACACAATTTCTAAAAAGCTGAATAGACATCAAAATTCCTTTTTAACTACTAGATAGCTGGGAAAATTGAGTTAGATGTAAGCAAGTAGCTGCTTGTGTGTAGACATGTATAGAATTCTGACCTATGCTCTCAGTGTAAAGGCAAAAACCTCATTACAAACTATTCAAAACTACAAAACTGAATGATTCAATTTTGAAATCATAATCGAATTGTAACTTGGAATACTAAATCAATTAAATAAAAAATACTCTGAATCAAAATTACCAAGTAGTGCGGTTGCCAAAAGGACAAATCTTCTTCRCTATTCCAATTTTAGTTCCACAGCACACATGTCCTGGAATCCTGAGACAGTGTCTCACCTAGTTTTGAAGGATTATCATTAAAGCAAGTCAATCAAACCTCGTGAAAAGTTTAAGATGCAAAGGAAATTCAATACCTTTTCAATTTGGACCTAAGAACACAAATCACAAGGGGGAATCTGCTACTTTCATTTTCACTGCTAATTCATATTTTCTGAAAAAAATCAGAGACTCCAATTAAAACTGTACACCTTAATATTTATGCTTTAAATTACACATGCTAAACTCAGATTTAAGTTTTGAGGGAAATAATATAGGCCATTTTTAAGGTCTGAACTCTTCAGCCTGACTGYGTTTTGGACCCGTTTATCACAGCACTGACGTTAAAATGACTGGTTTCAGGTGACAATATGGCTGCCAGCCTCCAGGATGGTGACAACTTTTAATGGCCCCCAGCTAAAATATTGGTTCTAGTTGCACCATGTCTACGTGTGAAAGGCTGAACTACTAATTTCATTTGAAGAAAATCTTACAGTTACCCATAAATTTCACTAGAGTGGTTGTCACATATGAAGAGTCCAAAGATTCTTGGTGGTCATACTCTTTTTTTGACCATGGTAATATATTTAGTAACTTTTAATTATTTTTCCTTGGTTTTCTCCTAAAAATTTCTTCTTCAGCTTAATGGGTTGGGTTGAGGATTTTTTCTTGCATAAGAGGCAAGTTACATCTTTCTCTTCCCTTGCCTTAAATGATTATGAGCACATCATATGGCTGAACACTTTCTGTTTCAAGTATAATATACACATTTTTCCTACAATGGAGAGAAGATACACAAATATACTCTGTATGCCATGTATTTGCAGAACTGTGCAGAGAATTGCAACAGATTTTTCAAAATAACTAATGTCCACAATGGCCAATGCATGTCAATGAAGTCATGAGTTTCTCAGAAAAATGTTTCTTATTTTCTACAGAAATCAGCACAATACAAGAACATCTGATAAAGGATATGCTGTAAAAAATAAGCACAAATAATMGTGTAGAGATGCAATTTAGGCTTCCTGGGAACATTGTCCTGTGTCTCTTTTCCTAGACGTAATGATATCCSAAAACCTCAGGGCTCTCTACTTGCACGCTTCACCGACAACTCTGATAGTCAAGAGCTGTGCCAATGTGTTTGCAAACAATTCCATGGGTGAGAGCATGGGTGTTAAGGTTTTTGAAATGAGTCCTACTGTCTGTGCTGACTGCAAGCATAAGTTTTGTTAAAGAGTCCAGACAGCCTAACTCCAGAAACAGACAGGRGGGTCTGCACAAAGAACTTAAGTTGACCTAATTGATTTTAAATTTCTGACCTTTGGGGTAAAATGACAGGTTCAAAAGGGAATATGTGGCAGGAGTTCAGGAAGGCTGTACCTTCCTATTCCCTTCAGTGAATGGGGAAAGAAAGAGGGAAGCATGCTGCTAGGAGTTGAGGGTAAAAGGGGGCTGCACCCTCCGAAASTGAGAGAGAGAAAACCCAACCGGTGTGTACCCCAGTGGACTYTCTCCCTTTATTCAAATACCAATTCAAATAAAATTGCAGGACTCCTCTGCCTCCTTTATGGACACTGGCTTTTCACAGTGTAGTATTCTGTATATGGTGAATATTCTGTCGGGAAGAAAACTTTTCATTTGATGTATGTGGCAGTATMAGTCATAACTACAGTTTGGAAACTTATAAAACACTTAAAGAATGGACTAAATATATGTGAGTAACAATGGCATGCAAATTTATGATGTAGTGTGACTTAGCTTTCTAGGTTAATACCTGAATTAGAATTTTTTTCCTACCAGTCCTAAGGAAATCAGAATTTAAATAGCTCATTTTCTCATAKGCATAGAAGAAAAAAGGAATATATAAATATATACACATGCACATTACAGAGGCTAATTTTGTGACAATGTAATCTTTTCTTCTTTATTTCYGTTGGCAGTTTTTTTACATTAAATACATGTTATGATAGTTTTTAGGAGCAATACAGTGAGAGACATTGCTACCTGCCAAGACTTCATCTRTCACATACTGTGAATAGGCAGTATCCTTCTACTGATGTAACCAAACATCACTAGGCCATATTTATGTACCTGATTCTGTTACACTCAGTTCTGTCAATCACAGATAGTCATATGAAAGGAATCTGCTGCCTTAGTTGCTCCTGACAGATCACTCATGTTTAGAACAGAAAATTTTTGATTACTTTGTTGATCTTTCTTCCTAGGTTTTCCAAAGGACATGCTTTAAAGGCTTAACTCTAATTTCATTGCAGTTAATGGAAGCGAGTTCTGAACTGGAAAGTAATCGGCTGAATCTTAAAACAGGTTTGTGTTATTGGTCTAAGAACTGTTTCTATAGCTAAGGAAAAATCATCRATGCTCATCAATGTGAGCATTGACATCTTCTATAAAAGATCTGCTGTAGCAGTTGGAATCTTCTGATCAGTTTGAAAATCACCATTYCATTGGTGCCCATTAGGTGCTCATCAACTTGTGAAAAATCCCTTATCTTCTTTAATAATTCCCTGTTTAATTTTTGTGTTTATGTTGTGCAGCTTCTGACTGAGTTAAAATGTACAGATTCTTTACCATATACACTTGTGGGATAGCATGTTATTACGTGTGCCAAATGACATATACTGAGTTACCAGCAGTTTATGCCTCAGTTGCTCTGCTCCATTTTTTATACATGAAACTTAATCCTATCTGGCTTCTTTCATATTGCTCTAGCTGAGTGTAGAATGTAGTAAATATTTGCATCTTTCCTTGTTTTTTAAGTTTTCTTTCACTATGCTGCATATTATATATTTAGACACATATAAACAAATACACGCAGAAATTAGTATGTATGTAAAATAAACTTAAATATGGAAATCCTTTGACTGCWGCTAGACTGCTATATTCCTTAACTATGTCTATTTCACCAATGAAAATACTGTAATATGCTCAGGTAGTACAGTGTTGTTAGAAATCACAACATAGTAAATTGCCTGTTTGCTAAAAATGAGGTACAACATAAAGCATCACATTTATAAAAAARGATCAGTGACATGAGAAGTTATAAAAACAAGACTATCCCCAAAGAAAATCCCTAAAGGGATAGTCTCTTAAAAAAGAAGTTGAGGACATTTGACTGAAATTGTAGCTGTGGCAGGTAGAGTGCTCCATAATTGCAACCTAAGTTTCCAATTCAGATAGAGGTTTCAGTTTGTAGCTGCTGAACAAAAACAGAGAAGGGTGAATGTTTTTTTTCTCATCTAGTGACTGAATTGAAATGTTCTGTAATCACTAGGTTACAGTTCTTCAGTTATTGTAAACAGCAAAACTACACTGACAAAAGAATTACACCATATTATTAGCAAAAGATGTAGGTCATGTTGAATCACAAAGTGAATAATCTTGTAAATTTATACCATGTAACTTTATATAAGAATGATTATAGAYAAATTTAGATTCTTATGATGGCTCTTGACACACAAAGATTATGAAAAACGAAGACTGTCAGAGCCATGTATATTCTGATGAGCTTCTAACTAGCCCATAAACTTGTGTGGAGTTAGCAGGTTATGTTGTTCGTAGTTGAATAAATCTTTAATCTTGTTCCTGGCATGACTTAATTTGGCATTTTGATAAAASACAGAACAAATGCCTGCATTTCACCTCATAGTAAAAACCAGTAAAACAGATGGTATTAAGGAGTTTTTAACTCTAGCCAGATATTTTTGTCTAGTAAACATAATGCTGGAATAAAAAATTCATTTTAAGAACTTCTCTTACGTGCCACTTTCAAATGTACGAACAGATGTACGGAACTGAAATGCTTGCACCCTCTAAGGAGACATTCTCTCTGAAATGTGGAGTGGCCCAGATAGTGGTGGTTAAGATACTGAAKCACACAAGGAGTGCAGTATGAACAAACCTAATATTGGTGGCTAAGACGTTGAAGCACACAAGGAGTGTAACATGGATAAACCTAAKACAGTTTATTCTAAATATTTTCAAACGTGTATCTGTGATTTTATATGTTGTTTTTTTTTTTAAACAAATGTCCTCATCTGTTTCATCTGTTTAACAAGAATAGCCTTTATGAAATGTAAGTTTTATTTTCATGTGCTTTTGTTCTTGAAACACTTGTATTTTGGGGTGTTTGTGTCAGTGACTGGCTCAGTTCCTAGTTGTTGTAGACTAATAACTTTTTTGGAGCCATTACATGGTCAGTCTGGCAAGATGTACAAGATATACATATTTGCTTTAACAAGAACACATCATTAGGTATAGAATAAAATAATTATGATGGTAGCAAGCTGACAGTTGGAAAATTAAATCAGTTATGCATTTTCATGTTTGACAAATAARATTATAACCTGAAATTAAATAATTTATTTCTAGAGAGTTGAATCTAGCCTACATTAGGTCCAAGATGTACAAGTGTCGACTTAAGATCATCACCCCCTGAAGGTCACTTTGGAACTTCCACAGTTTTAATGGGGGCTTATTCCATCCAAAGAATTTGAAGAGAATGAGTGATCCACAGATATGGCTGAGATGTAAAAAGAAGTGTCTCAAAAAAAGACACTGAAAAATCAATTTCATTTCTCTGCAAAGAGAATGTCAAACGCAAACTTCAAGACAGGCAGAAGGCGGTACTCTTCACAAATTAGTAGACAGTATGTTCACAAACATTTCTCAAGGTACAGCTGAGAATCAAATACGTCAACTAAGTTCTTTTKCTATAGATTTTTTATTTTCCAGCATGTCATAAGGCATGCATTTATTTAAATAGTTGTCAGTCGATGTGCTTGTACARCATACAGGGTATATTAGATATGCTTTTTTCATCATCATTACTCATTGCCTTACTGAAAAGAAACTTTCTTTTTCTACAGTTTCTGAGAATTGAGTCACAAACAAAAGATGACAGCTGACCTGATAAGTCACATACCCATTTCCAGTTATAAAAGRCAATCATGGAGATGTCAAAGTTATCTCTTAGATAAGCTAAGGGTCAGTAATCTCKGGGTACACACTACGTGCTCTCCTACTTTTCCCTGCTGTATGATATTAACTAGATAGCTAGTGCCCCAGGAATTTTGCATCATCTAAAGGATTACAAAATACTAATAAAGAAGTAAAAAAAAAAAAATATTTAATACACAATCTGAAATGGATAAAAATTCTCCATGATTCTCTTACTCTGACCTCCATGGGCTGGACCGGGTAGATGTATGAAGTGAGGGAATTTCAAGAAGCCTGTTTTAACAGAAGAAATTGTAAAATGCAAGAGCAATTGGATGCAGCAAAAATTGATTTCATTCCAGCTTCATAACTCAAACTTCATACATTTCATAACTCTGCTACAAAAAGGGATTAAGGGCGAGTAAGYACTAGGGGAAGATATAGAGATCCTCCCAATCTGCCTGCATAACTCTGCAGTGTCTGTGACAGCTGCTAAAGGGTATGTGCAGAAGCCTGCTTAGCAACCACCGCACAGCAACTCACTCCAAAATTCTACCTCTCAGGAAACATGAGTTTCCAGTTCAGATAGAAGCATTATTTTGTAGCTGTTGAACAGTAACATAGCACATGGCAGGACTGAAAAGGTAAGACCATGAGTAAAATATCACTCCATCCATCAGTCAAGAATAAATTGCAAGGTATGCTTCAATCACAGGAATTTTTCATCAAATCTCTTAGGAATCTTCTGCCAAATCCTTTATGCTTAAGTGAGTACTCCTCCTACAGAATCATAATTTCCAGAAAAGGTTAACAGCCAAAGTTCAGTAGAAAAGGGAAAATATCTGTTGAAGCTATCACAATCTGCGGTCATAAAGTTTTATGCCAAGTTACAATCTAGCATATCAATCAAAACTTATTTTGACAATTTGCTTACGACAGCAAACACGTTAAATTTTATTGCTGAAAACCCCCTATAAAGAATGGGGAATAGAGGGACAGAGCAGGTGTATGCATAMTAAAATAACAGTGAAAGACAGCTGGCAGCAATCCACACCACTAAATGAGAGCATGCAAAGTCAGTTACTTTTACATGTAAATGCAAAAAATGTTTCCTCAGAGAAGGAAAAAAATATTTTCCCACAGTCTGTTGTGGTGTATTAGCACACAGGAAAGSACAAAAAAATTTGCTACAGACACTTTTCACCCAGTCCTATCAAGGGGAGATTTCCAGTGCAGTCTTTTTTAGTATATCTGGCCATTTTAATGCTTCACACATAAGCTTCACAGATTTATAGAGCTGCTCACTTGTAACATATCTAGATCTGGAGATATCTAGATTTGGAAATAGCTTATGAAGCTGCAGGAATATTCCTCCTGACATTGCTCACATGTCAAAAAAATACTGTGGATCCTTTGATCTTTTCAAAAAAAGGTTTATTACTTTATACAAAAGATTTCTTATTTTCTCCTTACTTTCTCTGTCTAAAGAAAATAATATATCATACTTTGAGGTGGCTACCATGAGTTTATATTTTTGTGACTAACCTAGAAAATTAATCTTTATATGACAACAAGGACCTAGAAACAATCACTTTTGCAAAAGAAGTGCTGTATTTGGAGACAAGTTCTGTTTCATATTTATTAATCAGACAGACTGTTTCTTAAAAGTATTTTCTGACAGAAAGACCATCTTTATGGTCCCATTGTTTCAATGTTGTAGCATAACATGGATTAAGATCTTAAAATGGGACTATTCTTRCATACCTCCTCAAACACAAAGAGAAGATTAATGAAATACATCATGTGGAAGCATAGTTAGAAACATTTCTGAATCCATGATGGTGTACAATGTAAATCTTATATAAAATGAAAATGGAGACTTAAGTAGATTTTCTTTCTGGGACTTCAACATTGGCATAGTAAAGAAAATGAAATTTTCAGAAAGTGAAAATAAGAACTACAAAACAAAAGGAGAGTTGATATTTCATTAGTTACTACTATGTGACAAAACAGTTAGATTTMTGTCAGATTCCTAGAAAAAAAACTTAGTATCAGAAATAAAGGTATCTTAAGACAGTCACATCATTGTTCATGTAAACAATAAATTTATGAAAGATCTTTTACCATTATCTTTGAAACATTATTCTTCTTCCCAAAAACATGATTAAAAGGTATGTTGTTCTAGTCAGATTCAGCATGATAAAAATTTTACTTGCCTTTGTACTTGTGCTTGCACACAGGCAGCATTCATGCTTCTTCAGGCAATATGAATACAGTTGTATTTCCATAAAATATCATTAAGTTCTCTGTGCCTCACCACTACTTAATTTTTTTTTTTTTTTTTAAAAAGAGAAAAACAACAACCAAAAATAATTTGAGAAGTTCTATATCTATCTCAGGGATCTTAGGGAGAGCTTGAAGATGCAGGACTTACAAATTTTATGAAAAAGTTTCAATGTTCACTCCCCCAGTCCTGAAGTGGTCAAGCACTTGGAGTGAATGATCATCGTAGGTTCCTTACAACTGGGTTATTCTAGTCTATTATTTTCTATTCTAGTCTAGACTAGTCTATTCTATTCCTCTGTGCTATGCTGCTTTATCAGACATGAATATGAATGATATATATATATATATATATATATATATTTTATTTATGTGTGTTTCAAGATAAATAATGAGCATATAAGTTTAATATGAGACATCTTTCTTCTTAAATTGTTTTATCCAGTTTTGAATTCTGACTGTGACCTCCTTTGAGTCTGTTGCCTCTGTTGCAGCAACTGCCACCTCTCTGGCTAGGTAGATTGWAGTGAAAGTGATTTCATCCTTACTGAGTAGCTGAGAAAGATTCAGCATCGAATCAGCRTTGAAGAAGACAAATCAGTTAGCTTAAATACGCATTTTGCATTAGGTCTTCAGGAATAATAGGGAAAAAACAAGCACAGATGTGCCTGTTTGCTTGGTTTCTTGCATTTTTATGTTGGTTTAATAAAATAATGGGAAAACAAATGGGATAGACAGTATGGGTCAGGATGGACAGCTCTCCTTTGGCATATTAAAGTGTCCATGATAGCCAAGCATCCTCAGTTTCCTGTCTGACCTAGAAAGCCATTATAGCTGCAGGCAAATTAAAAAACTAACCTTAAAATACAAATTTTGTTGCTGCCTAGAAATGTTTTACAAATAACTGGGGACATTTTTATTTAAAAGTCATGCAGAAAGTTGTCCAATTGTCCTATTCAAACAAACACACATCACAGAGGTTTTCTTCTTTAATGTGCCATATAAGCCAAAAGCCATGGCTTCACCTATTTTTAAGCCCTATYGTTTTAACTTATCAGTTACATGCTAGTTTTAAAGGGTCTGTGAAACATTTGACAAGACTTTAAATTTTGTTTTATTCTCAGGGAAAATATGTTTCTTCTAAATCCTCTTTTAAAGTCTAATGTTTATTGACAATATTATGTAGTAGCAATTAAGAGTTTTATAGTAATTACAATAAGATATTTTTCTTGTTTAATTACTACATTTCACTAAATTTAAATTTATTATTAGCTAACTCAACTGATAGTTGAAACTTTAACTACTTATGAATATTTTATGTATGAGAAATAATTAATATGAATATCATTTAGAAAGCCAATCTTCATCTTCATTACATCTTGCAAATAATCTTTTCAGAAACTTTTTACAATRTAGCATTGAATTATGAGTCTAAAGATGCATTCTTAAAAGCAGAAATTTTCTAGAAAATTTAACCAAAAGTGATCAGTTATTACATCATTTTTTTTTCTTAATAGCTAACTATGTGATTTGTAGCCTGCCCACAGCTTGTATTTCTCCCTGAGAGTTCATTCAGCTCTCAGAAAAATGAGAATACAGTAGTCTTGCACTTTTACTACTAAACAGATAATTTTATGCACTTGCAAGGTACAAAGCAAAGAAATTAAATAATGAAAAAGCCTGTAAGTCTGTAATAACCACTCATGTTAGGT
>NW_026623247.1:1461888-1462993 GCF_030028575.1 Malurus melanocephalus
TGGAGAAAGGAGCCCTGCTTTCGGGCTACAGCAGCCTGTCCTTGTAGGACAGCACCCCGTGAAGAGTTACCCACGTGGCAGAAGTTCGGGAAGAGCTGTTGTGATGGATGGACTCACATTGCAGAGGCTCACAGAGAGCTGCTGCTTATGAAATGAATTCATGTCAGAGAAGTTTACAGAGAATCATCTCCTGTGGGAGGGATCTCGCACTGGAGCATTGGAACGACTCCTCTCTCTGTGCCATGGTGGAAACAAATGACAATAACACCCTTTCCCTGTCTCCCTGCTCAGCTGGGGGTGGAGGTAGAGCTGGGAAGGAGGGAGGCAAGGGATGTAAGATATTTTGAAGGTTCTTATTTTATTTCTCATTATCCTGCTCCGAATTTGTTGGCAATAAAATCAATTAACATCTCTAATTTGTTCCTGTTTTGCCCATGATTGTATTTGGTGAGTGRTCTCTCTTGATCCTTGTCTCAATCAATGAATAATTTTGTTATATTTTCTCTCCCCTGTTCAGCTGTGGAGGAGAGAGATAGAGAGTCTTTGGTGGGTGTCTGGAATCCAGCCAACATCAACCCACTATATATTTTTGTAAGATAATTAAACCTATTGYTATGGCACCTCTGAAAGACATGACCTAAGTTAAAGTTTGGTAGAAAAGGCCAAAATACTCTATGCTCAACACCCAATAGTTCTACAGTATAGTAAAAGAAAAATATAAGGACTTCCAGGTGAGCTATGTGCTGCTCCAGCACAAGAGAAGAAGTTACACAAAAATTTTAATATAATCACACTTTTAAAAAGGAAGTTTCTATATGGATGTAAATTTTCAGTGTATGGCTAATTGTACAACTATCAATAAATGTAGAAGATGAAAACTGTAAAAATATTGAAAGGACACAACATCACTATATATTTTMAATATGGTCAAAAGCAGTATTTTGTGAAAAGTTTTGTTTCTAAAATTACTCAGAATGACAGAGAAGTGACTGAGGCAAATAATAAGAAACTTCATGAAAATCAGGCACCAAATTATTTGAGATGAGTTTTGGATGCATGCAGGATAAAAAAAAAAAAAAAAAAAAAAAAAAAAAAAAAAAAAAAA
>NW_026623247.1:1463883-1473820 GCF_030028575.1 Malurus melanocephalus
GATATTGAAATTTAGATTAAAATCTAAATTATGAAAAGTCTGACATTATCTTGTAAACTATTGTCTGCTCCTTGTGTACTGCAGCCTGAATCTTGCCATATGCTACATAGAACTCTGCAGATAAAATTTGATACTTTGACTATTTTGTGACTTAATGTATCCATCAAGTAAAATGACTCTTTCCTGTTTTCCTTTTCTCTCTGAAGGATATCCAGTGTTTTTCCACTATAGCAATATCTGATAGACAAATGGCAAAACAGTGGTATTCAACATGTTCAAAACTGAAGATTTTTCACAGATGCACCTTTTCAAAACACACAGGAGCTGAGGAAAAGGTTTCAGAAATATTCTCCATAGAATTTTTCAAAACTGAGATTAAGCCATCTATTATTCCAAAATAATGTGATTTTATTTCAAAAGTAGTAATTTCCCATAATATTTTTGATGGTAGAAGTTTGATTTAAAACAATTTATTTTCCAACACCTTTTCAAATAAGAAAGTCAGCATAAAGCATTATATTTCTTCACTACACATCTGATACTATGGCTTCTTCTATTTTGGTAAATTCATTTAAAAAAAAAAAAAAAAATGTGCTTTTATTTTTTTTTTTACATTACTTACTCAAAGTTATTTAATGTTAGGTTCAGTATTATATCTGTACTTTAAAAAATATTTCAAGACTTATTATCATAGAATGGCTTGAGATGGAAAGGATCACCAAAGATCATCTAACTGCAACTCCCCTGTCATGGACACAGGCATTTTCCKCTAGTTATGCTTGTCCAAAGCTCCTTCCAACCAGACCTTGAACATATTCCAATGATGGAATATTCATATTATTTCTGGGCAACCTGCTCCAGTGCCTCATGACTCTAATAATAGAAAACATCTTCCTTATGCACAATGTAACCCTAAATCCTTATTCTGTCACAACAGATTCTGGTAAAGAATCTTTCTTCATCCTATTTTCCAAGACCACTCAYCTATTGGAAGGCTGCAATATGGTCTCCCTAGTCTACTTTTCTTCAGGCTGAMCAATCCCACCTCTCTCAGCTTGCTTTTACAGAAGAGCTGCTGCAGTCTTGTGGTCATTTTTGTGGTCCTCCTCTRGACCAACTCAAGTAGGTTCATGGTTTTCTTGTGCTGGAAAACCCAGATCTGAACRTCAGACTTCATGTGGGATCTCACCAGAATGAAGTAGAGAGGAAAATCACCTCCCTCACTATGCTGCCTGTCACTGATTACTTAGGTGACCAGGTGCTGTCTGCACCCTCCTTTCAGGCAGTTGTGAAGAGCAWTAAGGTCTCCCCWAAATATCTTTTTCTCCAGCCTGATCAACCTCMGCTCCCTCAAGCAAACCCCATAACACTCATGCTCTAGATCCTTCAGCAGATCCACTGCACTTTGAATGTTCTTCAGCACCTCAATGTCCTTCTGGTTATAAGGAACCTAAACCTTAGAGGTGCTGCCTTACAAGTGCCAAGTGCAGGTGCATGATCACTGCCCCTCATCCTGCTGGCCATAAGCAGGATGCTGCTGGCCTTCTTGGCCACTGCTGGCTCATGTTCAACTGGTTGTGAAACTTGTGAAAGTCCTTTTCTGCCCAGGAGCTTCCCCAAGCATGTAGCACTAATGGGGTTGTCCCCCAGGTGCCGGACCCAACACTTCACCTTGTTGAACCTCATGCAATTCACCTCAAGCCATCAATATAACCTGTCCAGATCCCTCTGCAAAGTCTTCCAACCATCCCACTCCCGCCAAATTAATGTTATCAGCAAACCTTTTTAGGTAAGTTTTCAATCCCCTCATCCAGATCACTGATAAAGATCCCAAAGGACTGTATGAATGAGTGCCCTGAAAGGCTAAAATSTGCCCTCARGAAGTCCARGGTARACATTTKGTTGACCAACAATCCTTACTTTRCCAGCAATCAAAGATCTATWATTCCATGGTCACTGWCCARTGATGGCCCCCMAGCACCACATGTCCCACAGCCMTTCTCTGTTTGCAAACTGCAGATGTGGCAGGGCACTGTCCTGGCAGGCTCCCTCACCAGCTGTGTCAGGAATTCCCTTCCACACACTCCAGGAACTCCCCGAGTGCCTCCTCTCCACTGTGCTGAGTTTCCAGCAGACATTTGGYGAGTTAAAGTCTCCCACAAGAGCAGGGCCAGTGATCGTGAAACATCCACAACAGAACACCTCAGCTGCCCCCTGAGCCTGGCTGGGAGCTCTGTCACAGACTCCAGCAGGTTCTGTGCCTTGCTGGCCACCCCTCTGATTGTCACCACAGGCACTCAGCCTTATCCCCGCTGTCCCTGAGCTCTGTGCAGTCAAACCCTCCCCAATGCACAGAGCCGCCCCAGCGCCTCTCCCTCCTGGCCTGACCCTTGTGAAGAGCTTGGGGCCATCCCCTGCAGCACTCCAGYCATCCCCCACATTTCCATGATACTTATTTTCTTATTCCTTTTTTCATTCCTTYCCCCAAGGAAAGACAAAAGCAAGATTTCTTTTCACCACAGGAGTGCAAACCCATTCTTAGTCAGTCACCTGCTCTGCAGATTATATTCCCTGAAGTAAATTGTGCTATCCAACAGACATGCTATTAACTGCATGTAGTCCCAATGGTATATACCCTACCCCAGCTAGATGCTTAGAAATACGGTACATCTTCACCACCTGATACACTCTGGACCTTTACAATCATACAGGCTAAAGTAGTCTTGGAGAAGAAAATAAGAGAGCTATACTTAATGCTGTCAGATTCTGAAACATGGAGAAATATTTKAAATAACAACTGATAGCTAGCAAATTCAAAATCAGTTAAAATGCTTAACTTTGATTACATGCATAGGTTATGTCTGCCATGTAGTCTACATATGTCTTTATTTTTGAATTTATAACATCAGAAAATACATAACAGTAACATGACCTTGAGTATTATAAGCAATATCTTATAGGACATTTCCAYTGAAATTAACAAAATTTCACACATGTATCTAAACAAAAATCAGGGCTAAAAGACTGAGAAGGATTTTATGTTAGCATGATAGGAAGCTGCATTATACAACTTACTTAGAAAATAACTTGGTTTTGATTTTATTATAAGGACTTTTCATATTTGATCTCTCAACAGTGATTCCTTAAATCTTACTGGATAAAAAGGGCATTTCAGGATACCTTTTCAAGTAAATGATTGCTACCCCAAATATTTAACAAAGAACATCTTATCAGAAAAACTGACTAATTTAAATTTTTTCCTCCCCTTTTATGTTCAGATTTTTTTCTATGATTTTKATGATAGCTCTCCAAACTCAGACCTAAAATTATTATTTTTCTATCTTCTAGCAGACTACTCAGAAGCACTTTAGTTTTCCTGTTGCAGTGGCGTTTACAATTATTGTTAAAATACTTTATACTTTTACAACTTCTAAAAGTTTTGAAAACCTTCAGTCTTGTCAGCTAGTAATCTCCTTCATAATTAAAATGGGCTAATATTTCAAGTCCATCCTTATGGGAAGAAAAATGTGAAACACTAAACAATCTTGCTTAAATGAACCAGATTTCATTAAGGACTACAGCTCATTCTGATTGCTGTAATAATTTGTTTTTGTAAAGGAAAACCAAACAGATTAAGGAACATGGCATGTGTTTTGATGTAAAGAGATATATCAAGASTATGTGTTAGCAGAGGATACTTAACCTTTACTTCTGCAAACTCCTGTTAGAAAAGAATAAAAAAGTCCTCCCAGAAACACYGTTATTCTGATATAAAACTTTGCCATGTGAATTTAGAGAGAAATCTGATTTTCTCTCAGTGTCCATATAAAGGATTTTTGCTTCTGTGAACATGCATTATTAGTAATTCCCTTATCTCTCTTTCTGCAGTCCTTAAAATCTCTTTACCTTTACATACATGGTTTATGAGGATTTTGAATACAAAGCCTTTGGAATATATGTGACTAAGCCCACTGGGGTACTAGTTTCAATGAGCTCACACATACACTTTTATATATAATTACTTCATTTACTGATATTTTTCAGTGGATTTGAAGTAACAACTSTTTAAGCTAATGTATTAAACATAGAAACAAAACTCTCTGCACTCAGAAACAGACTTTTTTTCTAAGTATGAGATGCTAAGCTTTTTACCATGGCTAGCAATGCACCACTTAAGAGAAAAATCTTCACAGACCTGCAATCTATGTGATTTCAAAATTCAATCTCACAGGATAAAATATTAAGAAACTTACTTAAATATAAAAAGATAAATACAGGAATAAACCTTTAACAATTTTATGAAGACAAATTGAAAACATCCCACTAATAACACAAGTTGGTGGAAGCCACTACNAAAAAAAAAAAAAAAGCCTTGAGACAAATTCAATATGGATAAGCAGCAGGGTAAGGAAAATTGGAGAATAGAGGTCATGCTTCAATAAACCAACATAGCTACAAMAGAAAGAATCAATCTGTGGCAGATKATTATTAAAACATTTTTARGCTGTCCAAAAGTTTGTGATAYAGTCAGCAAAAAGAGTCAAAACTAAGTAACGCCTTTTCCTCCAAATGCTTCTGGARTAAGAGGCCTGCTTGATAGAGCAGTTGATAGAACCGAGTAATCAAACTGYAAATGGAACATAGAAGAGAATATGGCTGTGGGAACAGTGAATTTGTGGGAACAGTGTTAACTGCAGAGAATTCTGGAATATTTGGAATATTCCAGTGATAGCAATCTTCCCCACAGGAGCTCATATTCATAAGGTTAGCATCAAATGAAGACACTGCTGTTCCTCTTCTGGGATACTGAATTTAATGATATCTCTTCTTCATTTCCAATAAGAATTAACAATACACTCAGCTTCTTCTCTTTTAGCTGTCAAGTGGCAGTCTTTACTAATTATATGTTGTTTTACCAGATSTGTTGCAGGATGGTTGGACTCCAACCATCTTTTCCAGCCTAAATGGTTCTCTGAGTCTACATTAGAATACSCCTTCTTCTTACAAGATTACAAGGGAATCATGCTGGTAATCTTGTCCATTGAAAGATGTTGGCTTAAATCAACATCTTTAATCTAAAACTTCCAAAAATCAGTAGAAAAATAGTTTTCCATGCTTCAGCTGAAGCACCAACAACTTCCAGACACTAAGAGAAGTTTGCAACTAGYATATTTGCACTGGTGCTTTATGTCAACAGTTGTGAATCACATAGCATAGTTTCTCCAGAAGTTAGGCAATTGCAAGCACTTCAGTAAAACTGATGATTTTGGGTTTTGGTTTTTTTGGTCAGAAGAAAATCAGTCAAGACTTCTTTTACTGTGTTCTGTGCTTTCCTCAATAAGAAAAAAAGATTTCTGTCCACAACTCATCTCCTGAACTTGGTAGCTGAAGGACCAGGTAGGTTTGAGTGCATGAGCATCCCCTAACTACCACAAGCAAAATACACTTATTTTGTTCCATATCTGTGTTCTATTCAGTTCCATGAGAAGACARTTCTCCACCTGATACATGTTGATAAGGTTTCACCACAAAGTGCTTGAAATAAAATACYGGCCTTAAAAGATTGTTCTATTGTCCTAGTTCTGTTGCCTCTTCCACCAAAAAAGTTGTGTAAGGCCCACAAGGGACTCTTCATAAAATAATCTCATATKTTCCAGAAAGTAAAGGCAATGATAATCCAAAATACAAATTTTAAAAGTCTCAGCATAGGATAGATGGCACTTAGTATTTTGCAGCTTTTCCCCTAAAAACCTTGAAATATGAAAYCATGTGAAACTAAACCAAACTCACAAACTCCTGTCTTGATAAGCAGAAGATTTTTTTTTTTTATTGGATTCTAAGTTATTAGGCAGTGATAAGCAACTTCCAACTTGAACTTCTCAGGTTGCCTTAGTGTGCCTTTGTGACACCAGAGAGTAAGACTGTTACCCATTCACTAAGTTTTTTGATGGTGATTTGATGGACCTACCTTTTTTAAGGCAGAGAAAAGAAAAGGGAGGAGAGGAAGAAATTGTCTAATTGAKTTTTAAGAATTTTGGTAAGTTCTAATCTTATTTGGGATCCAAAAACCATCTAAAACAATAGAAAGAATTCTTGCATTCAGTCATAGCTGAATAAAGCCTGTTAAATATAAATCTTGACTCTATTTTAATTATGGATCTTCTCTAGCACCTAGTTATACAAAATAACACTTTTGTAAAATGGCTTTGTCAAGAAACCACTATCTCCTTTTTGATATACAATGGCAAGCAACAATTAACATAATTACTCCCAGTTCTCATTATATAATTATGCAATTTATTGTACAAGTAATTAAAATATTGCAATTTAATAAATTGAAGATTCAAAACATATCTAATTTATATGCATAACTGCACTAGAGTTTTATTGCCCTTGTAGTTAGCTAAWTTTTACTACAAATTGCAATAGGTTCAGTTGTTCATGCAGACATTATTCACGGCATTGTCAAATGTCTCAAATATTATTTACACTGAGCAATCAGAAGACTATTTTGGAGAACCTTATGCCTAACAAGTATTTAAAATTCCTCCAAAAGTTAGTCTGAAAGTTATGTATAAATTAATATAGAATTCCAATACCCACTAATACTTTCAAGCAGTTTCTACACATAAATTATTCGGATTGCATCTCTGTGTTGGTGTTTGGTGTAAATGATAATTTTAAACTTAAGTATTCTTCAGTGTTTCATCTAGTGTAAGACAATTTACGTTTCAGTGCATCTGGGATGGTCTTCAACTACAATATCATTCACAGGATGCTAACCTCAAAGGTGGTAGTCAAAAAATTTTAGTTTACTRTGTCTAATCTCTCTGATCAATAGGACCAATATTAAAATAAATTTAAATRGTATGATCTGTATACTCATGCACAGTCCAAAAGTAATTTAGCAGACTTTTGTGTTTGACTCATTTGATTTTCAGATGTGAATTTTTCTTTGTTTTATCTGGATGGAATTAGCTAATTATTCATCTTGAATGAGGACATATTCAATCTTTATTTCTCTTACTGAGTTCACTTTCCYTAATGAAAGCAGACAACAATTTAACTGATTTAATAAATGTACAGGATTTATAAACATTCTGGACAATTCAATTTGCAACTTAAACAACCAAATTATTTTCTGACTGTCAGAATTTGCACACTGTTTAGACGTCCGTTCTACTGTCCATTCATCTACAATCACATGATCAGATCTATAAAGAAAAAATTTTAAAATTCCCTGCTGTGGTCAATACTGTGTCAAGAAAATGGTAAATCAGYCTTTTCTTCATCATCACCCAACACTTCAAAAATTTTTGTGCTATTCTCACATTTAGTTATTTTGGATTTATTTCAAATTTGATGAAAAAGAAACTTGGAATCAATCTCAGTAAAAAAACATAAGGTAAAAACCAATATAATTATTTTGAAGATCTGCAGTAGAAACAGAAGAAAAAAAAAATATAATCTCTAATTCCTAAATAATGACAGAAAAAACGTGCTCATCCTTGCTGTCTTTATACTGGTCCATAAGAAMTTTTTTAGTTTTCACAGTTTAAATACCATACTGAACTGTATGATTTTTTTTTTTCTCTCTAGCAGCTCATGAATTTCCAAATGTATAGAGCAACAAGATATGTATAGGATAACATATCTAAATATACTACACACTACAATTTTAGATTAAGTTGTATTTTTAGGTCAAATTTGAAAACTATATGCATGTTTATAAATAGATATATATTGATCCATGACTCTGTATGCTATAAAACAATAAACACCAGTACTTYAATTCCTCATAGTTTTATCCCATCAGAGTGTTTTGCAGACAGGAATATTCATCTGAATATAAAAATATTCATTGTGAATGAAATCATTGCACATTGTTCCATTTATTTTCCAACTATAATGTAATATTCTGTACCTTGAAGCCCTCCAAATTTCRCTCTTATTGTTAGCATAGCAATGATGTGTTTCAACATGTGTTTCATCATTGTATAGTCATTGATTCCRCATTGTTAACACAAACTTGTGAAACTGAAATTAAATAGAAAAGTAATTTAGAAATATATCTTTTAAATGGTATAAACAGTGTTCCCAGCTCTCAGATTTTAGTGGAAAGCCTATGCTATTGTGAGGTATAAGGGTGTCCTATTTTTTTTCTTTAACTCAGTGTCACCTATGGAAATGACATTATTACAACTTAGTGTGAATTATTCTGTCATCACCTTATTATCCATATTCMTATGTATCTGAATTATTTTAATACATAAAATTTATAGCAATGTGTTAGTCTCATTTAACCATGATTATTCAGTATTGTATGGTTTTATTATGTCAAACTTAATTAATGGTATTCAGTTTCCATAAAGTCTAGTGACTAAACAATTTTTAGCATTATCGAGGGCAAGTCTACATCACTGTAATTCTGAAGGCAGTCGAAGTGGTAGAGATTTATGTTTGTGCAGCAAGATAAAGAAAGCATCTTGGATTCTGCATCTCAAGAATGATCGCAGCAGAATAAAAAACCTTCACACTTAGCAAAACTGGAAAGGTAAAGTGGCCAAGGTAACAGAGAGTCTATTTATGAAAGAGTGACCAGGGCCAAGTGCCGTGAATCAAAGATGAGAAAATATATAGCCTCACAGAAATACTTCCAAAACAAACATATATTTGTATCTGATTAAAGAATAGGTTTTGTGAAAGWAGGCATGCATTCAATTAAAGGTATGAGTAACAAGCAATTGCTATGTTAGCTACACAGGCTACATTGATGACCTCATGTGGTAGCTGTAACATTACCTGTTGCTAATGTAGAGGAGCTGTGAGAATGGCAGATTTTCATGTACTCTTCTGATCTGACTGGCTGGAAAATGGCAAATGTTGAACAAAATCGAAGAATTCTGTAGGCACAGTGAAGGCTTTAATGATGACTTTCCACCTCATTTTCACTGCTCAGGGAAAATGTTGACCTTCAAGAACAATAAGAGGCCATCGTAAATCTTGCTTTCATCTTCTGTGTCAAAATGTCAGACGTAAAGTAACTGCTTGTTAAACAGAAATTAAATGCAAGATGCTTTTTGAAAGCAATGGAAACACAATGAAACTATATAACTTAAATATCTAATCTACATTGGATTTGAAATATTCAAATCGGTGACGATGAATTCTTCAAACTGGTCATACTGTCTACATATTATATATTTTAAATATAATTAACACTTAAGGTTAACTTTMATGAATAACTCAACTCCATATTTGTTTGTGATTTCTCAAAAATKTTACTTCATTATATTTTCTACTCTTATTTTTTTGAAATATAAAAGTGGTAAAAATATAAAATAAAACTAATAATARTACAGAAAGAGTTACAAACCATAACAAAGACAAAATCTGGAAAACCCTGTAAAATTAAACCAGAACACTTTTAGATTGTAGTTTTGTCATGGTTTTACTCGGTCCAATTTTTGGTGCTCGGGGGATGGGACCAAGAAACCACAAAGATGGCTCCTGTGAGGAAGTTCCAGAAGYTTTCTCCTTGTTCTCCAGCAAAAGGAGCCCCCCGCTGTGTTTTAGAGCCAATCCATTRTGGCTCTGAGGTTGATGGACAGGCTGCCCATCAGGCCTGGGCCAATTGCACAGGTTGGTTACACCTCTGTGATGATGTATTGCCTGTGCTTAAAAAGAATTCAAAACAAGATAGGGGCAGCCGCCATGTAGTTTCAGGTTGTTAGTATTTAGTTTTAGTATCATGCACTGGGGAAAAGCAGAGCAGGAGGGGGAGGAAATGTAAGAAGAAAAATGGAGATCCAAGATCACAGTAAGGAGAAGATGGGATGGGTTGCTGTGCTGTGCTGTTGCTGTGGTTCTCGAGCATGGAGAAAATAAGTTGTTATCGAAAGGACTATTTCATCAATGAGAGACCTGCATAGAAAAG
>NW_026623247.1:1474179-1487803 GCF_030028575.1 Malurus melanocephalus
GGAGGGGGATGGAGAGGGATGACCTGGGGAAAGAGACCGGAAAATATAACAGGTGTCTTAAAATGTCTGGTTTTATTTTTCTTCTCCTTGTAAATTTTCCCCTATCTTTTTTCCCCTCCCCAGTGCAGTAGTATTCTTAGTAGTTTTTAGTAATAATCTTTTTTTTAACTTAAGTTTTTCAGCCTGTCTGACCATTCTCTGGAGCATATATGTATCTTTCACTCAATTATGTTATGTTACCTGAAAGCCATAAATCTTAGTGTTAATTGGGCTTTTGCTCTCCCTTCTGCCTCTCAGGTGGAGGGAAGGAAGAGAACGTCGTGGGTGTGGTGTTTTTTGCTTTTGGTCAAGTTCAAACCATGACATTTTCRGTGCTGTGACTCGGATTGGGAAAAAATCAGGTTTAAACCCACAAGTTTAAAATTGTAAACACACAAAAAAAAATCTAATCATTATTAAAAATTTCTGAATGCTGCAATATTTGTGGTTACCAAAGTATAGCAATCCTAGTAAGAACTTAGAAAATAATAACATAGAGCATGTAAATTAATTGTTTTCTTTTGTACTGATGTTTAAATACTATMTTAATGTATTCGGTTTTAGTTCTTCCTAATGCCAAGAAAAGGTAAAATTCTCTCATCTTGGTTGTCTTTTGTCAATATTGTCTCTTTCTGTTACAGCAGCAGAACTTCTGCAGTTCTTTTTAAGAGTTTCTCTGACTGACTCTGATATTTTTTATTCAATGACCRGAGTGAAAAAGACAACTCTTTTTCCTCATAATCACATTTCTCTGTGTGAAACAATACTAAGACTTTATTGTTGTTGAAATGTGTTCATTTTTTTAATYGGTATATGACAGTGCATTAGGATGTGCATTAAGCTTTGTGTTTTCCAGTGTTAGGCATAAAAGTTTGGCCTTGAGAACTTTTATATAATATTTCTTCTGATGTAGAGAAACACCCTGAGCAGTAGATCTCAGCTAGTATGTCTCTAGCATTTCTCTCCTCCCTCAACATAATCCTCCCACCTCCAACAATATTTTCCCCTTACTCCTTCTGACTTATGTTGCAAAGAATCACATTTGAAACATAYCTTAAAGAGGGAGATGAAATAACAACTGCATGCCTATTCAACATTTAAAATCACCCATTTCATAAAATATTTAAGCTATATTTCATAAAAAGTAAAAATTTATGCTGTCTTCCATTTCACTTTACATGAAGCTGAGAAATGTAGAATGAACATCTTCCATAATTCAGTTCCACTCACTTTGATCCTTTACCATAAAATATGAAGAAGGTGATAAGACACAACAGAGAAGTTGTATTGGGTTTAACTGGCCAGGTGTTGGGAGTGGAGGTAGGGCTGCAGGGATGGTGTCTGTGGAGAGTGACTGGTGTTGYTCAATGCTGGACACAGACAATTCCATCTAGCTCAAAAAGACCCATGGCAATCTAAACTGGGACCCTCAGCCAACCTGGTCTTTATGGAAGTACGGCAAAACCCTGCCCACCAGTGTGAGGAAGGAAGGAAAAAAATGTGTGAGAAAGAACCCTGAAAGCACCAAAACCAGATTTAAGTGTGTGAGGAAGAGCTTCAGACACTGGAGCAGGTACCCASACTGCAGCCTCTGGAATACCTCAGGCCAGAGCAGGTAGATATTTCCTAAGGGCCTGTTGTCTGTGGAAAGTCCCCACAGAATTGGGGGGGTAAGTGTGARAAGGAAGGATCAGTAGAGGTGAAGTGTTACTAACTGACCACAATTTCCTTTTCCTATCTCCCTGTGTGGTGTGGAGGRGGGAAGATTGGGAAGCTGGGAATGAAGGACACTTCAGATGAGCCTGGGAAGAATTAAGGGTGAGAAGGAGTTATTACAGTTTTTGGTTTTGATCCTTGCCTGTCTCAATTTTAGTTTATGATAAGTAAATTCTCCCCAAGTTCAGTTTGTTATGCCTTTCACAGTCACTGGTGAAAGATCTTGCTGTCATTAGTTTGACCTGTCAAAGTTTTTATCATATTTCCTATCCCTGACCTGCTGAGGAGAGAGAGTGAGAGACCAGCTGGATGGGGGTTTGGAAGCCGGCCAGAATAAAAGGCTTCTAAGAGAAAAACTCTTATTGTCTGTGTGTTTCATGTACATGAAAATTCTGCTACAATAATCCATAAAACATTGAGAAATCCCTAAATACATGGGCTATARGTATAAAATAATTACATAGTATTGGTTTGTACAGAATATTTCATCCCACCTGTTCCATACTATCATTTTAGATAGCAATAATAAAATATTAACATTCACATACTTGGTGCTAYTCACCAGCAAACAGCACCTCATTTCATTTATTATTATGTAGTGGCAGTTTTCAACAATGTGCTTTCTTGCATCAATTACATGAAAAAGGAAGAAATGTCCATTCTTTCATAACCTATTGTAATTGGCTTGAACATTTACTGATTTGATAGTATATTTTGTTAGATGCTTTTGAAGATAAATAATATTATATGTTTTCAGAGGAAATAAGGAGGAATTTCCTTTTTAACTTTGCAACCCAGAATAACTCTGAATGAAGTCTCTGCAATGCTATTTTTCTACATTTTGGAAGGGAAATTATGACAGAAAAAATAACCTCCAGAGCACATAGCAGAGTCTTACAATCTCCCTCAAGATTCATATTTTGAGGTAAATTAATATTTACTTCACTCTGGAGCACTACTTCCTCAAAAGTGATGCATTCACAGCTATCTGCTAGTAATGAGAAAAAAGCATAGTGACCTTTAAAGAGTAGGGAGATAAATTTCCCAACTTTGGAAATTAAGCTCAGATAAGTAAACTTTAACTGCAGCTATCACCTGGACTTTTTATTCAAAATAAACTTTTATCTAATGTTTGCTTTCATTATTCATGTGGCATGTTTCCTGATAGTGTGACAAGGAAGTGTTAAATTTTATTCCAGACAAAATTTGCGGTAAATGCAGCTGCATTTGCTGGCTAAGAGTGTACTCATCGGCACACATGTTTCAGTTCTCCACAAAAATAAATGTTCAAGGACATTCCATCATATATTTTTGGCTACACCTCACTACTCAACTCTATGAATTGAGATAAATTGATTGCAAACATAACATACTGAGATTTTTGCTTAGGATTTCTAGCTCCATTTTAAAATTTATAACTACTTCTGCCTTATCTTTTCTTTACAGATCAGTCTAATTTCTTGCTGTACAGCAAAGCATYTTTTAAAGTGTCTGCTGGTAATGACAACTTATGGCATTCCTCCTTCTAAATTATTCCACATAAGACTGACCCTCAGAATATTTCTATCTATTTTCAATAAAATTGAAGATTTTGCAATTTACTTGTTTTGYAGCTCTTCCCATATTCCATGTTTGCTACAGTCTAAAGTAACCCACCTCAAGTGACTCATGTATTTCATACTATGGTGARTTAACCCTGGATAAATCCATCATCATGGCCATCCTCAGCTGGATAGGGAGGAGAAAATATAATRAAAGGCTCATAGATTGAAATAAGGACAAGGAGAAATCAGGCACCAGTAAATGTCATGGACAAAACAATTAACCTAGAGAGACAAAATCCTTACCAGTCAAATCAGAATAGGGTAATAGAGAAATAAAATGAAACTTTATTACAACATACCCCTTAGCTCCCCTGCCTCCTGGCTTTAACTTCTCTGTCTCCTCCTCATTGGGGCCCATGGCAACAGGGAATGGGGTCAGTTCATCATGCATTGTCTTTTCTGCTCCTTCCTTCTTAGAGGGAGGACTCATTACACTTTTTCTCTGCTTCAGGAGGGGGTGACTCCCCTCCTACAGGACACAAACTCCTGTAATCTCAGTCCATCCCATGACCTGCAGTTTTACATTAATTGTTTCAACATGAGTTCTGTCCAGGGGATCCACGCTTTCAGGAACTACTGCAGCATGAGCTCCCCTCTCCGTGAGTCAAGGTTTCTGCCAGAAGCCTGCTCCAGAATGGACTTCCTACAGGGTTACATCCTCCATCCACCTTGCCAGGCATGGAGTCCTCCAGGAGATGCAAGAGGATCTCTGCTCCAYCAGGGATCCCCATGGGCTGCAGGGACATAACCTGCATCACTATGGTCTGTAGTAGAGGCTTCAGAGGAGTGTCTGCTCTGCTGCCTGGAACAACTCCTGCCCCTTCTTCACTGGCCTTGGTGTCTGAAGGGCTGCTGCTGTYTCATGTTCTCTCTCCTATCTTCTCTAGGTAGTATTGCCCAGCAGGTTCTTTCTTTTCTCCTTAAATATGTTTTCACAGAGCAGCTACCATTGCTGCTGATAGGCTCAGCCTTGGCCATCCTGGGCTCTGTCTTGGCACTGACAGGCGCTGACTCTAAGCCACAGGAAAAGCTTCTGGCAGCTTCTCAGAGATGCCACCCCTGTAGMCTCTCATTTCCAAAACCTTGTCACAAAACCCCAATGCAGGCACCTATATTTAAACAGACATTTTGTACTGTTGGTGGCATCTCTGTACCATATTCTGCAATCTCTTTTTCATGTTTCATGACACCAAATATTCTGAGTATTTCATTATGAGAATGGAAGACATGAAAACACCATGGGAGAYCACAGCTTGAACAGATGAGCATGAAGGTCTATCTGGAAGGTTTATCTAATTCTCTTTCCATCTGGAAAGAGGAAGTTTTTCTGATTACATTGCTTTCTGATGCTGTTGAAAACATTTTTTCTTTCTCCCCACAATGACATGGTTAACATCATCCTTCTTGCCTTGAAATTGTTAGGCAAAAATCCACCCGTAGATTGGCTAATGTAGACACTGTAGAMGCCCTGATTAACTATTTAGAAACAGTGTAAAGCACCACCAATGTATCATTGACCATCCATATAGTACATTCTCACATCTCCCTTACAGACGTGTTTAACGAGGAGTTTTGAGTGAGGAAGGCTTCAGCCAGTCTTTTGTCAACAGGATGCATTGGTGTATTSTAGGCACAGGTAGGTAAGAAACTCGAGCCTTATCCATGGTAACAGTCAAAGCAGTGCTTTGATTGGCAGTAGGTAGCTTAGCAGTCCTATTGAAGCACTATAATCCCCTGATAACCCTGTGGAAAAAAAACTCTGTAGTAGTGTCAAATCTGTGAGTGCTCAGTCATATCTCTCAATATTTAATCATTAAATTAATAAAGCTTTGGTCATTGAGAATATATACAACTTAGAGGAAAATACCTRCATTTTTCATACATTAGTTACTTYTGTTGGACTACTATAATGTCCTTAYTGTTAAGCCCCACAAGATGCAATGATGCATACTTAGACTATGCTGGGAGTACAAAATAGTAAGATGTTGAAATGGCAAATAAACCTTTGGACATTCTTTACCTAAAATGGATAAAAATTATCAAAGCTTTGTTCCAGAAAGGCTGAAAAGGCACAAGTGTTGGTTTATTTTTTAAAATTATTTTTATTGCTGTTATTATTATTATTTTTATTATTAACTTGTTTAAATTTCATTCTYCATTTAAAGAGGTCCTATCAGCATATTGTTGGTTCATGTACTATTTTTGGCAAAGATACTGTTGTGCCCTTTTCTATAGAAATAGAAATAGCATTTATAAATAAAAAACCTGCCCATACCTCCTATTAGACTGGTTCAAATATGAAAATAATCTCTACATATATTTTAAAGTGACTTTTATTAACATCAAAAGGTCACTCTTTAGGAAAACTAGTATAAAATTTCTGCCATATAAATTTAAGAACAATATGTATCAACAAAGATGTGACACATTTGTAAAGATCGACATTTTTATTTATTTTGATTTTTAAAAAGGTTTTATTGATTTTTTGATTGCTTTGATTGCTCAATGTTGACTTCACTTCAGGCTTACTGTTTTTCAATGAAGAATTTTACAAAGAAATAGATAAGATTTATTGTTATTCACTCTTTAAAAAGTGTCACAATACAGAGGGCCTTTATSATTTATACTTGCTCATATTTCTCAGTGAAGGCATATGTTTCCATCTTTCTTTGGCTTACATTAGAGCTAACAACATATATTTATGTTGCATATAACATTTCCTGGAAACATTGCATAAGTCCAGCTAGCAGACTTAAAAATATCAGAAATACTRTATAAAAAAATGGTGGCCTGCAGGACCAGGAAAGTGATTGTTGCTTTGTGCTCAGCAGTGGTGAGGCCACACCTCTGARTGTTGTGTYCAGTTCTGAGCCTTGCATTTCAAGAAAGATTTTGAGGTGCTCAAGTGTGTCCAGAGAAGAAMAGAGCAGGTGAAGGATCTAGGGAGTCAATTGTATGAGAATGAACTGAGGGTGCTGGAGTTCATCCTGGAGGAAAAAAGACTCAAGAGAGACTTTACTGCTCTCTACAACCACCGAAAAAGAGGGAATAGMAGGAGGGGGTCAGTCTCTTCTCCCAGACTGCCAGGAACAGGACAAGAGGAAATGGSCTCAAGCTGCACTAGGGGAGGTTCAGGTCAGACATTGGAGACAATTTCTTCACTAAGAAGGTTTTCAGATATTAGAACAGGCTGCTCAGTGAGGTGGTGGAGTCACCATCCCTGGAGGTGTTCAAGAAACAACCAGCTATGGTACCTAGTGCCATGGTCTGTTTCAGAGTACTGATCAGTCAAAGGTTCAACCCAGTGACCTTGCATGCCTTTTCCAGCTGAAATGCTCCTGTTATCCTATGATTCTGTGATAAAGGCCACTTCAGGTGCAATTATATTTTATTATTGGCAGAGCTACAATATTGAAGTAATTTATCTGTTTAGTAGAGGAATAAAGTCTTACTATTTATTCTGTGCAAGAAAATTCAGTAAACCATACTTTTACCTTGAAATTGCCCAGTGACATGCCTTATTTCACTAAATAAAGCTTTGTTGTAGCCAAAGCCACCTGGGTTTTTGTCCAKTGAAGTGTTTTTTCTCATGTCAATTATTCTGCAACATAAAATGTGCCAAAARTAGAGCTGATTTATTAAAGAAATTAAGTCGTGAAATTGATATTTAAAGTAAGGTTGCTTTTCTGTRCATTATACTATAATATGCCTAATGATGTCAGCTGTATGGCTGACTAATCTGTAATTCTGAGCAATTGCKGTATCATAGAATCATTTAGACTTAAAAAGATCTTTATGATCATTGAGTCCAACTGTTAGCCTAGCACTGCCAAGTTTCYTGCTAGAAATAAAGATGAACAGTAGAAACATGATTTATGTATATATTTGGGTGTGGTTTCATGCAAAAGCATTTACTTTATAGTACAGTGACCTGCAATMAAAGCCTCATATATTTTCTAGCACTTTTACCAAAACCAAATAGTAGTAGAAACTTTGTGAAATGTAAAGATAACACAGACGTGTATTTAAACACACTGCATTTATTTTCATGAGATCTGATAACTTACTTGCATTGTATCATTCTACCAGGGAGAAAGACAATAAATTGGTTCCTTCTAATGACCATGACCTTTCAGAGTCATGCAGAGTCAAAAAACCTATTGCTTGTTTGGAATGCTGTTGTTAACATCACAGAAGAGCAGATTTCTCCACTTTACTAAATGTAGAARACAGTTTGCAGTAAAGCAAGATTCATATTAACCTGATTTGCAAATCCCTCTAGAGCCCAGTATATCTTTCAAAATTGCACATTACTGTTAGTGCAGTACTGCATTAATATTTAAAAAYAATAAAAAATAATTCAGACCACCTACATAACTGAAAATAAAGTAGTTCTCAAGTGCTGATATAGCTGATATATGTTAGTAAAAATGTTTATTTATACCTCAAGAAGGTGTCCATAAAAAAATTCTCACAAAAAACATTGAAAGTGCTAGAAAATACATGCACACTGATATACTTCAGTATAATGAGAACATGAATTCACTGGTTTACTGCATAGTTACCAAGAGAAAAGCTTCAGCATTTTCATGTTATGATATAATTGTGGTTATTTCTAATGGAGACATTGCATTGTCACTGATAAATAACACATATTTTATATCATGGTGATAAAGCAATTAACTCATGTCACCAGAATACTCATATTACTTGCTATTATACTCTGGAATAACAAGTGTCTTTCTATTAACTACTGAATATTCAGAAGGACATCTTGAACAACTCTAATTAAAATGTTTTAATTGCCTACTAAAATCCCTAATGAAAATTATTGTTGTGACAAGAGAAGCCAAGACTTTTATTCTGCAATCATACAGATTTTCTTCATGAGCCCCTTTCTTCAGGGAGTATGAAACATCTAATTGCTACRAGTAAAAAGGGTTAATAGGATCTCAAAAGTAAATCTGCATTGGGAAAAAACTGTATCCCTATTTTTTAATTCCTCCACTCTAGAATTCTGGCAAGCAAAATTCAATTAGAATGGAATCATAGAGTTGCTAATATGCAGGTTGTGAAACTTTTCCTTAATAAGGGTTTTGACAATGAAAYCATGATGCATGGGTGGATGGAAATGTAGAATTGTCTTACCTTAGAGCTAAAAACTTAGATTGTGACACATTTTCTGTCAAAAGTCAAGATATTTAAGTAACAAAATTAGAGGTAATATTCCCAATTGGGATATAWCCCCTACAGAGGATCAGAGATTTTGCAGTCAATGAACACATGACTGCAAGCTTTCAGAATGCTGCTTCTTCTCACAAGGTTTCCATGAGAAACATCTTATGAATGGATATCAATTTTTTGAAGACTTTGAGTTTCTGCTGCAGATCAAAACTCTAAGTYTTAAACTCATCACTTAAGTAATTGAAAGTTTGGGCCCACTTCAGTAAATACAAAGACTGCTTCTTTCTGTTCCTGTTTACACACTTATTAATGCTAGTACTGTGTAAGCAATGCAGGTGTATTCTAAGCCTGGCATCTATACTTCACTAAAAGCTGATCTCTGTTTTGGCAATTTCTTGTTCAGGGTTAGAAAGGTATTCATCTTTAATAAAAGAAGATCCAAGATTTCATGGATTCTGTGCACAGGAAACAGAAAGAATGAAGGTTATATCATGCTAGTTTTATTTTGGCTTTGCATACTGGTATATAAGAARTAATAAAAGAGAAAGGCAACTGCTTCCCTTTCACATTTATGTTATTGCCTCTATGTCCTTGTCATYCATTAATAAAATTTGACAATAGAACCAAGTTTGAGAATAGAACCAAAGATGGGGAAAAGTGCAGATCAAGCGAAGTCTGAGTCACCTTGGTTTCAATTAATATTTTGAAAAACAATGTTTAAAAATGTAAACAGCATCCAAAGATGTCACCTAAAGARCATAACTTTAAGAAAATTACTTTCTGCGTATTGTAAATAAATATTTCCTTTCAATTTAAGRCTAGTTTTTGGTAGGTAACTGTGTCTCTTCCATCAGCCTAACTATTCTGGCATATACCCAAAGGATTGAGATTGAATCACAGATACCCAGTTCAGACATTTTCCATATTTGCAGACTGCATCTTCAAATTGCTCTTTCCACATAGGTGCTTACGGAAGCATTTAAACAGGCTGTGAACTTTCATGAGTACAGAATGGTAGATAAGTTAGCTCGTTAAAAAGGAGAGATGCTGTTTCACAGGCAGAGGCTGAGTAGCAGCTCTCACAGCAATTTTGGAAGCTCTGCTATTCCTGCTCTGTTGTGCGCCATCATGCTCCAGGTTTACAGTGCTCTAATTCATTACCAGTTTATTTACTCAATAACAGTTTCTGACAAGTCTCCCATTGGCTGGAATTCTTGATAATATCAAAGGTCTGCAGCGACACTAGCAAATTCAAAATTATGTTTGAGTCTTGCTCAACTTCACAGATGGAAAGAGGTCCAAAACATTCATGGATTCCCTTTAAATCAAGCATGATGCATTACTTCAGCAAAATATTCTGTGTTTATTTACATACTGTCCACAGATCCTTTGCAAATGATGATTTATTCTTTTTCTTAATCATGCTATCRATGTCCACAGTAATATAAATGATCATAAAGCCATAAAAACTTTTGAGCTTTTCAAAATTAAGAATTCYCTGGACTTTGAAGGGCTTGTAGCACTGTATTTCTGAAAAGTTTTAGAACTATTTCTGCAACACTGGCACTTGTGAGTACGCTGCTGGGACTCCTTGTGAGAGAAGTTGCAGTGGGAGTGAAACATTTACCTGGTACTGTACATCAGCAGCCTTCAAGGTCACACATGATCACCTAGAGATTACTTAACTCTTCAGGCCTTTGTGATGGTATACCTCTGGCTTGCTTCCTAATGAAAATGTACTCCATTGCTCCAGGTCCTGTTTTTTTAAAATCACCAAATCTTTGAATTATAAGAACCCTTCTCTAATGTGGTCACTTCAAATTGCACATAATGCCCAATTATGAAAAATGGCATATAAAAACTATTTGTCTGGACTATCTAAAGCATACAGCTTGGTTCAAAATACTTATAAAATTCTTAAGCAAAGAAACAAAACAAATTCCACAACTTAACTGAAGTTACAATAGAAATGGCTCTTCCCTTTCTGAAAAARTGTCAATCATGATTTCTAGTCATATGTAAGCATCTTCACTACATGGAAATTGGATATAGTATCTACAGATCCCACAGAGGATTTGAAGTGACAATAATTCACAAAAAAAAAAATCATTTAATTTTTTTTCCCCCTTTACTTAGAGGAGATGCTTTTTCTCTTTTTAATTCAATTGTTTATCTGCCATAGTTAATTATACTTTTAGCATATTAAGAATACTTGCTTGCATTTCATCTCTCCAAAATTTGCTTACATTTCATCTCTCCATTTTTTTCTAGGTGTAGAACTCATCCCTTTCACTTCAAGATAAAATTCTTCATGTAATTTTTCTTTCACAAGATCTTATACTCAGTATCCATTTGTAGATTAGACAAATACATAATCCAAGGATAAATGTTTCCTGCTGTCTATCTAATGCAATAAACGGAACAAAAAACACCAAAAAAAAAAAACAAAATAAAAAGCCAAAAGACATATTATTATATTTCATTCACAAATTTACTCTGTGTTTCACTTCCACTCATTATCAGAGAAAATAAATTGAAAGTATTTATCAGCAAGTTAAAAGGTTGTGAGATTTTCTGTCTCTCAAGTGAAATATTTTCCTACAGTTAGCCTTACAAATGTGTGGAAATGAAAAAGTTATATTTGGTTAAACTTAAACTTCAAAGGTCAACTCAAAAGATTTTGAGGTTTTTGCTCCAAAGAATTAAATAAAACCTAATARACAAACACCTCCCCCTCCAAAACTTGTCTGAATGTACCCAACAGATACTGTTCCAAAGAGTAAGCATAGGATGTCAGTATAAACTAACATTCAAGAAGTAGCCTAAAAAACAAATAAAAATATTAACAAGCTATCATCTTTACTTGAAAACTATGTACTTTAGTTGAATTTTCAAGCCTTGCCTGAAATGTTCACAAACTTTCTATTTGTCCTGAAACCAATTCTTGTTCATGCCTGAAATTTCTATCCCTGGCTTGTGCTGCTCCRGAGCTTAGTAAGATGTTCCTGCTTCTATGAATGGTGGAAATGAAACATTTTTGTAAAGCAAAGTCAGCTCTTGTGAAATGCCTCTGATGACCATCAACATGTGCCGTTTTAGCAGCGCTAAAAGCTGTCTCCCACCTCCCACACAGAAAGGTCTGAGGGTTAACCCAGATCAGGGAACATTCACCACCAGCAGCAGGAGTAATGCCATACCTATTCGGCATGACCCTCAGAGTTCAATTCTGAAGGCTGAATGCTGTGTCTAAAAGTGTCACAGTTAAGGGAACTGTTAGAGTCAAAGAGGACACACCCAAGGATTGAGTCCTTGCGGAGTCTCGTGCAGAACCAGACAAAATGAAAGACTTTTGGTATAAGGRGTCTTTCACTGTTCACTGCAGGTTGTAAAATGAAAAGAGAGGGGCATGGTGGCTATTAATGTTGCATAACAGCTTTGGGMTTAGACACATGGAGGTAACAACCTGACCCACTGCTCTAGCACTGCTCAGCAGTGCTGTCTACATTAGTCAGGCTGTGTTGAGAAGGGAGTTCTCAGTTCTAGGCTGTCTGTTCCAATTCATCATATTCCATGAGAGGCACTGCTCATTCAGAAGATCCTAAATCAGAGAGAATCAAGCTTGGTAGTGGGATCAACCCTGAAGTCAGACTCTAGTGAGTGAAACTGCTTAGTTGCCACAAATCAGAGCGAATGAAAGAGGTGATATATACGTGCCATAGGGTGAGAATCTTGCTGAACTGGACAGAACCATGAAGAAAGGTTGGCATGAAATTGTCRCTGCAACAGGAGGACATTCCTTCACAGCAAATGTAACAGGTAGATCAGCATCTGTCAAAAACTACGTGTGAATAGCAACAGAGCAAAGTGTCTTGTCCTGTGCATACATGCTGATACAGTGGATTATGGGTATGCATGGCACGTAAGAGTCTCCTGGGCTTTGCTTATCCTGCTGGGGTGAAATGGCTGTCAATTCCTCCTTATATAGCACACATTCAGAGTGTGGAAGAGGTAGCAATGAATAAAGGGAGTTTCTTCTACTTCCAGCAGGGTAATATTTTAGAGTGAGTATGGGAAACAAAAGGCCCATCTAGATCATGGAGCAGGGAGTATGTAAGAAATGACCATCTGTTAAATTACAGCTGTAGTAGGAATCCAACACTTGTCATGACACAGAAATATGGGCAGCTACACCGAGACAGAGTTGTGTGAGATGTGTGTTGAGCAATGGCCTATGCCAGTTAGTTAAATCAGTCTTCTTATATCAGCCTTGGCCCCACTGCCAGAGCACAGTTCCAAGTCGCTTCATTTACAGACACATGCTTGCTTTTCTTCTGGAATTATATTCTTCCTGTTCACATGCAAGATTTCTCCTGTAGTGGCAAACTACAGATACACAAATAATGTCAAGTGATCTATTAACTATAGGCATAATAAGTACTGACCACATGCTGTAAGAGCGTCTTCCGTAACACAATTAAAAAAAAAATCAGAGAAATAAAACTAAACACATTATTAAAAAAAGGAAAAATGTTAATAGTACAGGTGACAGAACTGCATAGCATACTTTTATTCATATAAGAATTTGTATATTTATACAGCCCTTCAAGGATATATGCATGTGCTTGTAGCAAAGATACAAGTCCATCAGGCCAACTAATACTTAACAGAGTGCGTTGGTTTTACTTGGTCTGCTTTTTGGTAGCAGGGGGCCACAAAGGTGGCTCTCTTGGGAAGCTTCTGGAAGCTTCCACCATGTCGAGCAGAGCCCATCCCGATGGCTCTGAAGACGATGGACATACCACTGGCCAAATCTGGGCCAGYTGGAGATGGTGGTAATGCCTTYRTGATGACATATTTAAGAAGAAAATCAAAACAAAGGTGCACATAGTTTTTTCCAGCCAGAAAAGGAAGAGGAGGTGAGGGCATGTGAGGGATGCAGACACCAAGGTCAGTGGAGAAAGAGGGGGAGCAGCTGCTCCAGGCGCTGGAGCTGGGATTCCTTTGCAGCCCATGGTGACCATGGTGGAGCAGGCTGTCCCCCTGCAGCCCACGGTGACCATGGTGGAGCAGGCTGTCCCCTG
>NW_026623247.1:1488978-1552531 GCF_030028575.1 Malurus melanocephalus
GGTGTTTGGCCAGGGTCAAACCACATTTTTGGGAGCATGAAACTCTTAATCTCAGGCTTGTGGGTTCATGCCACACWATAGATTCCAAAGGGACTGTAGGGTCTTGAAACTTGGCTGGGTGCCAAGTACCCRCTAAGCTGCGCTATCACTCCTCTTCCCAATGGGATGGGGAGAGAACAAGACGGAAAACAACCAGCAGGTGAAATAAGGCAGTTTTACTGCAGTGAAAGAAGGAAATAAGCAAAAGCATGAATGTACCTAAACTAAGAAAAAAAATGTCAATCTCTACTTCCCATTAGCAAGGATAGTCAGACATCTCCCAGTAAGCAGGGCTTTAACACACAAAATGGCTCCTCCCTTTCCTCCTCTCTCTCTTAGCTTATAAATCTGAGCTGACGTCATTTGGTATGGAATATCCCTTTGGTTGATTTGGGTCAGCTGGCCTGGTTATGTCCCTTCCCAGGATCTTGCCCATTGACATCCCTTTCGTGCAGGAAGGAATATCAGAGCGACAGCACTGCTTGGCAATAGCCAAAACACTGATCTGATATCAACACCCATCCAGCCACTCATGCAAAGCACAGCACTGAAAGGGCTGTGAGCTTTACCTCAGTCAGACCCAATACACACAGAAAAATAATCAAGAAACCCCCTGTCTCCAAAAACAAACAAACAAAAGAAAAAACCCAAAAAAACCAAAACAGAACTCTCAACCAAAACAAAAAGTTATATACTAAGCTAAGAAAGTTGGATTTTGAAGACTCAGATTAAGGAGAAAAGCAAAACCAACCATGGGAAAGAAGGGGAGATAGTAGAATAAACCTGAAATACTTCAGTTATGTTAATTATTCTTGCTTGTGGGTTCAAGCATATGTAACATCTAATTTTTCTTGTTTGTAGCCTCAAACATCTAACAGTTGCATCTAACATCAACAATCTAATAGTTAATACCTTTAAAAACTATAAAAGTATGGAGGGAGAAGCAAAATTATCCATATATCCTGGAAAAAGAAAGTTTCAACAATCAGATGCTTTTATTGTCTTAGTTGCCATATTTCCATTCCATAGCCAGCTTTCAGTGAATAAAGATGACAGCAAATAAAACACACTTTACAAACACTTCTTGTTAGCATTTTCTTCACCTGATACACACACATAATATTTTGTTAACAACCTAAGCACGTTCATTGTTGTGTGTCATAAAATAAACTAACCATGAACAGCAGCCCCTGTCCCTGAAACCACATCCCACTTTACTTTCTGTTGCCTGCCTGGAGGATTGTTATGACACACAGAAAAGCATACACCTGGTTTACTACCCTGGCAGGTGGTTGCTGTCTCATTTCCTTCTTTCCCAGCAGCTAACAGGACACTTCAGCTACCTTTTGGTACCCATGCAGTTATACTAATGTTCAGTAAATTCCCATGAATAAATAGAGTAAATAATTTCTATCATAACCATTCTTCTAAAGAACCATTTACCAACTTACACAACCAACAAAAGCAATTGCTGCTGGGAAAGCAGAATTCAGAGTAATTTTTATAATAAACCTGTGCCTAAAGATGTTAAAATCTTCAATAACTGGTACTTTCAGGAAGAACTGCAATGCAGGTTGGATCTTTTGTATAAAGTGCTAATTTATACAAATAGGCAGTGAACTGGAACTTGGGCTGACTGAGCATTAGCRAAGAATTTGATTTTAATAGTGATTACTCGTTCCATATTTTTTCTGTAGAAATGTATGGACTTTTCTACACCAATTCCCCATCAAAAGCTGGGTCTTTCCTTCCCTTGAGTGTTGATTTGAGGTCAGCATTTTCTTGGTAGAAAGATATCGTCTGCTAAGGAAACTACTCAAATGATGTCTGTCATCAAAGAGAACGAATAATTAAATCACCGAAAATCAGCAAACAAAATCAACCAACCAATCAACCAATCAACCAAMCTACCCATGAGAAAGAAAAAACCCAACCAAACAGAAAAAAATAAGAAAACTTGGGAGTATAATCAAAATAATATTTTCAACAAGGTAAAAATATATTTATCCCACTTAACCATTTTATTCTCCCTGCATACTCTGAGTTTGTTTCATTCGATGTTTTCTTTAATTTCTTTTCATGTTATGAGAGTAGTATGGCCAGTTGTTATAAACACAACCATGCACACATATTTATAGCAAAGTCTCAGCTGTTCCCAATGGATCTGCTCTACAGATATTGTCACAACCTGGCAATTTTGTATAATTGACTGAAACTGAGCTGTTCCATTGAAGATAGCTGACATATTTCCCACCATGCAGTTTCCTGGTGTATTTTTCATTCTGGAAAGMCAGCATTTGTACTTTCACAATTATATTTAAAAAGTTAGGTCGTACTAATAAACATAAGCATTTCTGATTTTTTATGCTAAAATTTATAGAAGAGGAGAACCATCAGTAAGTTCATGACACAACAGTAAGTCATGTAAGTTATCAAAGGCTGTGAAAAAAAAGTATGGTGAATCTACTAAAGATAAACATTACTTTACAATCCACAAAAGTGAAATAAACTTTTTTTATTCTTACGCTGCTTAAGACACATTACGAAAATTATATTACTCCCTCTAGGTAACATAAATCCAGATCTTAGAAATAAGTTGATCTTTGAATTTTTTCATACTGWAGTTCAGTCATSTACTGCRCATCTAATAAAACCAGATATTCTGYAGTCCTTCATGTGAAGGAAACAGGATTGCTATTTGCAGTCCTTATCACTGCCTGTATTTCAATATAAAAAAGGCTATAGAATGAGGACTGAAGGTTTCTGAGAACTTCAGTATGAAGAAAGATATCAAATACAATAAGAACTACAATTAACTATAGACAAAAGTTGGAAGGTAACTTTATCAGGTACATAAAATAGTATCTACTATAAAAATAGGCCAATACAAAATGTACATTATAAACCTAAAAGATAACACTCTGAATGAAATGCTAGCAAAACAACTTAAAAACTAAAATTTGTAACAAAATGTAWGTCTTGGAAAAATTTAAATATACATTGCTTTCCATGTGGTTTTTAAAGAAAGTAGAGTCATGCAAAAAAAAAATTTAAATTGCATTTTGATGATCCATTTTTTTCATCACTGGTTTTCAAAGATCAGCATTACATAATTTTCTGATATCTTATCAACAAATTGTACATTTCCTTTTACATCTTCAGGGAAATGTTCATACAGCAATACCTATATGAGCAAAWATTGTGTGATTTTTCCTCACCAAGAAAATTGTTCCACTTTATGAAAGAATAGTTTGCATATTTGGTAACCAGTATTTTTGCATACCTTCAGCAGATATCTACCATAAATTATAGATATGCCTTTATTCTTACAAAATAGTATACACCAACTGTCATAAAATAATAAATTATATATTAATACCTAATATATTAATACCCAATTCAGACTCCTATTCTAGTAAAACAGATTAAGGAAAACTATAAATCTTATCAGATAATGGAATTATCTTTGCTTTTAAAAATACATAAATTTTGCTGTATTTGTTTAGAGGGATTGCTATAAAAAGGACTTGCAAATATTAAACTATGAACAATCATGGCAAATTTCCATAGGTTTATATATGGGCCCATACAGCTAGTCAGGAATTACAAATCACATAGATAATACTTTTAGTAAAGAAATTCTCTGAGTTACAAATCACTGAAAATTACTTCATTAAGAAAATGACTAAATACTATGTAAACTATATGGTGTTGCATCCACCTCCTCTCTGGATATCTTCTCAAACTCTCACCTCTAGAAGTCTCAGTCCTTCATTCAATGAACTAAAATGTATCTGAATAAGGCCTAACACTGCTACTTCTACCTTTTCCACCCTACTCCTTGTTTGGCTCAACTGCTGAACTGTCACTAAGCAGACTTCATTCTTTTAATTGTGATTTCCATGTTAACTGCAGTAACTACCACAGCAGGCTTAGCAGTCATCAATAATTTGAAATATTTCTCTCACTTTTAGGCTGTCAGGAATTKATATACTTCGCATTATGACACTTGAATATAGACAGAAACATGAAATKCTCTAGATATGTCTTCTTTCGATGAACTTTTACTTTTGTTTGAATMCAGTAAACTGATAACACACTTTTATTCTGAGAATGACGGCAGTCTCCCATGATGCTATTTGTGTCTTGCACTACTAGTAAGAAGATAATGATACCTGCATTTAAGTTACTTTTAAGGCACTGGAACTGGCAAAGATTTCTTGGCAAAAAAAATCACAGAATGGGTGAGGCTGGAAGGTACCACAGTGTGTCATCTGGTCCAACATCCCTGATCAATAGAAGTCATTCTAGCATACATTTCAAGGATTTTTTCAAGGGAAGGGTCTAGGAAACTCTCGCTACACTGAGTGATAGGATCATTTTTAATGGAAGTTTTACAGAAACTCAGTGATTTTTTCCTTTAGTAAAGGTTCTGGATCTGCAAGATAGCTTTTATTATTGATTATATCTCTGTCTGTAAGGCCATTTTATAGTGTGATAGAGTATATCAAAATTCCATATAAGGAAGAACTTGTAGGGTTTGAAGTGTTTTGGAGAAAAATTTTKTTCTGTGCACCTTTAAGACACTAATGAACAGAATACACCTGTGTTATGCTTTTACTTTCTTTAAGTCTGATGGACCCTGTAAAATGAGTGTGCTCTGTATTTGACTATTGTATTCTATTTTTTGTGACAAAGTCAATGAGATTCCTGAAAATACCAAAATGATAACTTCAAAGCAAAACTTTTAGAGCAAGTAGACTTGTTAMACATGATTGGAAAATCTGTTTTCAAACCCAAATTTTTCAAACAAGGTTTTACCACCACAATAAAGAAAATAGGGGCCACAAATATTATATGAAAACCTAGTATTTCTGCTGAAACTTTAAAAAATATGTTGCCTCTTCAATATCATAACAGGACTGAACAGGCTTTATTACCAGGCAACATCAAARCCTTAGGAAAGTTTAAGAGGAGGAAGATAATGAAGGTTAATATTTTAGGTACAGCTTGTGAATTTCCTGACCTCCTACAGTGAATCAAAAAAATGGAGAMTGTTTATTAACAAAGTAACACACATGTTCAAATCAAATGAGATTACTTGGAACACATTCACTGGCAACTGTTCCTTACTCATCCATACAAAAACATCCCATAATTTAATTAAATTTATACTGATTTTTTTTTTACTTTTTTATTGAATGGTACTGAAGAAAACCCACACAGTCAGTTCCTCTTTGGAAATTGAGTGGGCAGTACCTTTGGCTGAACCTGCAGTTCCTAGGAGAAACAAACAGAAACATTTAAATAAYTCTCTGAATCTGCAGGGCGCTTTCTGAATACAATCTCGATTTACAGATTTAAAAACTAAATTATTTTTTCACAAAATATAACCATCGAGGTACTGAGAGAAGGAATGAGTTTTCACATGAGTTTTCAGTTTAGATTTAGTAAGTAAGTGCTGAAAAAAACTGTTGTAGCATCCAGTTATTGTTAGCATGTTGTCAATGAAAAATAACTGGGCTTGGGTTGAAGATGGCCCTAGTACAAACATATCCAGTCTACAAAGGGCTGTGGTCATAATGTCCAACTTGCTATGAACTCTGAGAGTCCAGTCTGAGTATCTGCATTACTTTTAGATGTGGTGTCAGATATATTTTTTCCAAGCTTGTCACATATTGTAAAAAATATTCATTTTTCTGACTAATAGGCAACCAGATAAGATAAATCTTTAATTATGGCAGACTAATATATCYTATAAATGATTGGTCAGTTTAGAAGAGAAACCAAACCAGATTATATTTTATGTTGCACAATGACTAGAATTTTAAACATCATAAGTTTGTAAAATTGCATATATATTTTTTTAAAGGGCACCAAAGAAAAGTGGAATAACTTTCTGACACTGATTTTAAAAAGGTTTGCCTCTCTTCCTTTTGATATTTTCTTTTCCTTTTCTCTCTAGAATGTTCAATCTTAATAGTATATTTATTGTAGCTTTGAGAGATATGACTATAATCCAAGATGGCTAAGAAACAGAGAAATCCTAACCTTTTTTCATTTTGAAGCCCTTTAAAGCAATACTCCCTTATAGGATATTATGATAATCATGGTATGGTAATCAGATCAAAATCAAATACTTTGTAATTTTTTACTGCTGCAGGGCTTTTTATTAATTGCAATTTTATTTTTTAGTTGTAAGGTTTTCTTAAAGTCTTTCTAAGGAAACAAAAATTAACAATTCAGAGAATGAAAATATTTGGTAGTTTTATGGGGTGAAAAGATAAAACAGGAACCAGTAGCAAATAACTCCTCCCTCACATTCTCAATCAATGATGATCAAAACATGCAGCCAGTGTTGTCTCACAGGCTAATGTATAAATCAAACATGGCCTGACCTTCCTTGAAGTCACAGATTTATTTATACTGTCTGGAGCTGACTTTTTTACCTACTSATGGTTTGGTTGCATTCTGCCACTCATAAATTATGTGTCTAATATTTCTTGGAAGGTCACAGTAGAAGAGTATATATCCTGATGTTGCTCAGCACACTAGRCATGCAGAAAATAGTTATTTAATAAAACATGCAGGAATAAAAAGATCAGGCAGAATATGTTTTTCCACAGTTTTATCTGAATTTGCTAAGTATTTTAACACAGTGTTGAGGGATTTGTCAAAATTAACACCTGCAAAATCTGTCATGTATTTTTCATTASAAAACCCAGCATTTGTTAGTTAGCAAGCTAACTTCTAAATCAAGTTCCCTAATTTTTGAAATTTCAATTGTTAGACAAGTGAAGAATAAAAAACAATATTCAGATACGATCCCTGAAAATAATCCAGTCTGCTGTCATGTACTTGTTAAAATTTTCCACCTCTTTGGTTTATTTGTCACGTGCATATTGCAAAAGATTCTGCCCAATCCTTCAYAATCTATTGTCAACCCCTACTTCAATATCTATTCCATCCCCCAAGGTCTCAGCTATTCTACCAATCTTGTTTAAAATCACTGATGATTTGGCAGTCAGGTCCCTTTTTCCTCTCTTCTATATGGTTAGAAAKCAATGAGAAATCATCTGGGATTTGAGAAGTTATTTTAGAAATTATTTTTTTAGAAATAATCAAGAATTGTACAAATTGGGTTAGCCTTCACAGTCATCTCACAGATACAGAGTAAATGAATATGCAAGTTTCAGATCCCTACTTTCACATAATGACTGAATTGGCAGAATTGTATCTAAATCCTTCATCTCTTCCCCTTCCATCTGTTCTGCTAGCTTCCTGCCCCTTGGTGACAGTGCGATTTTCTCCCTCRAAGCCAAGATTTTACTAGGCCTCAGTAGAAAAATTTAAAACAAAACATATGCTCAGAATGTGAAAAATTGACAAAAAAGGTACTATAAAAACCAAGGAAAAAATGCATTCAAGTGTAGGCTAAGCCAGACTTGTTCTCACTTCAGTGAGTTTCTTTGGTGTTTGTCTTAACTCACTCACATGCTAGAGACTCTAGAGCCTCTTGCAATTTACTTTGATCTGTATCCACAAATTCTTTGCTACATCAGCTGTGATAAGCTTCATCCTACTACTCATATAAAAAAACTTCAATACGCTCTTAATCTCACACTTCTAAATAAAGAACGGTTAGTCAAATATGCAGACAAATTCCTTTCCATGCAAAACTGGCTGAAAAAGGTCAAAACATATTCATAACACATGCATTTAGTGAAAAATCAGGATAAATAATTTCCTTTACTTTGTTTCATTTTACCTCTAAATAATGAAGGGTCAGATGACCTGTGATGATGCCTAACTCAACTTAGGTCACTTTCTTCTTTTCTGTATTTAACCCTGAGAATAATTTGCACATATTTATGCGAAAATTCTGTAAAACCTGTACCATATTCTGGAGGGAGGGAGGGTGCTTACATATTTTTGATAATCAAGGCTGACAAGATTTTGTAAGTGTTTTTTTTTCYGACATACAGATTTCCTGTTGCACAATAAATCTTACAAATCAGTGTCTTATCGCCTATCATTCCCACTCAAAGTGAGACAGAAATGAAATAATTAATCATAGAGCTTTAAATGTCATAACTTAATGTCTTCATTAAATTTCAAAAGATACAGTTAGGTCCCGCACAAAGGTTGACCCATAAGCAGGGGCAGCCAATGTCACTGTAAAGTCAAAATGCTGTAGCATGGCAGGCCTGAGGGTACCAACATTTTTCAGAAGCAGACAGGGACAAGAGGGCCTGAAACCCAGACTAAGTAATACTGAAGTTTTCTGGCAGGTAACCAAATATCAGCATGGCCTCTTCTCAAATTTCATCAGGATTTCACTAAATTTTAGTCAAATCATTTTTTTTTTTTGTGTAATGAAATCTCTAGGTTTTAGCAAGAAACACTTTAGAAATACAACTAACTTCAAGAGGAAACTTTGAATCAGTTTCAGGTATGAACAGTGCATCAAGTTTGATTGGATTCTGTCTACATGCCATAAGGGTCCAAATAGGTAATAATAAATTAAGGCATTACAAAAATTTTAGGTATTTAATAAATTTTAATAAAACTTGTACTACAAACAATGTATATATACATATATATATATATATATATATATATATATATATTTTTTTATCTTACAATAAGAGAGCCTTTAAAAGATAAAAAAATTCAAGGTTTTGGGATATTCAGGTGACACACATATTTTTCTCCCACTTTGTAAAAAGGGTCAAGGATGATAAAAATATGTTTCCTAGCTCCAACATTGAGGTGGTAATTTTCAACTTGATAACTAATGTGCAGGCCTATGAGCATAATGGGAGCCCAGCTGAGTGTGAGAGTGCCTGCCCTTCCTCCTCATCAAGGTGCAAGCATCCCTTGTATAGCACAGGGAGCCACAGAAGCCTCAGCACTCTTACTGGAACCAGCTCAAAAGATTTTTTTTTGTAAGCTGACACATCCATGTCTTCCAGAGAGGACTTTCCATAAGGYAGTGGATTCTGAAGAAACTGCTGAACAATCAGGACACAGGAATGACAAATTGCATGTGGCAGTGGCTGCACAATGACCTTGAGTCCTTCCTGGCCATCACATCCTGCACATGTTGCTGTCACATGGATCTGGTGGTGCCGCTCACAGCATTCCTCGAGCATTTGCATGAGCTCTGCTCAGCCAAAACATGAGCAGGAGCTGAATGAAGCCACGTGCACCAGCTCTTTATCATTGACTGAGCAACTGCAGAAGTTTGACAGTGTAAGGRAAAGATTGTTAATAGGGTAAATCAAACCCAAACATGTTCCCCATAAATCCAAATTCTTTGTCATACAGTGTACCATTCAGTATACTGCAAGAGAAATAATTTGCTAYTTTGCTATTAATCATAGTACCACAATATTTACTTTTATATGCTTTGTAATACACAAATTAATTTTATTACTGTATTTTATGAATTTAAATCATTTAATGTGCAATATGAACTTTTGTTACAGATTTTCATTTTTTTTTGCCACAACTAGCTTAGACAGTTTACATATTGATGAAATTTTCTAAAAGCAACAATATGTCTTAGATGTCTACAAATGCACCTAGCTTAATGCAATCACTCTTACAAATGAAAAAAAATATAGTTTATAAACACGTCAAACATGCAGAGGGCAAAAAACCYCTAATTACTTTGCCTTCATATTGGTAATACCTGAAACTAGCATCGGAGGTTTCTTTCAAAGGAAATCATCACATGTAGYAAAATGGAGAGAGGTTAAATGCATGAATTTTGCCATTCTTTGAAGGCAGAAAATGCTAGAGCACCCATCAAAACATTTTACTCAGATTCTTCAGTCTTAGGTGAAATAGTGTCGTGGGGTGAAACCTGCCTGAAGRCATTGTTCAGATAAAAGAAGGCATGGGCCATATTTGCCCACACCTGTTTAGTTAGCTAATCCTAATAGTCACTGGAAAAGGAAAGAATCACTGCAAGTGTTATGGGACAGCACTKCCTGAAAGCACTACACCTGGACTGCACTTATTGTCGAATTTTGTGTCGAAGAAATAAGAAAACTAATCCCACAGATGAACCAGTAACACACACATTACATCCTTTTAACATACCCAGGATGGGAAACCAGAGGGTGATAGAAACATCTCAGGTAACAACCAACGATCAGCTTTAGCTGTGGACAGTGTCAAGGACCTTAGCATGGGGATTTGCACTCAGCAAGATCGCTGGTGGGTTATGCCAACAGCCTCAGTTTGTAAACAATAAATAGCGGCAAACAGTTGCCACTCAGTGCAAAAATGTTCCCATCTATCCACCAGCTATCCACAGGCTGTGCAAAAGGTTGAGTCTGGAGTTCCTACACAAGGAAACCATACTAGCAAGGTTGAATGCCCTGTTTCCCCAGCTCTRTGGGGCTGGTTTTAAAAGAACTTGGAGGAGTGGGGACCTTGGTTTCTTTCAGGGTCTCTGAAACTACCACTTGTGACATGTGACAGAACAGCGATCCCTAACTTCTGTCCCACTCATGTTTGGCAAATAACTTCTCACAGGGCAGCATGATTCTGTCCTTGTAGCTTCCTTGTTCTAAAATCCCAGTGACAAGCTGGACAAAGCATGTTGGCTGAACTGAACACTGAAAAGACTCAAAGTTTTATACACATGCATGTCTGCATTTCACCTAGTACACCAGTACATTTCACCTACAACCAGTACATCCATGAAGTGATCCTGTTTTTCAAAAGCTGGTAAGCAAGCTGCTAAACCCACATTAAAAGAAGTGCAGTGYGGCTGAATTCCCGATCCTGAATTTCCTATTAGGCACCTATCTGTTCAGGTGTCAAAACATACACTCTAGGTATGAGGACTTTCCCCACACCCAACCACCTTTTTTCACAAAAGCTTATTTGTTTTGAGAACTGGCAAGTATGTCAATTCYATGCAGACAGATCAGCTCTTCCTAGGAGAATATCTTAAACAGGGGAATTTTAGCCACTGGGTGGTCACAACTACAAGACTGGTGCATCCAGATGGAAAATAAACAMTGACACAACTCTCTGTTATAAGGATCTTGACTTGTATGAGGAATTCCTAACAGTGTATGATCTTTGTTTTAGAAATGTCAATAGAACATGCAGAAAGGGTGTCATATGTATCACTACACAAACTGAGTGCTGAGAACTACTATATTTTTTCCACCACTTTCTCTACCCAATATTTGTTCCCAGAGCACAGAATGGAATTAATTATTCTGTTTTGGAGTCCAGAAAGGCGACATGGCAATTGCGAGAACTTTTTTGCACACTTTTCTCAAAGTCTTAGGACTCAGTACTTCCTGACATATTTCGTTCTCAAGAAGTGAACTTGTGTTTCAACTAAATGGTGAGGTATTTGCTTTACAATATTTTTGGATCATTTAAATTATTAATTTCTAAAGAATGTTTTTCCTTGCAGAATATTTATGGAATTATATGGTGTTAGCTGATGATTTTGTCACTTCTGCAAAAATATGCAAGAATGGTATAAYGTATCAAAAGACAATCTGTTCAAGGTTATGTCAAGATATATTACTATAACCAGTAAGCTGTTTTCCTAGAGATTTTCATAAATATCACTGTTTTTTCCCTGGGATCTGATGTCAGGAGGTCAGCAGTGAGAAAGCTGTCACAGGGTTGACTCCATTTTTGGAGATCTGAATGACTCTAGCKACAGAAAACTGCTTTCAGCTGTATGCCGATATGACTAAGCCAGGGTGACATTTTATCAATGATCTAAAAACATACTTTAGTCACAGTTCTGTTAAGTAAAGTAAAAATTATTTGTAAATAGCCCCCGCATAAACAATGTTAGAAAAAAGAAATAATGAGGATCTGTACTAATTTGCTGTTGGAATTAGATTGTTTTATTCCTGAAAAAGGACACCCAGATTTAACTTCATTAGTGTCAACACAGCTGTAACATAATCCTGACAGTATATTAGCATATATAAACACAATATTCTTTGCTGATAAAGACCATGCTACATAAAATGCTGACAGAATGATAGTTTAAAATAAATGTATTAAGCTAACATTTTGTGTACTAAGGCTCTAACTAACCGGTTGCCATATTAGTCACTGCAGAGAAAGAATAATAATGCCTTCCAACTATTTTCTCATTTGAAWTTTTTTCTCTTCTCATCTATATATGCTTTCCTAAGATAAAACTCAAATAATTTAATTTGATTTAAAGTTAAAACTGAATGAATCCCGTCCCTAACAAAGAAGTTTGTAGCCATGGTTTGTGGTGTATTGTCATAGTTTTGAAGAGGATGATATTGTCTCCGGCAACAGATAACAAATGAGAATATTTTATTTCCTTGGTTTGGAATTGAATGTGGAAAATCTGTATCTACATAAAATTACATAATAATAAACACATATTTATGTAAAAAAAAAAATAAAACAATAACCTTGGTAAGTACCAAAAACAAAATAAATGTGCTCAAATGAATAATATTAATAATTAATAAAATAATTATCTTTGTAACCTGTGTTAAATCTTTTCACTGTATGATAGGAACACACAATGGACAACAATTTAGCTGAAATATAAGTAAGTGTTCATACAAATTCTGACATGGTCTAAAAGTTTGTAACTGATGCAAAATACTACTACACATGATCAACACTCATGAAAAACAAAATGCATTTGCTGTGAGTAGTGGTGACCTAGCAAGGACACACCAGCTTTTTGTCTTATTTGATTTAAATCATCAATTAATGAAATCACTTGCAGAGTGGTTGTGAAACATTTCCTGCATAATTTAACAAATCCCTAACTGAGTTTTAAGGAAACTGTTGTGCAATGACAGCTTCCTATCAAAATTTCCAATTCCAAAAAATTTACCATTTCTTTTTGTGAAGATCCCCATTGTAAGGATTCTCACTGTGATGGAGTTCTGTGTTCCTTTGTGGTGCATCTTCACAGTCCCCAAGAGTTTTCTTTGAAGGTCTGGAAGTATTAGGCTGCTTCTGAGGTTCTCTCAACTTGTAACATTGCTATATTCTGAGGTAAATACACAGAAATTTAATGTTTTCTGTTACTGATTAATAAGATCAACTTTTAGTCATTGACAGAACTCTTCAAGTCATCTAATTTCTAGCTGTTTACAATGACATAAGATAATAATTTTATCAGCTGGAGATTTTCTAATCCTTTTGACTTTCTTGGACTATAAGAATGACTACTTGAAAGCCTAAATTTCCTGGTTTTCCCTATTAATTCTTTTTTAGTTCAAGGGATACTTCTTTGAGTGATTAAAATCTTTCTTTTTTCCATTCTTCTTTTGGGYCACTGAAAAGGGAAAAAAATATCTTTAATTTCTCCTGCATATTGCCCTACCATCATTTCAGAAGAAAACTGATTTCTATTCTCTTATGTGGCTTGCATATTAACCACTGGTTCCTTACAGTATCTGGTTTGCACTTCAATTTTATTATTTTTATTAGAATGCTGACTTAAAAGGTGATTTGAGTAGATTTAGCTTCCTACTAAGAATGAATGAATTTCAGAAACACTCTGTTTTTGTTATTTCCTTGATATCCTATATGTTATTTTGTGCAGTGCAGCCCTTTCTACAGTTCTTTTAAATCACCTCAGGTGATAAACACACCCTGTGGATTTTTTTTCCGTGTGTAAGCAATAAATTCCCAATAGCTTTCATGTTATTCTGGTAAAACAAATATTCCAATGAAGCTAAATTTCTAGTAAGTTAACTTTTCATTTAATGGTCTTATCAATTCACATTAAAAAATTACATATGACCAAAATGTTTATGAACTTTCCAATGATATGTTGAAATGTTAGCCATTAAGTGCATAAAGGGAAAACAATGTTTTTAATAAAATTAGGTCTTCTAAAATGTATTTTCTCATAGATATAGATAGAAGCGAATGACTCTACTGCTACAATGAAGACAGGTTGACTTTTTTTATTTACAATACGAGGTACTTGAGTTACACTAAATTGACAGTACTGAATAGATATGGGTTTTTGTTGTTTGGTTTTTTGTTTTTTTTTTATCTGTAGGAGCAATTGTTTAGAGGAATCGAGGTAACTTATGAATGGAATGAAAAGGTAGATTAATAAGAACATCAACAATTCAACAATCAGCTGGMATTTTAATTTGTGAAATTATTGACCACATTCACTGACAATACAGCATTGGAAAGGATAAATAGAATCTGTGTTAAATATCTATTGTGTTGTTTTGTTTTCAAAACCAATTTTTTTTTAATGCTACATAAATCTATTAACATTTGAAAAACTTATGTCATTATAAAACTAGAGTAACAGAGAAAGGTGCCCAGATTTAACTGGTATTCCAGCATGTTCAATATTTTTTTTTTTTTTTTAATATTTTCTGCAAAAACATGGGAAGTGTCTTTTCTTAGAGAAAATAGAAAAATTTGTTGCTGTTTCATCAGTCARCTGAACTGATGTATTAAACATCCAAGAGGTGAGGAATCTGTAAGTCATGACCCATCAGTATATAAAACAAATATAAATACATACATGCATATATTTTAAATTTCTTTTACACTGTCCCAAGCTGTTATCTTGTGACTGTTTACAAAAACAATGATCCACAGAAGAGGCAGACAAGTTTATGGATTCCTGCTGTCTAATTCATGACTTGTCAGCAGATCCAGGATACCCCAYAGTGTTTCTTTCACTGTACAGGCTGGGATGTGGGATGCAAAGAACACAAGAAGGTAAACTCACTTCAAACAAAAGAAGCTGCAGAGGCATCAACCCAGCTGGTCATACTGTTTGCTCTTGGTGTYGTGTTTGCTGACAGAGACATTAACTGAAATTGTGGATATGACATTAGCACTATAGCTAAAGCAACAACCAGGAAAAAACGTGGGAATTATTCCACATTCATCAATTTGATTTTAGGGATATTTTTTATCAAGGRTGTGTTACCTTCAGATAATAATAAGAGCAACATTTTTCCAAACTGGTTCATCTCAGAGCAACAAAATGAGAAAATCTAATTTTAATTTTGATGTATGGTCAAATGGAAAATAATTATGAGACCCAGGATGCTGTTCTTCTAATTTAATTCTAGATGACTAGAATGTGCATAGAATAATTAACAATAAAATGTTCACTAATTACTGTTCTGCTACTGAAAATTGGCATTGATTCATAAACTATACTTGCATTATTCTAAGTAAGTAAGTAATCCCCTCAATCAGCTTCTAGTTTTTATCAGATTCTGGCCAAATAATTGAAGATTTCAAGAATTTGTGTTCATATRTCTGAAACAATTGCCCTAAACACTATTTATTTTTTAGAAACATAATGTCTTTTCATGTAAATGTCAGGCACTTTGGATGTTGGATATAAAAGAGCCAAGCAAGTTAGGATTCTATAATTTCACTTTTCCTGGTAGAGTAATAGCTTCTCTTTGAGTACCTTCTTACTGTTACAGGTTATTAATGTTTTATTAAGTTTTGGATTAGTTTTCAGTCTCTTGTGAGTAGAAAACAAAGGAATCTTATTTTGCAAAAACAATCTTATTTGATCAGGCTTATCTAGCTTTGAAAAAAAGGTGGATCACAGAAAAAATAATCATATTGTTTTATGAGATACTTTGTTCTATTTTGTCAAGAAAGTTGAAGTGCCATTTGTTGAAGAAACTAATTTTTATTACCCATATGATTCATTTCAGAAAAATGTCCATATTGACACTTCTAAGTCCAAACTTGCACACTAAAAAGCCTATTTTAAGGGTTCTGTGTTTGTTGGGATTTTGCCTAGCCTTATGTCAATTTTTAGAATAGCTCTCTTGGAGCTGCTACACAGTGACAATATTTTATTAACAATACTATTAAATCACCCAATGCCACCCTGAAGTCTGATCTTTGCTCCCTTCCCCTGCTCTCTTCTCCCCTCCTTGGCAGCCTTTCTGCTGTCTCTTTTAAAAATTCAGGCCCAAGAGCAAGCTAGAATTWAATTTCAGGCAGATAGGATTGCAAAGTCTATTACAAATCCTGAAAAGCAAAATGGCAAATATGGGGTACATGATGTACTGGTCATGCCCTTGAAGAAATAAAACTAATTTTTTAGTTATTGCTACATTAAATTCTCAGCATGCTTGTAAAAACATGCTGGGGGGAAATACAAGATTATACTAAAAATAGTGTAATTGGTATTGCAGCCAATGATGTTACAGTAGATATATATTTATTTTTTTAAATTTTGGGGGGTTTTTTGAAAGTTTTTTGTTTTTCTTCTTTAGCTGTGTTTGTAGAAAGAACAAGTACGAATTTACCATATAAATATAAAASAATATAAACTATATAAAAACTTAAATAAAATAATTTGATGTTGTTAGGATGAAATGTATTGATGAATGAAGATACTGCAAAATATTGCTAACAAATTTAATTCAAACTTTTAGAAGTCCATTCACTTTCTTCAGCCCAGTGATCTCCTGTACCTCACAAAAGTTGTCTTTGAAAGTAATTTAATCTTTCAGCCTTACAGTAATAAACTCTATAAAACACTTTAAGAACTCTATTTTTTTTTAAAGCTACAAAAAAATACAGGTCACCCCTTGGCACAAATTAGACTGACTCACAAAGAAGGAAATTAAATATCAGATGCTTGTAAAGGAAAGTAATAAGCAAAGAATTAATCAATACTTCATCAAATCAGTCTGACTAAAAATAACAAACAAGAAATATCTGTCTTAAGATAGAATACACTTCTGTTCATGAGGGTAGAAAGAAAGAGGAATCCCTGTTCTGGTTGCAAATTTTGCCTCATGTGATTATTCCCACCTGGCAGATTCCCTAAGAATGTAATTAAAAAGTTACGATTTTTTACAATTTATTTTATCATTTGTATTAAATAATTTATAGCAATAACCTACATCCATTTATTCATTTACCTTACCTCATTGGTATTGAAATTATTTTTTTATTCCCTTTATTCTAGTTCATTTAAATTAAGATAATATATCAAAAACTGAGTTCTAAATATGTGTATTTTTGAAGTAGCAGAAGTTAAACTATTCATTATTTCCAAGTTTTTTCGGTTTTGTTGACAAAATCATGCGCCACATCTAACATAAATTCCAAGACTAATTCCTCTTGCCTATAGAGTGTAATTTTAAGCAGATAAATGTTTTGCAAAATCTCTCAAAATCAAATGCTCTTTGSTATGAACCACCTGCAGACTTAAAGTCAGTAATACTCAGGAAACATTAAAACAGACTCAGAATGATATGGTGCTTCCATCACAAGTATTTAGGAGGGCCAAAACAAATGTTATAAAATAACTGGCAGCACAGAGAGGGATATATTTTTCTCCACAGAGAGTAATAGGGTGTCCCCTATGAAAGGAGAAGGCAGGTTAGCACAAAGCAGTGCAGAAAACTCTCTTCAAAATGTGTGGTAAAGCTACGGGAATTGCGGGAGGAAGATGCAAAAGTCAAAATTCGACAACAGTGCAAAGGGAGACTAGGTAATCTTTTAAAAATATGAAAGCTGGTAGAATCTCTGCGTGTAACCAGAATGATTGGAACATATGAGAGTACTGAGGAAAGAAATCACTTATGCTCATTCTGTTTCACTATACTTTGTTAGGCATCACTTTGGTCTGCTACTAGAACCAGGTAAAATGGACCATTACAGTGATACATTATGTTTACAACTAAATTTTTAACAAGCTGCTGAATCCGAAACCACCATCTTGGAGAATCTCTGTGGATTAGGCTATCTTGCAAAATTGCAGGCTTATCTTCTTTCTGTCTGAAGTCCTTTTCACCTCAGAGATGTTTTAATACAACGGATAAATCAGTCCATAGCGCTAATTTGTTTGGATCTCAGACCAATTAAAAAAATACAGGGATTAAGAGAAGGAGAACACTTTTCTACTCATCATCAGCACAGAGATGATCAGAGATTAATCATTATATCGTCCACACAGAAAATGTCCACACTTCCAGGTTCCAGACAGGGTATGTTCATAACCTTTGTCTTCTCCACTTTCATCCTTCTCAGCTTTGCTGGATCAGAGCCAGAGATGTTGCTAACAGTGACCTGAAGAAAGAAGTGGAACAAAGCAATTCTTAACAAAGCTTGCAGAGGACATAGCATGAACCCGGCTTGCCCTGGCTGAGGTCATTCTCAACCCAAATTGTCCTGTATTCTGATGATCCTTCTCTCCCTCCTTCTGTCCCATTGCTCCTTGAAATTGGATGAAATTAAAAACAACAACAAAAAACTATCAAACGAAAACAAACAAACAAAAAAAGCCCACCCAAAAAAAAAAAAACCCAAACAAAAACAAAACAAAACAAAACCACACCAATACCAGAATGTTGCATTTCAAATGCAACAAAGTAAATAGTTAAATTTTTCAAGGTTTTTTTTTTTTATCACAAAGTGTCTACATTTATTCAAAGAGTATTTGACTCCAAGTACTGTATTTTAGCAACTGGTGATAAGCCAGATCCAAAATTTATAATAAATGTATGTTTCATTTAATAATAATGRAGGAATTCATTTTATGCTAGTCAGAAATCTCATCTGGAAAAAGAAAAAAAAATAATTCAAATTAGTTCAGTGTTAAAATACTTCATAAAATTGTGCATACATATATATTACAGACTAAAAAGGTTTCTTGAGAATTAGTGTTGAAAATGTGTATGGACTTTAATCATCAGTTTTTACAAGGTCACTAATATATTACTTTTGATAGTGAGTTGCCATATACTTTCTTTCTAGACTTTTATGTTGTTTTCTTATCTTTCAGTCTTCTAATACAAATGACAAAAAGACAGGACATCCTTTTCATAACATTGTGAAGCACTGACTTTTGGTAAATATCATATTCTAAATTCACACACCTCAKACAAAGATAACTCAGATTCTAAGTCTATGGAAATAAAAGTGCTCTGGCACTGCTGTCTTTAAATTGGCTGTCAAATGGGCTTTTCTACTCTCTGGAGATCTAATTAGGCTTGCCGTGTTTTATGTGCCATTCCTAAGAGGATGGGAGCTACACAACATCTTCTGTCTGAGCTACCRGTGTTGCTGCTCTTCTGTTTCAGAAATGGTTTTGTCATGAAGAGGATTACCTTTTCCTCTATAAAAGAAATTTTCATTACTTTTATTGGTTTATATGAGCTGATGCAACTATCTTTTCTAATGCATAGTATACTGATGTTTTAATACATCTGTGTATATTAAAAAGAAGCCAGAGAAAAGTACAGAGAAGGAAAACATATCAGCTTTAAAAATATACCTCAAGATACAAAAAAAAAAATTTCCATCCATCACTAAGGAATTAGGTTGAGAGTTAGTTGTAAACAGTTTTTTGAGTGCCAGAATTTTTTGCTTTTCTTCTTTTTGTGTTCAGAGTCTTACATGTATTAACATTTGGTCATGCTGTYCAGTTTTCTGAACAGCACAAAGCATGAACAAGTGACAAAATAACACTTGCTTTCATCTCATAGATACATTGTTCTCAGCTTTCTGATGTACAACAGAAAGAATCAAAAAATGACAGGTCATCAACCAGGAGCTAGGGGAGGGAAAGGACTTTGTGGTAGTAAAACTGAGAAACTTGTTTTGTCTGAGAAAAATCAATTCARTAGCAAGAACACATGAGACGTCTCCAGCAAAATATTTTTAATAAACTATTAGCTATCTTTAAAAGGGTACAGAAACAGTCTTTTTGGCATTTTGTGTCCTCTTTTTCTGTATATTTTGACTGCTATGTAACCACAACAGAGACAAAAAGTAAAAAACTATTGTAGAAAAATTTTTGTTGCTGCTTTGTAGGTAGAATCTAAACATAATTAAGGCCCTTTCAATATCAATATGTACTTTCAGTATCAAGATCCTTACTGTCTTTACATAATTCCATGACTAATTAAGGAAAAATGAAAAGCATCCTCTTTCTTTTTTTTTTTTTTTTCCCCCTTTTCTTCCATAAAACACTGCAGCTTTGACAAAATATTTTCCAGTGCATGAAGAGCATCTCTTTGAGGACAACTAAGCTTTGCACAGTCCTTAATAACTTCTACAAAGGCCTTGTTCAAGATGCTCCAAGGTGGATTTCTTAAGAACCAGCTGAGCCTTAGCAGAAAGCATCTGATACCTTTTATGGACTTCACATGACATAGTTTGAAAGTTAATGAAGTAGCTTCCAAAAGGGGCAAAAGCAACTTGCTTGCATCTGATWGTGGTTTGGTTTAACAAATAAGTGATTTCTTGTTCAGGATATCACTACTTCTTGCTACTACCACATTTCTCAAATTATAATACAATTATCTGCGCCATTAGAAAGAGAATGAGCAATTTGGAACCAAGATTGTTCTACACCAGTATGACTAATCACAGGCTGCAACCCTTGTACAGCTTTTGCAAGTGTCTTTTTGACATTAAGAAGTGYGTTTTGCATCCGATTGGGAATTCTGTAACCTTGGAATTTGCAGACACACTAATAAAAATGTACCTGATTATACAATGAGTAACAGTGGGAGCTCAGTTTGACAAGGAGGGAATACCTAAACAGCGGAAACTCAATAGACTGGAAATCTGAGACAACATATTTCTCCAGCTGATGCAGAGTGCTACACATTTTACAACATTTCTGTGAAACTTCTCAAGTTTAATGGCACAATGACTATACTTTATATGACTATGAATTAACATCTTAAAAATTTTACAACAAGACAATTTCTTTCTTTTTCTCTTTATTTTTTTTTTCCTTATATTTCTTTCTGAAGCAAACATCAAACCATCTATGATAACAGACAGGAAAAAAGAGAGAAGTTTTAAATATATGAACAGAACTGACCAGTGGATGTCAAACAATTTTTAGTAAGCTGCTTTGTATTTCCACATTGTAAAATAAGATGCTCTTTGGTTTTTTGTTCTAAAATAGCAGACAATTTTTATCTTTTTGTTGATGTGTTTGTTTCATAATGGCAATTGAATGATCAACAATGTACACACCCATTAATCTGATATTCCCCACACCAGAATTGACCCCACGGTATTTCAATGTCAGTCGCTGCTACATATCTGATCAAATCAGAAAAGAGGAGCAGCAGATCAGCAAGCCAAAGTCGTTAAAAAGCTCAGAGGTAGTAAAACTGAGGAACTGGGCAGTAATTAGCCACATACAATTTCAAACACAGAAGTACTGGATCATGACACCATTTCACACATTTTCGACCCTTTGTGCAATTATGCTATCGTGGCTGCTTAAACCGTGATGTCTGCTGTAGCATAATAAGCTGGAAAGCTGCTGACCTTTCCCTGAGACCATACCCTTCCCCTCCTGCTTGCTTACTCACCACATCCCTTATGCTTAAAACTGAAAGCCTTCTTTGCTATGGACACCAAGTCCAATATTGTGTAATTACAAAACTACTTCAGGCAGCTGACAAATACTGCTTGACCCCACCAGAAAAGCTATCTATAGCCTTGTGGAAAAAGCACCATATATGCATGCTCCTAAATTCGCCAATTAGAATCCTTCCTATTATTCAATAAACAATCTCAATTTTCTGTAGAAGGGTCACTTCAAGCAGCAAGAGAAGTTTTGCTGGAAAGAACTTTGACTGCAATCCTCAAAAATCTGTTCTAGGAATGGCAAAACAAGGCTAGCAAGCTTAAGACATAACATATTTCAGACACTGCAGGTACTGGTCTTTGTCATTTTATGATGTGTTTTGTGCCCCTGCTGCCAAAACTATTTCACATGAAACAAGTATAAATTCTCCTGTACTAGATAAATCACTGTGAGAAGAATATGGATCTTTTTCCATAGCATGTTAAGGAAAATAACATTATTAAGATAAACACACTGTAGGTCAGTAGGTGTACTGACATCTTGTCAGGCTCGATTCAGATYCTCTGTTGACTAATAAGTACCTGCCTGCAGTTATTCAGTCTGAACACAAGAATTCTGGTTGATGCTAGTGCTGCTCTTCCTCTAAAATACTTCRAAGAGTAAAATATTTGTTTTCTGTATGGCAAATAATCCAATTATTTATGAGTCCTAGAAAAGGTTACAGAATTTTCCTCTATCTTATTTTCCTACTTTTCCTTTCTCTTTTTCCTCTCTAGCAAATAAGTAGGGCGACTGTTTCCAAAACTTCTGAAAGAGGATAGCAGACCTACTTTTATGTGAACCTACAGAGACTTTATTGCAGGCAGATGAAGTCAAAACCAGRAAGAAAAATAGTCACTTTAAACAATATTTATTTTTCGACACAACAGTGCTTGTTAGGCAAAGGTGCTCCCTAATTAATAAGACAGACAAAAGTGGAGTATATGGTTCTATTTTTTGTATTCTAGACCAGGGTGTTTTTCACTTARAACATGTTGTACTACTCCTATTGATATCAAAAGCTTACTACAGTTAATTTAGTCAAAATGCAGCAAGAATTATTATATAATCATTAAAAACATGGCAGTGCTCAAAACAGGAAACACCCAATTTAAACTGMGTGAAAAATGGAACTGGAATTCTGATACCTTAATGGATGTGATGTCTACATTATCAAGTAAAAGCCTCTGCTGTCAACTGCAGCACCTAAAGGTCACTCCTGTAGCAATTTATTTTCTTTCTTGGGACCATGAACTTTGAAAATAACCTAAGATCCAGAGCATCCTAAGTGAGAACAGAAGTGAGATATGCTTGAAAATGCACTCCTGATTCCAACTATGATGTTAATGAGGGCAAAATTTTAAATAGTCTGCAATTATAACGTCTACCAATTTTAGAGATCTATATTTTAAACATGAGAAGGAAATCAACCATTTACTGTATAGAAAGTAGAAGGCTTTTGTTATTCCAAGTAATTAAATAGAATTAATTTTGTAGGAATTTGCTCATTATGTTAAGAACCTCAATATCTAATAATTTTAGTACCATCAAAATAAAGAAAAAGTAAAACATACYTTGGGTGTTGTGCTGGAATTTAACACAGCACATATCTGTTGTAAGCTTGAGAGCAGAGTTCAAACCAGGCTATCCACTTAGCAAAAAATGATTGGGATCTACATGATCTCAATAAGAATGAGGGCAGAAATGACAGCAAGTACTTAAAACCTTCACCTCTATTATACTCATCTTCACTTCCATTACAGAAACTACCCAGAAAGCAAATACAGAGGAAGGGAAATGATCTCTCACCAAGCTTCACCTTAAGAAAGGGATGAAATTGAGCTCAGAGTTCTGGGGCAGTGACTACAGTCCCACAGAGGAATTGAAGCCCATACACTCATCCTCCATCTACTGTGCTTGGCTTTACACACATTGTCACATGTGGTTCCCACTCTGAATACCCTTACTTTGTGTCTGCCCCAGCTCACAGACTGAACCAATCTCAGAAAATTCAACACCAGCAAAATCAAGAATGTGAAATACCAAAGCTTATTGTCCCCAAATAAAACATTTTAATTTCTAACTGGAGCTCACAGAGGAATATAACTCATGAATTTTTTTTTAATTTTTTGTAACTGTCCATGCTGATTTTTCCACATACAATAATGACAATTTCCTACACACAATAATGACATTTTTTTTAAAATAAAATATTTTAAATTACCCCAAAATAATATAAATGTGATATGATTTTAAAGAGTCTTTTTTTTTTTTTTTTTTTTTTTTTTTTTTTTTTTTTGTTAAATGAATTGCCATTTTTGTCAGCACAGCTGACAATAAGAGGTTGGATCAGGATCTTATACTCAATTTATATCAAACACTTGCTGATTAGGTCAGCTCAATAAATATATAAATCAATTCACATATAATATAAATAGCACAAATAAGAATTCCCAATTTTTTTTTCACAACTGGTAAATGACAGCTTTTTCTATTGTATTCTAAACAGCAAGTGTTCACTCCCCAAATGATTGTCCAACAGCCTATGAAGGTGGAAATGAACATGATCATTTGATGAATAGTAGTCTAACGAAAATGACATACGAAGGGCATGAGTAAAATACCCCTAAACAGATTGGAACTTGATAWAATTAAGTTCTGTAATAAATTATTTTGCCTTCCAAAAAGTTATTGCAATCAAAACATACCGCTGGATGTATTTTCTTACCTAGCATTTCCCAAAACATACATGGGATCTGCAGCTAAGAATAAGCCTTAAAATCATCTACAAAGTTGCAAACAAACTAGTTGACGTATGATGTTTGTAAATAGCTAGATCCCAAAAAGTGGTACCAAAATAATTATTAAACTGGCTAAAGCTGAGTAACATAACAAATAAAATTRCATCTCACAAATATACACATAGCCAACGTTTTAAATTTTTTATTCCTTTTAAATGGGGAGAGACRGTAAGAAAAATGTGTGTTCATAGTATGGGTATTGTCCTTTGGAATTCACTTAAAGCAGATATGGCTAAGTAAGACACAGGTTATTCAAACACTAAACCACCTTCAGAGTTTGGCTCTGGAGCAATTCCTTCATTTCAGTGGAATTATAGTACGTTAAAGGAGAGTGATAGAAGAATACAACTGATTTTAGGAGAGGTCACAAAATTAAACTACTATTCAATACTTTTTAAGTGTACTATTATGTTACCAGAGAAAAAGGAGATTACATATATATATGTACACACACATACACACATTACATATATATATATATATACATGCATGTACATATCATAAACGTACATACCTCTATATACAAGTATATGTATATATGTATACACATACATTTAAGAAAATTAATGAAAAGTACTGCCACAATAAATACTATTTAAAATAAAAACAGATTCTTAAAGATTTGTTAATAACAAACTGATATTGTAAAGTTTTGTTAATAGGTTTGTCATTTGAGGCCTTTTTCAAGTTAATGAGCAGGTGAAACTATTACTAGATCAAACTTCTGTATAATTTAAAGTACAGAGCTATTTCAACATCTCTATCACTGTATATGAAGTAAYGACTCTTGCTCCAAAGAATGAGGCYGAAAACACCTGYACCAGCCAGAAAATTAAACAACATGTGACTTCCTATCTTTTAAGCATAGACAAAAACACTGTCAAAACTGGACTGGGTATTGCAGTTTTAGGCTCACCTGTCCAAGAGTAAAATCAGAATAACCTGGGCTCAGCCTTGCTTTGTGAAAATTACAAGTATTAAAGCATTCATTGTCTATATTATAMCTGATAAATCTACACTCAAGCTAGCAGTTCATTAAATACCCACATGCTGATTTATTCAATGGTGAACAACATATGAACTACCATATTTTTCTAGAAGTGTCATTATATGAGAGTAATTGGGTTTTATGACTCAAATCCAAGCAATATCTATTATTTAATATCAGACAAAAATATATGGTTCTACAGCTACTAGACATGAATCAGTTTGAATTATCTCAAATCCATTGTGGTATAAAACAATAAATGAGAAATAGCCTGTTAATCATTGTTTGGGCACTGACATTTCAAAGATATGTCAGACAAAATGTTGAAAGTCATGAGATGCATTAAGTAATTGCAATATTTCTCATGTACAGTGTCTTAAGTTTAGAASACTTGAGKTTTTTTTTAAAAAAMAGAAAATTATATACAGAGTCTAAAGTTATTCTAAAATTACTCTATTTAACTATGGTGAAAGAATACTAAGTTCTTGGGTAATGACTGAGTTGACAGAACCACTGAAAATCAAGAAACTTGATTTTCTTTTTGGAATTCAGCTGTGCAGCTTTGATAATACCTACAGTCCTCTGATCTACTCTGCATGCAAAGCAAGGGCTACTCCAGTCAACACTAGGTACCTTCCCTTTTCCATCCAGAGTGAAAAATCCTTTACGCTTCTTCATACGAAACCTGCTTCACAAAATCTGGCTTAGAAAAGCTGCAAATCCATCTATGAAATTTGCATGCATACAATAAGTCAATACTTAGACTACATGAGTATCAGCTCCTCCTACTCACTAATATTTTGCCTACTCAAATGTRTCCTTATTTCCCAAGCTGTGGAAGATGGATCTCATCTATCTGCTGTTCTGAAAGGTTCCTTATCAGTTAAACAGAGAACAAGATAACAAGTCCACACATTCATGCTTCCCTTTCAACTTCGATTCCTAAACCCACCTATTTACTATTCTCCTTGTTTTATTGCTCCATCCGCTCTGTTTACTTAGGCCACAAATAAAGAGGTGATATATTTTGTAAAAACATATTTTTATTCCATGAATTTATGAATTTTAATCTATATTACTTCAAGTAAAACTAGCAGTGATTTATAAATATAACACACAAAAGAAACAAAATATAAATCTAGCTATGGACAGGGAAGTAGATCTTTAACAATTATCTGCACCAGAAGTGAAGGTCAGAGTAGTACATGCTCTGTCATGTACATGCTCACATCGTGAGTTATACAAAACTTGTGTTAGACATTTTCCTTTGTTATTTTTGATACAAGTTTTGTATTCCTTCATTGAACATGAGAAAAAAAAAAAAAAAAAAGAGAAAAACCATTTACTAGACATTTTTTGTAGTTCACTGCAATATGTTTGTTGCTAGCTTTGTTTTCTTTTTATTTTTCATGAAGTTACTACATAAATTGCCACAGTTATATAGTTTATGTTGCTTTTCAGGCATATTCTACAGAAGGTRTACTCACTTTTTTCTGTAAATGCAGAGCCAAGGCAGAGTACATAGACAATGCCAAGGATAACACATGTTCAATAGCCAGATTYTAAAATGTCTTTTTGATTACAAAAACATAACTACCTAAAGTGGCTCACAGAGCTACTCCAGTAAGCAAAGGCATGACCTTATGTGCTATGACCTATGAGCTATGTGGTAATTAGACTGTTATAATTATATATTGTAGTTCTTAAATTATTTTCTTATAATAAACCTAATGATTATGCAGTGAGATTTGAACAGATTGATACACAGATAAATGAAAAACTTTTCTAAACTTATACTTGATAGTATGTCTGCTAACAGAGGTAAATTGCCTAGTATCAGCTAAGTTAAAAGGAGTCCTGATTTGAAATAGAGACTTAAACATTTATTGTTATGCTACTCAATTACTGCGTCTTACTGAACAGAAATGCATCAACATATTTATCTAATAAATGGAATGAGCCTTCCACTTAACCTGATAGCAATTATTTTTGAAATTTATATTCTTCTGTCACAAGATACCAATTCCAGGAAATTAATAGACCATCTACTTCTGGCTGGCTTATATATAACTGTTAGGAACTGGCAGTGCTTCAGCAAACAAGCAGCGCAGCATTGATTGACTTTGACAGGTGTTGCTTGTGGATGAAATGGGAAAATTAACTAAAGTATTCAATGAAGAACTTATTATATTATGCAGTGTGACTGTTCTTTTTCGTCTTTTGTATTTTCCTTTTATATTTTTTTTTTTTAATATAGAAATGCATCACATCTACTGGTAAATTTCCAATTCATTTTTTCATTAAGCAAGAATTATCTATTTCCATACCTCACTTAGTTTTGTCACAAAGTTGTTTTCTGCTGTGTGCTTGTATTATAAACACATGATAAATATGGCTCTTTATTTTCAACCTCTTCTTGAATTTTTTCATGGTGACAAAGATATAAAGCTGGAATTATGTTTACATTTCTTCTRTGTTATGCTTTTTATACATGAAAATGAACAGGGCTATTTATTTTTGGAAAATAACAGAGGTGGAATAGCAGACAGCTAGCCTTCAGTTTGGCTATATGCTTTCCAGGAATATAAATATATAAATAGATTAAGGTTTTTCATGAGAATCCATTTCATTTGTCCATAAAGTCATCTGCTAGAAAATTTGCATACTTTTAAAAAAAGTATCTAAGAAAAGTTTTGACTGACCGCGCAGTTTTGTGATATTGTTTGTAATTCCATACCATCAAGGAATTTAAATATTCATGACTAAGCTGATCATCAAGAACCTATGTGACAGCATATATATCATACATTACATTTTATAAATACATAGATTTTATAAATAAATTACMTTCTATAATTACATTTTATAAATGCAATATAATAATTATCTTTTTGAAATAAATCACTTTTTGGAGCATGTGTTCCATTTACTGCCTGGTCACACGATACATTGCTATTATATATAGGACATTTAATTTCTCTGTGACTGAAGTTATACAGTCAGGGAAGAGATGCACTATTGGCTTCATATTTTTATTTTCATACTCAAAATCAAGACTTACCTCTKTAGTAACATAGGTAAACATTTTGTGTTAACTTGCCTGTATCTGCYTCAGATATAATAATTCATCTCAGAATCTGAGAGCACTCAGTGAAGTCAACACTTCACAAAAACTTTCTTGTATAGGAAAAACATATTTTCCTACATTTTTTTTATAACTGAAGGGGAAAAAAAGTGTTAATTTTAATTTACTTCTGAGAGGCAAGGAAGATAGGACAAGATATGTAGTTGGAAACAACATTTTTTACTAGAATAATTTCATATAGTTGGGAAATCTTATTCTTTTTTCTGCCATGACTTCTTCAGATTTGAAATAGAGTCTGCAAACTTTAAAGTTCAACATAAGTAAAGGTCAAGAGTGTAGGAGTTAAGTTAAAGAGGGAGCAAATAAATGTCTGCTGGTAGTTTGTGGAATCAAATGGAAAAAAAGGGAGTGACAAAAAAAGGGATCATCGTATAGGCAACAGGARGAAGCACCTAGTTCAGAACATTTGTAATAAAATGCAGTGTTGAGGGAAAAATAATATGCAATAAAAACAAATATCAAAAGAATATACTGTCTTATAAAACATCATTAACGTGCTGTAAAAATAACAGTCTGCTGCACACATAGATCAAACTGGCGCAAAATAAGTAGCAAATACTTTACCATTTCAGCAGTCTTACTGTGATGTTTCTAGCAGTTGTTTTTTAGACATTTCCCACAAACAAGGAACACAAAAGAGATGAAAATTTTGCACCTATTAATAATTTAAATCTTATGACTCATAAAGCAATTGAAAATGTGTTAGCATATGCAAATGTGAASTGATATCAAATTTTGTAATTAGATCTCTATCTGAATGACACAGGTGCTTGAATACGACTGTTTAAAAATAAATTAWATTTCAGTAATGAGATAAGGACATTGGGTCTGCAAGAGATAGACACTAGGTCAATAATTACAGAACTAAATTGGTTAAACCATCAAAACCATGGAACAGAAACTCTTTGATAGACTATTGGATATCCTGGAAGGTGACATGTGACACTAGGAAACTTTGCTAAAGATCTCTAAATTGAAAATCAATCAACAGTTGTCTAATGTATTATCTAACAATATTAGTCTCTCATAGACATCTATCAGCAGAGAATTAATGAGCTAGAAGAATACTAGAAACTAAAGACACTGGACCCTCAGAGGGATCTTTGTTTTCTGAATATTAGCAAGTAGACTGGCAGAAAAAAAAGTGAACCAACAAATTGAAGTAGTTGTGTACTGAGATTCTACAAAGAGATAATGTTCAGCACTCCATGCTGTTCAGCAGATTTGTTTGGAGTACTTTATGTAATCCCAACATAGTCCCACCATGCCTGTGTTCCAGAGCTATTCAGGCTTCCTTCAGGAGTTCATTACTGCTGYAATTTAAGGTGAAAATAATTAAGCAAGTATTTAAATTTTCTCAAAAAATAATACGTTTCAACACCACCAAAATCACTTTGTGACTAGCATACAGTCATGGGTACAAGAAGAAAATAGATGGCTTCAAATAAAAACAGAAACAGTAAGTCACTTGAGATAGTGCGCTTGTGTGATACACCACAAGAGAGCAGTTCTTGGGCAGCATTGATAAATGATAATTAAGCTGCAGGCATGAAGTCAGCTGAAGCATAAGTGAATACACCATAAGAAAGAAGGAAAAACAAAGTCCTCCCTGTTCTTACAAACCAGTTAACCCACAGCTCTTTTTGATTTTATTCCTTGTTTTCTTGTATCTYTTTTCGCCACATCCTCATCACTCTAACTCCCTATCCAAACTTAACGSTGCCTTGTCTCTTTCTGCCGTTTCCAGGACTGACTTTTTCTATTGTCATATGAATATGGGAGATTTCCTTGGCCCTTAGTATTTWGTTTGTCTTTCAGTGCCCCAGGAAAGCTAAGACCCTAGTGCCTAGCTAGTTCATCAGCATCCCTGAACAGTTTCTCTGAATTGGAGGCCAGTTGGACTGACATGTTCAGGGACACACCAACACAAAAGGGAGAACCCTCGGTGGGTCATCCTGCTTTATGACCCATCAGCCGCTCTTCCCACTTTATTCTAGAATGTTGCTTGYTCATGGCAACTGCCAGTGCCTCTGATGGACTCACACCAACAATTTACACTATTTATTAATGGAGAGTTGTGACAGGTTAAGATTTGAGGATTGCCAAAACCAATATCTAACTTCAAAAACTAATTCAAAGCAACATGCAGACAAGCTCTGATCTCCAGTGAAAGCATTCAGCACGCACAGAGTATGGTTCTCACCCAGTAGGCATCCCTAAGGGACAGAAGACAGGTTGTCGAATGATCCACGTAGTTACGATAAAGTTTTCCTTAACTAAATTCAATGGCAGACATTATGAAATACAGTTCCAAATCAGGTGTGTCAGTAAAGCATTGATATTTTGCATTTGCTCTATACTCTCAAAATTTTAATAACCTCAAATGTTAAAAAAGTAACCTTTACTTGAAAATATGTAATGTTTCCAGGAACAATTTATCAGTGTTAGGTGATATTATTTAGTCTAAGTATTATTCTTGAACATATTGCTGACATAAGGCTGTGCTTCTGAGAACTGCATTAATGGTATGCTATCACCACTTACATCAGAAACCTCTTCAGTACAGCCATATTCTTATTAAATTATCATTTTATCAAATTTTCCCAATTTGGAACAGTTCCATTTGTAATCAACTATCTTCTTTATTAACTCAGCATTGTGTGCGTATCAGTACTTCTGGGCTTTGTCTTACTTTTAATTCTTGTGTGAGAGGCAGCTGATAGAATTAGTGCAGCCTGACTTGCAGTTTTTAATCTACAAGAGCTTTTTGTTTTATAGACAGAAGTTTCCCTTTTATATTCATATTTAATAATATTTTTCCATAGCCTTTTTGATTTCCYGTTCATTTTCATTAAATATGTCATTATGCTATGCTTAGCTTCATCAGTGCTTTAAAGTGATCTTAAGAAGAAATGATCAGAAACTTACATATCTCTTGATACAGCAAAATTTAACAATAAAATTAACCTCTCCCAGGTTTAAGGGGCTGTTTCTTAATTCTCTGAATCTGAAATTGCACTATTTCTTGCAAAGAATTTATGATATACCACAGATGTAAACTATGGCTATCTAAAACTATGTAAAAATTCCTGTTAAATAGTAGTCCAGGAATTTTGCATATATACATATATATGTGTATGTAATAGTTTCCTCCTAGTAAAAATAATAACCATATTGAAAAGTCAAAATGTATTCATCTTCCATTGATTTAAACATATAAATATGTTCAAATTTGGTTTCTACCATATACTTCAAATGTTGGTGGGGGGTAGGGTTGGGAGAAAAAGGTACAAGAAAATTTGAAATGTTCTGAGAAAAATTAGATTTTTTTAAATGTCATCCATTTGAAGGTGGAATAAACATGTGTCTTGGTTCACCAGGACTCGCCATTAGAAGAACTATTCTATCTTCCCTTGTAGAGATCTTTGGAGAGATCTCTGCTAAAAAACCTAGTGTGACACTCAACACTACAACCTTGAGATATTGGTAGAGCAATTAATCATAAAAAAATAGTTCTGAGCCAATTACAATTTTTTTTTTATATACAAATAATTCCTCTGAAAATTTTTCTATGAAATTAAAGTTACTGCTGCAAATTTCCTTTCTCCAAAGAGAGGAAGTAAGAATACCATACAGTYAGCCTGCAGCTCTGTCAATCTTCAGAATCTGTCCTCAGTTCCCTAAATCACAAAGCTGATATCTTCTGCTAAAATATGTGGAAAATAATCACATTACTTATGTGCAAAAGAAGTATAATCATAAGATTAAAGAGTAACCTTTTTAAAAGACATTCTTGATGACAATATAGTCACATACTTGTCTTACTTTATATTCATAATCATTATTATTTTAATTCATATTATCATATATAAAAAAAAAAACAACTACAGGGTTTTTTTCAAAAGCTTGGTTGACTGAAGCAAAATGTACTACTCTTTTTATTTGAATTTAAAAAAAGGCTTTCTTGTAAAAAAATAATGATTTCTACTTGTCTCTAACACTTTCCCACAATGAGTACATAAACAAAATTTACTGAAGCCACAATTAAAATGACTTCTGTCTTTAACACTCCTTACTACTGTTTCGTTCTGCTAGGGTAGTGAATGTGTAAAGCTCAGTTTTTCCCATGCAATCAAAAGGAGGCCTCCCCCATCCATTTAACATTGTTTTAATATAGGCTAGTTTTGATAGCTGACCACTTGTTAACKATTCTGCAGTTTAGGATATTAACAAGTTAATTGGACTTGTATGAAGTGTAAATGGAAAAAGAATTCATCTAAGTCACATGGCTTGGACRAAGTTCTCATAAATATTTATTTTCTTGTCCAATCTACCATTTCTTAAGAATAGGACTCTCTCTATAGATAGGAAAGAGGACCTCAGTCTTCTGAAAAAGAAAATTAGTTGCTGTCCAGTTGGCTTTGATTTCTACTCATCAGATCTGCAGAGTTTTTCTTTCCTTTGTATCCAGTAATCAATGCCAGATTCTGAAAGCTCTTTCTCTAAATTGTCAAAAATGAACTGAACTTCAATTCTGTTTAATGTTTCTACGTTATGATACAAGCCTTTTAAAGAGAAGCAATTGTATTGTGTAATGTGTCCAGACAAGTTATAAAATTTATAATTTTTATAATTTTGGGTTAACATCCACTGTACTTAGGTTGGGCACTCATAGCTAAAACTGTGTCAGTTATGCCCTGTAGTGTCTAAAAAAAAAAAAAAAAAAAAAAAAAAAAAAGATTGAACATCAGAATCTCTTTCACTATGTAATTATGTTAAGATTATTACCTGGAAAGATATTATAGTTAATAATTAAGGTAAAAGACTAGGATTGCTCATGGCTACACTCAGCAGTGTATTAGTTAACTCAAAGAATTACAGGAAAGTCTGGCTTCGTATTTCATCAAAGCTACTGAAGAGTGAAACTTTTGCTAATGCAGCTTAATTGTTCTGAAACCTGAAAGTAAGTAATGGCTCAATAATTGTCACTTGGCTACAGCAAGGAGCATTTAGCCAGTATTTCTTAATGTATGTAGTTTTCCAGTAAGAAAGAACATCAAACTGTTAGTATATAAAAGAAACAGATTCAGACTCMACAGAATAGCATTAGATAAAGTTAGAAAAAATAGAAAAATGTTGTTAAAGGTTATGGTAATAACAAAAAATATTATTAAGTAATAATTAATGTATAATTATTTACAAGGCAAAATCTAGATATGCATAAACATGTTTGAGTCTCTGACAGCATGCCATATATTAGTAATGATTAAAGTGATTGAGTACACACTAAAACTGTCATTTCAAAGGATGAGAATATTAACTTTTATAAATCTTGAGCAATACGCAGTTGGTAAAGTATGGAATTGGAAAATAACTTGAATAATTTGCCAGAAAATGTGCAAGTAGTGCACAAACAAATGCAGGAAGCACTGTCTTTCAAGATAGATTTTGGAGAGCTATTATAAAACAATGAATCAGAACTTTTACCAGATAACTTTCAGAAGCCTAAGATCTCCGTAAAGCAAATATTTATTAAGTGGAAGAAAAGGACAAGTTATGCGTAAAAACTAAGGTAAAAGTATTTAAAAGTAAAATGTGAATATTTAGCCGCTGACCGTTTTGCAAATAACGGTTGACCAAACCTGCAAAAAAATCCTTGCCTATGGAGAGGGCTTGAAAAGTGAAATAACRTCTATTCATTACAGGAATTTTCACTTCAATACATTTTAATAAATTATGCAGAAATATGTCRTGGTTTAGAAATGGTAGTCCCCAATTTAGTGCTCCCACTGAGACTCTMCAAATCACACTKCTGTTTGCTTAATCTGTCCCACCTTCTCTCTCCTCTCTGTGAGAGAGTGGAAAGCAGAATTGGAGGCATGAAATGCAATGGCCATGGATTGAGATAAGAGAAATTTGCTGGAAAAAGCAATGAGATAAGAAAACTACCAGCCAATATCATCCATTCCCTGATTCTGTGTTAATTTTAATGATATATGTGTGTTTTAGASAGCAAGAATATATAGAACATTCACTCTGAGCATGTTGATGAAGGCTAGATAAATGTCCATTATTTTTGTTCACGTAAAGGAAAATGAATGATGAGTACATCACAAGGCAAGGCTATCCAAATACATTAAAAAAATACCTTTTCTTCAAACTACCTGTGAATACTGCAATAAGATACTGCACTGTATAAAAAATATTAAACTATATTGAATAATGGTACTGGTTACTACATTCCATTGTTTAGCAAGTGCGAGACAAGCAAATAAGAATATTTTGTCTGTACACAGGTGTCTTTAGAATTGCAATTGCTGGTTTGCTGAAGGATAATTATTTTTGAGAAAGAGCAGGAATCATCGTGTTGGTCATATATCTCCTATATGACCTATTGTCTCACACAGCATGACTTCATATGAAAAATATCAAATTCAATGACCTGGAAAGGCTGCTTACTGTCTAACAGTGCCAGTAATTTTTCCTTACAACATGTTTTCGTCACTGTCCTTACAGCCAAAATCACAAGGATACATGATTACAGTACATTAATATAGTTGGATGTCATCTCTTATACATTGCCAGTGATTGGCAAGCCTCCATCAGATCACATGCACCATTCCCAAGGATACCAGGACATCCTTCATCCTTGAGGGCAAGAATGTGCTCAGCTGCATAACTGCTTTGGGTCTGAAATCTTCACAATGGCTCCAGTGCAGCTCTGTTCAGAGACCACCAAGGATGTATTAACTGGAATATCTATGTTGCATACTACTTGTCACATGATAGCTGCATTTATGAGAAACAGGAATAATTAACTCTGTGTCTGTWCACAGCTCTGCAGCTTCTAGCTCTAAGTCCCTTAAAAGCTGAAAGCTTGGGATCCTGAACCAGCCCGTAGACAGCAAAAATTCTGTGATTGCCTAGTCCTACCTGAAGCTCAAGGGGTGAAAAAGAGTTTGTTGAGAAGGTCTGCCAGTCAGCAGAAATGGCTTTGACAGCTGTCTGGGTATCACCTAGAGTTTTCTCTGTGGAATAAAACCATGTTTAAGAGCAAACCAGGAAGAAGATCCAGATCCAGCTTAATGCCTAAATTTTCATTCCTTCTTAGGAGTACTGTAGCTTGTTCTTCCCTAGGCTATAGGGTTTCAGAGGGAAGAGCAGACKAAGAATCATTACCAGAAGCAGTTTGGACAATACTGTGGAGAACTTTATTCCCTTCCCACTGAGTTCTACACAGTCATTCAACAGAATCCCACCTTTGACATTAAAAAAATATTTCACTAAGCTATTTAAATTATTTTTTTTTGTAAATTATTATTACTATTTTTAAAAAATATTCTTTTAAATACATAAAATATTTTATATCTTAAAAATATTATATTTTAGGCTAATATTTATATAATTATTAAAAGCTAATGGTTTATCTAACGTCCATATTTAAGTAAAATATGTAAGTATGTCCAAAAGAATTACTGGTGAAAGGGGGAAATATAGAGTGAAGAGATTTACCAGATAGGATGAAAGAAACTTCAGCCTCGTACTGTTGAAAAGAAAAGCTACCTACAGAGCAGCTGAATTTCTGAAAGGTACAGTGCTTGCTAGTGCTTTAAGATACAGGTGGAAAAGAGGAAGAGGTAGAAACATGGAGGATTGTATTTTATTCCCAGTTGTCATGGAGCAATATAGAGACAAACTGTAGAGAAATGTCTCGAAATTTAGATCCCCTTCCACATCTACTTTTTTCTAGTTTGTCATGTGAAAGAATGATCTAGCATCTAAAAAGATAGAATCACAGATTTATAGAATGGTTTGTGTTCATTACTAGATGGTCTAGGTCCAACTTCTCTGCCATGGGCAGGAATGTCATTCACTAGACCAGGTTGCTCAGGGCCCCATCCAGCCTGGCTTTGAGCACTTCCAGGAATGGGGCATTCATAACATCACTGGACAACATGTTCCAATGCCTCACCATCCTCTCAGTAAAGAATATGTACCTAATATCTAATCTACACTTACCCGTTTTAGTTTAACACCATTGGCCCTTGTCCTATCCCTCACCAGCCTCCTCACAAGCCACTCACAGGAATGTCACAACCCTCCATCCTGATTCCTCTGCACTGAATGAGAATTTCACTCTATTGCAAAACATGTAGATAAACGTTAATCTTATTGTAGCAAAAACCAGTTTTATAATTTAGAGAAATATTTATCTAGTTGGTTAGTTGTTTTTTTTCTGTAAAGAATTTCTCTCTTGAGCTTTCAACATTAATGGAAGATTTGCTCACTCTATTTTGCCATTCTCAGACTTGCCTTTATTGGTTTTGCCCTTTTTCCTCCAAAATGTATTTATTCAATGCTTTCCTCTTGTCAATAAGTTGAAATCTATCAAAAAAAGTAACAAACTACAGTCTCAATTAGAAGAAAAATAAACCAAATATAGAGAGAAATAGCCTTCAATTTGGGACAGAAATGTWAACCATTTGRTTTATTGGTGTTTTTTTCTTTGTCYCRTTTAGCTTGAAGATGTTCTCTCAAGATGGGAGGCCAGYAAAATAAAATTAAAGARCMTTTAATGAAAAAAGGTCATCAATAYCCCAAATGCAGATATGAGAAGGTAACTGAGAACTATGGATCCTAATTTTCTATCTAGTCTTTGAATAATTTTCTGTTGAAAATTGAAACTGCCTTTTATGCTTTTATTAAGCTGACTGTAAATAAAAATGTTCAACTTTTTTTCTAAAGAGCTGTTTGCATTAGCAAAATGAGACTGTTTTGTATACAGAGCTGAACAACTTATATATCAAATTATTTAAAATAAACTTTTTGATGCATATTTTGTGGCTTGTTTACTTATATGCTTACACATTTAATTCATCTTGACAAAAAGCAATTCAATTTCTGTTTAACCAGGACACAGGGAAATAARCCAGGGATAAATAAAGAAGCATGGATTAGTTCGTGCCCATAAATTAAGCCAGCCTAAATAAAACTGAAGATAGGATTGGGGTGAAGATCAATGAATTTTTCTGGTCTCACAAACCTGGTATGGACATCAGATGGTAACCTCTGTGGATCAGAGTACGTCTGCCCAGGGCACCTGTCTGGGTTCCAAGCTGTTTGTTACTGTCTTAGTTATCTGCATCCAAAACAGATTTATCTGCTGCTGATCAGATGCCACCTGCATATAATTCTGATTTCTTAGGTCATCTGTTATTAGYAGAATAAACACCTCTCTCTTTTCATAATAGAAATAAGAAAGTTGATAAATAACATTAGGATAATTTTAGGTTATTCCACKTTAAAGGCAAAATTTCTTTCTAATTCAGTATGTATATTTACAGTTTTATATTAAGGACTCAAGAGGATATTAGATCCTGCCAGAATAATTGAATACAAACATATGCCAACAATAAAATCTGCTAGAAAACCTTTTAAATAGCCCAGGAGTAGAAGAAGGTAAGATAATATCATAATAACAAATCTTGTCTCAGAGGCAGGAAAGGGAATAGAAAGGCAACAACCAATTTTGGTTTGATTAAAATTTTTCAATTTACATATAATGTAAAGGTAATAATTCTGTGTTYATTTATACTTGGTGGCAGGTTCAATAAAATACTCTAAACCAGAATAGCCATCATTCATTAATTTCRTGCCAACGAAAATAGTGCTGTCATAGAATGACTTTACTAAGCAAAGCCATGTAAATTATTGAAACTTATACAGCTCTTCATGATAACATTTTTACATTACTTTTCTTTGCATATGATTAAAGAGTGGCAAAAAAATACCAAATGGTGTTTTGTTAGTGGGTTTTGTTTTTTGGTTTTTTTTGAGAGGAATTTATGTGCAAAYGGTAGTTCTATTCAAAGTATTTAAAGTAGGACTTGATAAAAAAAACAAATATATTTCTGAAAAAAACCCACAAAATTTATTCAAAGAGTCTAGTATTTTGACTTACAGCTTTSTTTTCAAAGGTATTTCATTATAAGCAGTCCAATAAGCCACATTTATTTGATCCATGTTACATCAAATCTTTAYGGCTTTACTTSTGCCTATGYCTCAGAGAAGAGAGAACTGGAAAASTTCTGTCAGCAAGGGACAAATTACAGACAGAGACAACTGCTAGGAAAACACAGTTCAACCTGCTGTCATAGCTATCAGAATGTATTYTCCTTTACTTACACACACTAATTCTTTGTGAAAAACCATATTCAGCATGGTCAGAAGTCTCTGCTGGTGTTCCCAGCTAGCTGGAGGAGCAATTTGTGGAAGGGCATGCTGAGTCTAGCATGTTTGTAAAACACATTGGCACCAGAAACAGCACAGCTCAGTGGTGGCATCACAAATCACTGTGCTCAAGAATGCACAGTGGCAGCCACCTTCAACTGACTCCTGCTCCAAAGGACTAAATCAGCAACACAGAATAGTTCCATGATGGCACAGAAGCAATGGTTATGATTAAAATTCTGTCCTATTAAGAAAGCAGAATCTATCTGAGGGACAGATGAAGTGTCAATTTCACCTTCATCTCTTCGTTGTAACAGTGTAAAAGTTAGAAATTAAAAAAAAAAAAAAAAAAGGAAAATTCTGATTCTTGGCTTAAAGATGCAATAAAACATTTTATATGGCAGCTCTAAAAGCACAGAAAATCAAAATGCATTCTTTTTCCTGCTGACTCGATGGTTAGCACCTTCACATTTTTGGTAGTATGGGAGGGTATGAAAAGCTGTGTTATTTTTGTACTGAGTTTCCAGTTCTTCATGTGAATGCAAACTTTTCTTAAGCTTTATGAAATTTTATTTAAGCYCTAAAGGTACTAGTGAATATCACCTTTTTTTTTTYYTTCTTTCTTTATAGATATATGGGCCATAGATTTAATTCATTGAGTTATCTTGCACAAAATGTTGTTGACAATTACAGTGCATGTGCRATCCAGAAATCCTAAACAAGGAAGTCAACATCAAGTCTCTGCGCCATAAAATGAACATCTGGAAAGTCACAGTGTTGATGCCCACATCAAATGAAATTGACTGCAGCAGTGAAAAAATACTGCAGCAGTGTCAAATCTGGAATCTGATCAATTCCGTTCTCCCAACCTTTGTCTCTTTTTTCAAACAACTGAAAGTCATTACAACCAGTCACTGCAACAGCAATGATTTCATGAAACTGAAACAGAGTCAGATCTGAAAACTAGTTTTGCTGTTAATCATCCTCTGAAACATCTAGCTTCACAGAATACAACRTGCAGTGAAGATGCAAAAAGTAGAATATGGGCCATAATATGTATGGTTCATTACTTAGACTATCTGTGTTTGAGARCAGTAAGACAAATAAAAGAAACTTTGATTCATGGTCAGTTTTCTGTCACCACTACAAAAATGTATTTAAGATGCAGAGCTCATATTTTGTTTGAAGTTATATCACTTCCACTTTATATGCATTAAGACTGGATAACCTTGTTTTTCTTGTACTCTTCATTGGTCAGCCTGAGAGTTTATTTTAATTGGTTTGGGAYTAAATTTCACTTTTCCCAGTTATGTGCACTGAAATTTACTGCATACAAATTCCCCTAGTGTTGTCCCAGGCACTCTATTCCATCATTCATGTTAATCTCCTTTCTCAGGACTGGAACAGACAGGCCAAAATAAACACTTTTGTAGGTGATGCTAGCATTTATGTAGCCAAACAATCCTTTTTTTGGAAATAAAACCTTCCTTCTGCTTTCTGCTGAAGTTAATTCATCAAATGTCATACAGAAGCAAAGGTCAGTGTCAAGCCTTTCCAACAATGAAACAAAGCGATAGAAAGATCTGCAAAATCATTATCAAAAACTGCCCTAGTCAGCAGCAAATCTAAATCTGATAATTTAGAAGATATCAACAACAGGCCCTAGAGGTGATTAACAGTTTTGCCAAATTGATGAGTACTAACSTGTAAAGAGATAATTGATGTTGCAAGCTCATGGTCTGGAGAAGTATATGTGGGTTATTGTGGGCTTAATTCTACATTTCTCAAGAAGAAGGTATCTAAATATTCTCCACCAGGCCATTTCTTGGTGCACAGAGCAAATTTACATGCATGTTGTCCTACGCATTCCATTGCTTATCAAATAAGTTTATATCAAGCCCAGAGCTGACTTCTTGATACTTCTTGCTTTTTAATCTGTTTTTTCCAGCCTCTGCCTGACAAAACAGGGAGTTAAAATAGTTCTTGGCTAAATGCCCCAAGCAGGTTCGTAAAATTCTGTTCCTATTGATTCATTTTACTTGAGAAGCAAAATTTTGAAAAGAAGAACTCCTACAGTCCACACCATTCCACTGCCCCTATGTCTGYATCACAGTTACGCTTTAAAAGAGTTGACTGAAATTTAAGTATTGTGTATGGGGGGGTGAATTGGGCTATACTTTGGGATTTCTATCACCAGTTTAAACTCTCCCCTTGCTCAAATTCTGATCTTCAAGCTCTTCTCTTGTTTCCTCTGTCTTTCCAWTTTATTTCTCTACATTTCTTACATTGCTGCTTTCTACTTTTACTGWAGCTTTATGTATACACTATTTATGACTTTCATAGTAATTTATCCTCCTGAAGTCCTCTTTTTTTTTTCCTTGCACCTTCTTGGTTTCTACTGGTTAAACATATCACATAAACAATTCTAATTTCTCTCTTGTTCACAAATGAATACCAACRTAAATCTGACAGGCCATCTTGTTTAAGAAAACATTGCATAGATAGGTCATAAAAAAACCCAGATCTTGATGACATAACTGGAACACGGATTACTTCTGCAGTTCCTTGAGGTGGTAAAATATTAAGGGATACAAAATACTGKTTTTTGTGCAGTGTATTATTGATCGTGAGATGTCAGGAACAAGCACTTTTCAGACTCCAGATATAGCAATACGCAGAATATATATTTAGATTTGTTAAATACAAATAGCATACTGAGATGGCCTGTGGATTCAAATGCTCCATCTCCCTCAATGTTCTTTCCCTTGACTCTTGCTCTTCGCTGCCCTCAAATGCTTCATTTTGAGAGACTGTTGTTCTAGAGCATACAAAACAGGACACCTGGACCTTACAATGCATTGCTTAGAAAAACAGGGAGTGAGAAATGATAACAATGGTTTTGAAGTGAGAGAAATAATTATTCAATGCACAGTATTAATATAAAARAACCCTTTCAAATCAACTTCTGAATTTAAGTTCTTAAGTTTGCAACAGACTATACACGACATACTGTGTTGGAATGAGTAAAAATCACTCAGCAGGGATTCTCCTSCATTTATGAGCCTCCAGTCTGGCAGCATGAAGGCACAAAAACTGACTTAGACTATAACAAAGCAATCTGTTGAGAAATTAATTTGATTTTGCGTTTTCCCTTGTAAGTACAACATGCCAGTTTTCTTTCAGTTATGTCAAGCAGAAGGACAGAAAATTCCAGATACATATCTCTTTGATAAAAGGGATTCAAAGTTAGATATTTGCAGCTGATTTAGCCCCAACAAACCAAATTACAAATATAGCTTCCAAGTACTGAAATTTCTGGAGTATATTATTTGGCTTAGAAATTGAATTAGTGGGTTTTGATGTTAAAAATGCTTCCTTCCTTCATGATCATCATGTTAAATAACACAGTAATACAAACAGTATTCCTTCCTGTCTGCAAAACAGTTAAGAGAATGCAAGATAAAACAAATATTAAATTTAAAAATATAAATTAACCTGTCCAGTATAATAAAATCCATATTTATGGATTATCCATTATTTATTTTGATTACTCTAGCATACACATTCTGTTTTGTTTGTTGTTTTTTTTTGTAATATTTCTGTTGCCTTTCTTTTCCCTCAGCAAAAGAGAAAAATAAAATATAAATTGCAAGGAAGACAGCAAAGATTCCTGCATTAAGTTGAGAGATACATATGTAAAACATCACATGGAAAGGAAATCCAAACAGTTATTAAAGAAGCTGAACTGAAGATTTTGTGAGACACTCCTTGTAATTACATCTAAAACTATTCARAAAAGTTTGACTATTACTAAGGTTTAGTAGATTTGTATTATTTAATTTTTTAATAACAAAGCAGCAAAGAAATTATTCTCATGACCCTTTTCTCTCACTTAAATATTGCTGTATGCAGTACATGTACRGTCATTTTTAAATAATTTCAAAGTCAGAGACATATGCTTTTAAACATAAGCTAACTAATAACATCACACATACCCTAAGGCAAAATAAAGAAACAAGGAAAAAACCTACTTGTGAACTATATAGCACACTTCCTTCACTTTTACATAATCCCTAAACACATTTTTATCTGTTCTTAAGATCAGTCAGTGCTGTGTTATTTTCACTGAAATTGCATGTTTCTAACAGAAAAAAAAACAAACCCTCAACTCCCAAAAACCTCCAAACCAAACATAAACAATTAAAAAATCCCACCAAAATCAAAAAGCTCAAAAAACCTCAAAACCAACCAACCAAAAATATATCTAACAAAATATAATATAATAAAAAATATGAAAGTCCTGTGACACTTTTTTGTGAACAGCAAATACACTGCTAGGTGAACAATGAGAACCCACAATATGAATTTCAGTATAACAAATGATAGATTAGGGAATGAATATTTAGAAAAGATGGTTAACAAAAGAAAAAGGAAGAAGGCAGGTGGAAATTTCTCTGTGAGCTTGCTGATCACTCTGAAACAAGTTTTACTCCATTTGAAGCACAAAGTGCACAGAAATAAACCAAAATTTAAAATCTTTGTAAATCTAAGCTATACAAGCTTGGAATGGTATTCATAAAAAGTTACACTTATATAGGATTCACTATAGCTAGGCTTACGTGTTTTAGTCTACTGGCTTCTTCAAAAATAATCACAAAATTATTCTCTTGTAACTGTGTTAGGAAAAATGCTGTGTTATTTATACATGAATTCAAAACCCCAAAGAAACTGCACAACACATGGTACCCATGCCTGGTACCCACACTTTCACTATTATGTCCAGAATTGTGTTACTGAAAGCAGTTTGCAGTTTCTTCTGATGAAGAAAATATAAGAAAATATAAGAAAATATATAAGAAAGTTGTGTACTTCATACTGCCATAGACCATCATTACAGGCACCATGGGTAACCTATACTTAATGTACACCAAAGGCTGCATTAAACAAAAAGAATCAAAGAAAACAGTGGGTAGTGATCAGTTTGCTACTTTTGCATTACACAAGAGAAGATATTCTTTAAATACATGAGTAAAAGATTATTTTCAGGAAGCATTTCAGCAGAATTTTAATGGATATGTTTTAACATACTTGTCAAGGATGGCTTCTTTTTCATAAACTTTGTTAATCTGCTAAGAGGATACTAGAGGAAGAATTAAATCCCAATGCAAATAAAAAAAAAACTAGTTGAAGTTGTTGCATAATCTGTTAAAGACAGAATTAAATTGATTTATAAAGATGAGTACAACTCTCACTATCTCTTGATGGTGATTATGTTTATTTACCACCAGTTCACTTATCATAGTGGCTTATCGTGCTGATATATATATTTTTTTTAAGTCCTCTTCATATTTTATGATGTTGTGAGGCATCCCAAGAAGCCACATCAATCTGTTTCACCCTCACATGGATTCTGCACACCTGAAAGTGTTCAAGGCCAGGATGGATGCAGCTCTGAGCAAACTGATCTTGTGAAACGTGCCCTTGCTCACAGCAGAGGTGTTGGAACTGATTGATCTTTACGGTTCCTTCCAATTCAGGCCATTCTATGATTCTGTGACAATCAGAAGAAATTCTATTGGCCTAGAAAGCTAAGGGAAAACAAAGATTTGAAAAGGCATGACAGTACAAAAGAAAGCATATTTTTCATCTGTTTCTTTTTTCTTTTTAAGTTGTTTAGGAAGTAAAGTTTTTCTTAAAAAAGGACACATGATTTGTTTCAGACGAGCTTAAGTAATTGATGGACATTTGGAACTGTTGGCCAAATATTCTGTGATAGTCACAAAAGCGACTATTATTTTTTTTTTTTTCAGAATGCTCTGTAAAGTACAATAGAAAGCAACACTATACCTTTGTGCCAATTAATAGAAAGAATGAATTTTGAAAATGAGTACAGTTCTGTTAGCACTTCCTTGTCCTGCCCTGCAAAAGAAAAGAGAGCTGGTAAAGGCAAATCAGCCCTACAGAACTCATAGAGAGATTCAGATGATTAGTTTCAGTTATTGGTTTGTAATGTAGAGAATATATTATTATTCTAAGGTGATATTTAATAAAATCATGTCCACATTTTGGGAAGGAGCAAAGGGTCATTGTATTGGAGAACAAATGTATCAGTTGTGCAAACCTTGGAAAATAAACCAACCTATTTTTTAAATGCTGCTTTTGGTGTGCCAAATCAAAAAGGAGGCGGGGGGGGTGGCTCCCTTTTGAATAATCTTATAACTACTTGTGCTGTCAGTTGTTCATCATATTTTAATTAAATTATGTGTTTCACAGTATTTTGGCAATAAGCCTCAGGTCAAAAAAGGCAGCAACTTAATTCTAAATGCGGACACGGTATGGTCAAAAAAACAATCAGTCCAGCTCTTTACCTGGATGACAATGCTGAAATCTTAGTAAATTTTTTTGCATTATTTAAAGTCCAAAAATGCTGACAGCATAAAATGAAAAATTTGTCTGAATCTAAAAAGCCCCTGAACCTACAGTATCCYCTCAGACTCTTTTAGTTGATGTAATGCCTGGGAAACCACTGTCTGGCAGAATCTGAGGTCATTTCTACAACACTTCCTTGTTCCTCTGCAATAAAAAAAATCTTTATTTCCCAGCAGATTTCTCACACTTTCTAATTGACTACTGAATAGGAAAAACCCGTTGCAAAATGCTGCAAACTAAAGTGAACAGATTGAGCATGTTCTATGAAAACTAATATGTATATTGTTTTCATTCTTTCTCCTTAGGATGTACTCCTGTTAACAATTGTACGTACAAGAAAATATTTTTTAATGTACATTTAATAAATATACATGCTAAGTAGCTGTTCTGAAAAGAAAAAAAAAAATCATGTTGCTTAAGTACTCAGCTACTGTAACACTTATGATTTATAATATTTGAGATTATATTGTTTCAAAATGTAAAAGCCAGTCACATGACTCAGTATTTAGACTAGATACATTTTAAAACAAAAAAGAATGSTCTCAGGTAAGTGCATAGATGTTTTAGCATTAAGGCTGTTCATAATTTTGGTAAATGCAAAATAATACAAAAGACCTAAAACAATACAAAAGAGTTAAAACTATCAATATATAATACTGAAGCATGTTTTTCCTACAGAAGTGTAATGGCCATAAATATTAGGGTTACTTTTTTTTTTTTTTCCTGCAAATCACAGTGTAACTGCTTCATCACTTTGAGCCAGTGATTCAGTGACTAATTAATCCCTTGAAATTCCTCTGTATCCTCCTTGTATTTTATATACATGCCTTTTATATATAGAAAAATTACTTTAACATGCATTTAAATAAATATTGCTGGAAAATCAATATAAAAGCAAATGCAGAACTAGGAAGCACGTCTCTGTCAGAATAGCACTCCAATTAGCAAATTAACATCACATATGTACTTAGCATAAAAATAAGATATTTAACAGAGAGCAACCGAAAGACTTTTTGTGTACAAAGATCCAGAGTTTAGAGTTTGTTGAGTTTGATGYGTAGAAGTGAGTAATTCAATTCCCTGGCAATAACATTCATTTTCTCTCATTGTTTTAAATCTGCAACTGACATGTCAGAAGGTAAAGATAAATTGTGCATAAAATGTAGTCCAAGACTTTGATAGGTTTAGTTAAGATCTCATTTTTTTGTCAATACAAGAAGACAATTACTCTTACCTGTTTTTAATACAATTTCTTTAATTTAGGTTTTTCAAAACTATGGAGAAGGCAAACCAGTGTGAAGAATCGTAAAAAGTGTGAGTCAGAGTGGTTTATTTTTTCCTTTAATGTTTATATTTTTCCAATGAATTTTCAAGATTTAATCAAAACAGGTGCACTTTTTTTTTTTTCTGTGTATGTTTGAGACCACTCTCATTCAGTTGTCCCTGTGATGAACAAGGTAGAGAATCAGRTAGACCTTAAAAATAGTAAATTATTGCATGCATTCTGGTTTCATTCCCATAAGGTTATAGTTCAGGACATTCTTATTTGTTATATAAACTGCATAATTTTTGAGAGCTTTCTGTATCATTGCACTTTATTTGAAAACCTGACAGGAGATACATGCTGATCTGAAAGGCCAGAGTAGAAGGCTTGTAAAAAAATAAGATGGCATTCTACATAAGTGTTTAGTGGATAAATTTTACTGAGGAAAATGAACCCTATAAGTTCCTGGGTGTTAAGCAACATAAAACCTGTGTTTTATTAATTGCTTATGACAAAGAGCTCTTTTCCTCTGTTCCTCACAGTTTCCCACAGAGGGATGTCTTTAGGCTGCACAGTGCAACATGCATTCTCCAAAGAAAAATTGAAATATAGAGAAGGGGCTTGACAGCAAATGCAACCTGGGCTGTACCCATCYTCACACTAAAAAAGTAAATAAACTTTTAGACTTTTAGAGTTCCAGACACATATTTGTGTSAAATGTTTGGGTATCACATGCATTTACTCTGGACTAGAGTATGCAACAACACTCAACCCCTTCAGCATCTCWATAAAGGGGCAGGTTTCACTGTTTCCCAGTGATCGGCTGTCTTTGGCAAAGAAGCCTTTTAGGTGGCTGAACATTTACTTTAGCAGAGGATTAAAAATTGGGGTAAGAAAATATGGAATGGGACACACTTTCTCTTCAGCCATTCTAAGCAATTTTCTTTTTTATTAACTTCTCAAGTCTCCTTTTGATATTCTACAAACTCTCACTCCTCACAGAATAGTTTTCTCTTGTTTGCTGCTYATTTATTTTATTCAGCTTCTAGTCCTTTATTATACTCCTTATTACTTGTTACGTAGAGGTTCTGCCTGCACTACAGCTGCTCTCCCTTTATTTACACACCTTTATACAGTACCTACTCTTACGGAAGTGTGTTTCTTTCCTCCTGATCATTTCTCCAGTTTGCCAAAGCCATTATCAACGATATCATTGTCCTCCAATGGTGTTGAACCCTCTTCATATTAGAAACKTTTTAAACCTGTTGGACAGGCCTCTGTTTCATGTTTTATTTCATTAGTTAAWAGCCATGAGTATATATGGAAATTTGAGTCATAAAGTTTGCACTCACCTTAACAGTTCTTTCATCTAGACCCAATTTCTACAGTTTCCTTACAAGAATGCCGTCTCAAAAGAATATTAAACATCTGCTGCTTTTCTCTTTTATGCATGGCTACTTTGCATACTTATCTCTGAGGATGCTGCCTTGGAAAGAAATTAAATTGATTTGATAGATTTTGTTCATAACATAGGCATGCTAGCTAGTTACTTGTCATCTCTTTGATATCTTCTAAGAGCTTATAAACAGTTTGACTATTAGCTCAGTAACRCATTTGCACTTTCCTAACCTCAGTGATGAAAGAGATAAATTGYGAAATGTGGAGTGTTTTGAAATGAAAAATACTCTGATTTGAGATCATGCTGTTAAAAGACATTATTTTAAATTGTCATTTCTAAGGCTTATACTTACCTCAGCCATCAATACCCTGGGTAACATCTGTGCTAAAGGAGGGTTTCCTTTAATTTCTTAGGTCTCGTGTTCTAAGACCTTCCTTAGTGACAAAGGATTCCGCCTGAAAACATAAGAAGCCAGAGAAATCTAACTTGAGCAAATGCAAAACTGCCTTTAACCCAGAAAGCACTAATAATTTCTTTCCTTTACAATCACAGAATCATAGARTGGTTTGGGTTGGGAGGGACTTTCAAGATCACTGAGTTCCAACTTCCTTGCCATGGTTAGGGACACCTTCCAGTAGACCAGGCTGTTCAAATTCCCATCCATCCTGGCCTTAAACATTTTCAGGGATGGAGCATGTACAACTTCTCTATGAAACCTGTTCCAATGCCTCACCAACTGCAGAGCAAATATTTTTATCCTAATATCTAATCTACACCTACCCTTTTACCGTTTGAATCCAATTTCCTTTGTCCTATCAACACATGCTCTTGTACATAGTCTCCATCTTTCTGGTAGGCTCCCTTTAGATACTGGGAGGTCACAGTCCTCATGAGACAATTTTGACAATTTTGCCACAGTTTTCAGGAGACTGCTAATTGGGGAAAAAAAAAACCAAAAAAACAACCTCTGCAGAATCATATTTCAGTTTGAAATATTCGGGAATCTCAAGAAACTGCCAAATAGAAAGGGATCCTAATACAGTGCCAAAAAGTTGCTATTCTCCGGGAGTATTTTAAACAGACATAAAACTATTTAAAATTAATGAATGGTAGATACTCCCGACTGCAATTTCATCATCACTGAATTGGAACACAAATTTCAAATATTTTGAAAATCACAATAAATGTTAAAAAAACCTAAGTACAAAACACATTTAAAAATGCAAAAAAAAGGAAAATAATTTCAAATTTAGCAGTGACAGACAAGCAGAGGAAGCAGTCAAAGCATCAATACAATACAGTTCAGTAAAGGCAAACATGAATGTCATAGATGTAGRAAGTATAGCTAAAATAAGAAAATGGTCAGGTAGGACCTCAGTGTCACCCATTCTGCCTCCATTTTGATTTTATAACACATGAAGTATTGCATTAAATTTTTATTCACCACAAGGACAAAAAAATTGGAGAATAGCTCAGGTTTAATTCTAAGGCACTGTTCTTAACAGGCTATAAGATTGGTAGAGAAGACATGCTATATCTCATTAAAATTTGTCTTGCAATATTTATTGACTGTGGAAAAAAACTTACCCTTACAYGCAGTAAAAGCCATGACAGCTCAAGCATGCTCTTCAGAATAGTTAAAGRCTAAGACAGTATGCTGTACACATTCCTCTATTCTATTCTCCAGATCAGGCTTTGCCTCCTGATCATTGATTTAGSTTTACTTGGGATTACCATCATGGTATTGCTAAAGCAGTAAAACCTATGCCTAAACTAAAAAAAAAAATAATCAAACTGAAAAACTAAGTCGCTTTATATCTGAACAATTTACAGCAGAGTGCTGCTTAATAGCTTTTGTTTTTAAAACATACTCTAGGTCTGATTTTTACAAAGTATCCCTTTTTCCTTACAGGAGTTTCTTATAAAATTGCCAAAGATTGAGTTCAGGCTTTTATTCTTTCCACATACTGGCTTATTATTATAAAAAAATAATTAATTACAAACAGTGAAAAATACAAATGAATATTTTTTTAAGATAACAGTAGGCTGGAAGAAAAAAATGTTTGGAGGGCAATTTATTTTTTCCTTGTTCTAAAATTTTCTGTAGCTAAGCAGATAGAAATCAATTTTCTGAAAATGCTACAGCAGCTAATGAAAAGTAATGTAAAACACTGAACCTTTTTTCATCTGAGAATTGATATGAACCATTTGGCAGGTGTTGGTAGCTGCAACAAACTGTTAAGCAAATAAAAATATTATAGAAATATGTCTCCCAGTAGAATCAAGAATTAAAAAAAAAAAAATCCATATTAAAATATGTGGACACTGTAAAATCTTTATGCTTAGTCTAGTTTTTTTTCTGATTTTAAAATATAACCAAAGGGGGGAGAAAACACAACCTAAATACATTTCTAATTCTTTTTACAATGAAAATGTCAGAGGAAAATCGACATTTTGACTTTTTCTTTAAAAAACTGACAGTTTTGATGGAGTGTTTTTTCAGACAAAGAGCATGATAAATTCTTTGTGCATTCATGAATAGCTCTGACAAAGTCTGATTTTCTTTTTCTGTGAAAAAAAAAGAAAGAAAACACTCCATCTTGTCTTGTGTTTGAGATTTCTGTTGTGTTTGAGATTGCTCAYTTAAAGACTTTTGCTTTTTCCATCTGCATGTCAATTACCCAGTTATGCATATTAATATTATATATATATTCAAGGATCTAATAGATCATGATGTGAGTATCTAYTGCAATTCACTGTGTCTGATTGCTAATGTCCTCCCATTTGTGAGAAGTTAAAGAATGTGATTAACAAGTAATAAGCAAGCACATCAACAAAGTACTTCAAGAATATAAAGGATCGATGTCAAAATGACAGCAAAGCTATAATTCAGAGCATTATCTCCATCCCAATATTTGAAAAACAATAAAGGAGCAAGATCTGTTCTTTCCAATCAGAATCAGGAGGAAATAAAAATTGCGAAATCCTAAAGGAATAWCAACAAGAATATTACACTGCATGGATCCCAGCTATTTAATATATCTTCAGCTAAAATATAAGTTGAGACAACTAGGCTGAACTGGATTTACCAAAACTTACAAACCCCATAAAAGTTAGGCAAGARGAAATGTGCACATGGACATTTTTTTTCCTTGCTTGTTTGTTTCATCTGTTATGAACCCTTGGGGTGCATAAATAGTACTTCGTTTGAAGAAGTTATGTTTGAAATTGCTTTAATCATCCTCTGTCACAGGCCCCCATAGGAAAAAATGTCTCTCAGGTTTAGAGTAAACAGGAGATTAGAGCCCTAATATTCACTCTAAGGGGTAAAATCATGTAGTTTCTCCTTAATGAAAAGTTAGCAAAAGCTGTCCATAGCTAATGTGAGGAGTATAATAAAGTACYTAAACTAGAAGCAATCTGAAATAGGGCAAAGAAAAAATGAAATAAAAACAATGTGATGAAAAATCCCTAGGTCCATAAGCAGCTATATTTACTGATGAAATAGTACTCAACACAGCAGATGAAAGCAACAAACTAGACACAATGCAATTTCATTGCAGATTTAGGTACTRCTGAAGAACAATATTTGGGGCAAAAGACATTTTCTGGATCACCTRATTGCAAAAACAAAATTGCAAGGCTGGAGTGGAATGTCTTACACGCGTGTGTAGGGACACCACAACATGGAATGGCTTCAAACTGAAAGAGAGTAGGTTTGGATCAGATATTAGGAAARAGATCTTTACTGTAAGGGTGGTGAGGCACTGGAGAARGAAGATCTTTTGAGTTGCTGGTTAGAATCAACAAACGATAGCTTGAGGAAGATTCACTATTCTCACAGAGGCGTGTAAGCCTATGTCAAGATTTTAGTTTACTTAAGTTCAGCAGAGGATAAATGGGAATGGGATGTGGTGCAGCAATTTCTGCAGTCTGCTCCAAAAATCTATCCTTTCTTTTAGGGCACAAGAAGAGGAAAAAAATAAGTGCCCTAAATAATAGAGCAAAGTATCTCGTAAATTTTTTACACTGTGAGCCGGTGCATTTGGATTATCTAACTTGTCAGGTGTAGAAAACAGAGGAGCTGTAAAAAAAAATTTTAAAGTATGTCAAAAATCATTAGTATCTGATTTTCACCGAACAAATAATGACAAAAAGTGTGTGCGTTTTTCAKAACTATCTTCCTAGACACTGAATAAAGTAGGTATAAATGAAATAGATGTGAGGAGATTTCAATGATATAGATAAAAAAAAAAAAAATTAAGAAGAAATGTACATCATAGAATATAATTTTATCAGTAAGCTCCAGGGAGAGCTCTCCACTACCAAAGAATTGTTGAGAGCTGTGGTGTGTTGACTCTGTCTGCACACCAGGTGCCCACCAATACCAGTCTAACACTCCTTGGCTAAACAGCAGAAAGAAAATACAACTAAAGGCTTGTTATTTGAGATAAGGGCAGAGAGATTAATCAGAAATTACTGTCACAGTCCAAAGAGACTTGGTTTTAAGTTTTATTGTCAATCAAATCAGAATTGTATAATGAGAACTAAGAAAAAATATTTAAACCACTTTCCTTCCCTTCCACTCTTTTCCATTCCCTTCCATCCCTTCTGTTCCATTCCCTGAACTTCTCTTCCCTGAACTTCCCTGCCCTGAACTTTCTTTCCCCAAACTTTCCTGAACTGAACTTCCCTGAATTGATTTCCCCTGAACTTCCCTTCATAAAGGTAGGTGTTAGGATTTTCATGGTAGTCTTCTAACAGAAAATGCCTAAAAAAATTGGAAAGGGGATTACAATGTGTAATATTATGTATTTTGGTTCTCTCTGCAAGAGAGATGGTCTATTTTTAACTGAAACAGAAAGAGTCTTTACAAATGACATTAAAGCACTTCATTAGAATCAAATAAATCCTACTTAGCCGAGTACTGCTAAGCAAGATTGAACTTCAAATATAAATAACTCAAGGAAAAGTTTGAATGTTTTTAGATGTTTTTCCTAATTAATCCAGAATCACCAGCAAGTATTACTCAGTGTGCTCCAGAGTTAGAAATATTTGTTCCATTTTTTCAGGAAGGAGATATTTCTTATTTCTGGTAAACTATTACCAGCCCAGTCACTCCTTCTTCCCAGGCTTTGTCTTTCAGAATTTTTCCAAAAGTCAATGTAAACAYTGATTAATAGCTTTTGCACACAATTAAATCATTGATTTGCCCCCCTGAGATTGGATTGTCTGTGTTCCTTCTAGAACAAAATTATTTACATATTTGAATGTCCTCTTGGTTTTGGGACAGGATTTATGTATCTTAAATATCTYAGATTATGAATAGGCAGCATACTACAGGCCCCCTGTCTCCAAATAGTGTCRGGCAGGACTAAAAGCAACATTCTGACTTTGATCAACAACCTCAGACTCTTGACACAAAAGTATTCTTTCTATTTGTGCTGCAAATTATATATCATCGTTAGCACTTTTAGTTTGCTATGATTGTGATTCAAAGGATACAACCTGAAGTTTTCTTTGAGAAAATTTTGTATGAAAAGCTCTGGTATGTGTCTTTTTAACCTGTGTTCTGCAATACATGATTACTGGAAGTTTTTTACATATTTGACTTAGGTTTGGTGGTTTTTGTTTGTTTTGTGCCTTTAAGTAGTGGTTAGAGTGCCAAGTGGAGGAACAAATCTGGCCAGTAACAAAAGCAGCACTCCCTTTTCCCTCTTTTTCTCTTTTCCCATTTGTTTTTCTCCTTTTCTGTTTTCCCTTTTCCATTTTCCTTTTTTTTCCCCCCCTTTTGTAATGTCTAACAGTCCGTTTTTAGTGTATCTGAGCAGTTTTCACTTGTACTTTTATACCCTCCCAAAGTCAGTTTTATATCACACTATTGTCTGCAGTCTTCATTCTAGAATTTTTGCATGAGTRTTTAAGGATGAAGTGTAATTTTTAATTTTGTAGAAAATAAAATATATTATATTGAGTTGTTCACTTGTATTATCACAACTAATCTTAAACAATTAGGACTTTTGCATTCTTTTTCCCTTKGCCACCTTCATAATATTTGTCATTGATATCCTCTCTCCAGCTGCCCTCTATGCTTAGTCYCATGTGAATTCCTACTTTGGTGTAAATATATGTCACTCACACYACAAAAAAAATTGATATTGGCAGGATCACAGGTTAAAGAGATCAGAAAATCTATTCTTTGAAAAAAGTTTATTTCTAACCTTACATAATTTACTACTCTTACATAATTCCTACTCTCAGGAGAAGCTAAAAACMGTCCTGACATACCAAAAACAGACAAACAAAAAGTAGGGAACGGAATGTGCTATAGTAAATAGAATATATTAAAAACAATTTTTRTGTAACTATAATACATTGAACTAACCTGAAGAGTGATTCCATCTAATCTCATAATGAGCCTCACTGCACCATCATCTCTACTTTACTGCTATACTCCTTTGCTTTCCCATAACTGAGTCAATAATGTGCCCTAGGCAGTAACACAGGGCTGAGTTGAACTCTCTGACTTTCACTCAAAATCTCTATACAGCGGTGTCTTGGAAGAGCAGACTGCAAATTCCACTCGGTCAGAAAGGCCCTTCTCACCAGTACAGTGTGCAGTCACCAGCTGAAATGATGGAAAGTCGCTGTACTGCACCTGGTCTTCCCTGAGATGTGACAGTGTGACAATTCTCTTCTATGGTCAATCCGACACAGCYCAGTCAGGGCCTGATGAGGCTCAACATCAAGCAGCAAAGTGGAAGGTAAAAACATGTCTGCGATGCTGTTCTGAATATTCAAACTCTGGCATTCTATTATTCTGACACTGTGCATTAGTCTTGAATGTGCATTGTGAGATGATGGCAAGATATACCGTACTGATGGAAAAATTTGGAGAATCCTCCTTGCCTGTATTGAACAACCAACATGAATTTGAGATTTTTCGACTGGAAAAATTGCAATTTTAATAATTAGTAGCTATCATCATCATTGTCATCATCATCATCATCATCATCATCATCTTGGCTTACAGAGGAAGAAGAAAAATGTTTTTGGTCTCCTGCTGCTGTAAGCCAGGGAGTTGGTCACAATGTTAATACCACCATCTTGACAAACTTTGGGATACTGTCTTGTAAACATACCGATTTTACACTTGTTTTTAAAGAAAGAGCAAAGAATGGGTGAGGAYAGTTTCATCTTCAATATCTTCAGTGCTAATTACTGCAGTTTCTACTTGATTCATTGTTATTTCCACCATATGGTTGAGTTTTTCAACCTTGGATTTGTTTTATACAGTGGMTATTTAATTGCTGCTGCCTAGCCTCTGGGACTGGAAAACTTACCTTGAAGTCCATTTTATCCATTACACTTACAATAATGAAACATTAAAATTTTGAATACATAAAAAATAATCATTGATGTCTACAAAGGATCATTGAATGTCTGYTTGAGCCCCATATGTGATTTCAAATTCTATTTCATTTTAATTATGTATGAAATTACAATGAAATGAAACAGATGAAACAAGCATATAGGGGCATTACTTGCATGCTGTTTGGTATTTATTTTTTATATTTGCAGTGGATGATTAAAYCATAATAACTTAAAATGTATTTTATACTGGTGTCACATTCTTGGTGGTTGGTTACATACTCYGCTTTTTCATACAGCTGCTCTGAGCTGCTGGATAATAAGGCAGAGAAGATTCTCTAGCTTCACCAAATTATTTCTTCTGTTTAGGTGTACAGCTGAAATCCTTCAGAGAAAGTCATGAACTTCAACTTGTGATGAAAAACAAAAGCTTTTGCAAAGGCAAATGTGCATTGTTTTAAATACTAGGCTTCTGGATACAGCCCAACAATTAATTTTCATATGATTAATTTCTTAGTGAAATCAATCCATGTGACGTACATGCAGAGAAAAAAAAAAAATTATATTCATATTCCTTCGTGGATGTTCATTCATTCCCTAATGACCAGATAAACACAGAAGGATGGGGTTGCCTGTGAAAATTTCTCACAGCTCTGTTTCCTGGGACATTTGCCAGCAAGACTGTGAAGAGCAGATGACAAGTGACTCTTTGTTTAATGCACCTAACCTTGTAATTCTAGGCCTTCAGATGCCAGGAGGAGGAATCTGAATTTTTGCCTTCCTTTCCTCTTGACTGATAAATGTGTCTGGTAAAATCTCCATAAAGAAAAAAAAAAAAAAAAAGTTTTCTCATTCCAATGTGAATTCTGCAGTTTTGCTTCCAAACAAAGCATTTTATTCCCTGGATTTATTGTCATTGCAGATTTTTGGATACCACATTACCAAAGAATGTCTTTGAACCCTGAATTCTTATGCAAAACACCCACCACACGGTACAGTGTGAACCTTTCACACAGGTTGAAATGRTAAAATATTTTTTCTGAATTAAAAAGAACATTGAGTTCTCTAAAATCTAAAATAAATGTTGTATATAGGCACCAGTAATCAATCTGGATTTAAATAGCATAGCACTTCTGTGACTAATTTTATTTCGGAAATGAGAAAAATCTATCTTCTCATCTTTAAGAGTCTGTTAGGTTTGTGTGGGAAATATATGGTGACCTACCTGTGTGWGCTGATTTGCTTTTTTACCACAGTTGCTATAAAACTGAGGAAGGTTCTACTGAGACAAGAAAAGTTTATTTTTTTTGTCATTTGGAACTCAAATTTTAGCATGTTTACAGAGTAAGCATAAAGAAACATAAATATTTTTCATTTTTCATATAAGATTTAGTAATTATATGCAGATAAAGTGGATGCAATAGTTATTCATTGGGCATACACCAAATTGCTGTAGGACCCTATAGTACTCCTAGGGAGATTTTCAAGATCCCTATAGTACTCCTAGGGAGTCCATTTACTAGCATGGTATCTACAGAAATTTTATGGTGCAGAAGAAGCTCATCAATGCAAATGTGTGGCTAGCTCACACCTGCTTAAATCAGAATAGGAAAGTAAAATGGAAAATGGCTTCTTTGGAGATAAGATGGAACACAGACATTTCACAGTTCCATCTGTGGTACACAAATTCCGAATAATTGAGCTTTTAAACCCCTGCTGTGCTACTGTCTGCTGTTGGAAGTTCCCACATCTCTGCATACACCATTAAAACTTCCATTAGCAAGTTCCTACTGGAAATGATCAGGTGCTTTTTAGTCATAACATTCTTCTTTGGGGCTTTATCTGAGAATCTTTTATTACTCTGTTTCTGAATCACAGTAATTTGACCGATCTATATGTGGCAGTGTCTAAATAACAACTCCATTATTAAATTAGCAGGAACAGAATCTTTTCTAAAAGACAATGTCTCCTTTATTAATAACTTTATTACTCCAGTGTTATATAATGTTTTAATAAAAAATTAGTAAATAAAATAATAGTTAACAAATAATAGTTAATAAAATAAATAATAGTTAATATMAAAACCTGGTTGCCTGCTGTTGGTGCAGCAAGGTTGTCTCTTGCATGAAAAACAGTGTATTTACCTTAAAATAGGATGCTTAATTTTCCACCCTCATTCTGACTAAAAAAAATCTTTTCTTGTTTGTTTTTTTTTTTTCCCTTTTGTTCATATCCTCCATTCTAGGAGTAGGCAAGAGACTACTTACACTGTCATAAATTACAAAAGTTCTGACAAGAAAATATGGAATATCTGTTTTCCTCAATAATTTATGAACAACACAGTGTCCTGGCTGCAGTGAAGTCTAAGCCTTTGAGTCCAGAATCTTATGTTATGTTTATGACAATATATCCTTATTAAGTAGGCAGAGTTTTATGTCAAATGTGGTCACAGATCCTTTAAGTCATAGTGAAATCCAGTTTGGAAAGAAATGCAAAAGATATTCTTGGCCAGGYTGTTTTGGGAAAGGGAACCTAGATTAAATTACCTAGCACACTTCAACTACATCTTGAAAATGTGCAGGCGTGGCAATCTGCCATATACCTGGAGATAATGTTGCTGTTTTTGATGGTTCTCACTGTAAAAMAACTTTTTCTTACATCTGGATGACATTTCTCCCAGTGTAACATGGAAGGTTTTCCCCTTCTCTTTTSCAAATGTCCCTTCAGGAAGAGAAAGCCTGCATCCTCCTTGTGGATACCCATCAAACATTGTAATGCAATCTCCAGAGCCTTCAGAAACAAAAACCTAATTCCATCAGTCTTTCTTCATAAAGCAGTTCCTCCAGCCCTTTGGACATCTTTTTGACCCTCCTTTAATCCCTCTCCAGGCTGTCTGCATTTTTTTTTAAATTGCGCAGACAAGATCTGGGCACTACTCCAGGTGCGGCACGACAATCACAGAGTACATTGGGATGTTCCCTTCTCTTCCTGTGCCATTAATACCCCTGCAGATGTGTTTGACCTTCATTATTGCAGTGGTACTCTGCCTTGTCCACCAGGGCCATCAGAGCCCTTTCAGCAGCCACTTCTTTTGACACCTTTTGGTGGATTCTCTCTGGGTATCCATATTCCCGTGGGCTGTTTCCTGGCAAAYGTTTGCAGCTCAGTCCAACTTCCACTACCAGTGAGTGAATGTGTGTGTCATCACAGCCACTTGTTTTTGTGGTCTAGGKTCCAACAGCACTGCCAAAGCCAGGYAAAAAACATACTGAAAGAGWTTATAGCCATTCCAGTTGRGAGCTTTCCCACCAAGTTTCTATGATTACTATGGTATTCATAGCTCATGGTTTTAGTACACAGCCGCTGTTCCTTCTGTTTGTTGCCCAGATTATATGTACTGGTAAACACGCGCTTAAGGTAGCTGGAATTATGTTTCTTGCCTCTGGAAAAGKGTGGGGAGCATTCATCACTACTCTGGTAGGTTTGATTATCAACTCTTTTGCTTATAAATACACAGGTGTCTCAGCTTGGGTCCCTACACAACAAGTGCATTAATTAGAGGTAAAATATTTTAGAAAATTCTCGTGTGCACTATCTTTTCTGAAAACTGCAATTTCTGTCTAAATTAAATGCTCAGTCTTTTCTCATGTACATGGTAGCCTAAATCTTTGCTTAGAACCCTCTGTATAATGGTTGAACTTAGCCCAAACTCTTTCATATTCAATGGAGGTGAARTTGTTCCATGCCTTAAAATGGCGAGTCTTTAAAAAGTGAATTATGCGAATTGAATACGAGAATTGGAGTATTTTTACCATCTTGAGTATTAACAAGCCAAAGGAAGAATCAAATCATYATGCAAACTGTGTATACAGATTTAAAGTCTTGTTTTGCAGACATTTATTTAGGATTTACTGATCAACAAATTTGACACAAATCATGGTAAAATAAATGAAAATCAATAATTTCAATACTAAATGTAAACTAATAAGCTTTACTTTTTTTTTATAGAAGGTAATGACCCTCTAAACCCAAATATTCCTCACCTTAAGCAATTCGTAGCAGGTGTAGATTTTTTCAGGGATAATCTTTGCAATTTTGAAGTACTTGTATTTTTCACAACTATAGYATCTGAAGTTCTTGTCATTGTTTTAATTAAAATCTAAAAAAATGCTGGTGGCCTTTAGTTGCTCTTGCTTTCCTCATTTTTTATTCCCCTATTGATACATGCTTTTTATTTGTGGCATTCATTTCAGAAATATGTTTTGAGGATTTTTTTGCCTGTTTCCCACTTCAAACTGTTGAAATGGAAATTTCTTTTTTGACCAAACCACAATTTTTAATATAATGTGTTTTCTAGGTCATGATTTTCATCATAAAAACAGTAAAGTGAAATGTATATTATAAATGTTTAAGGCTCAAATTCAAGTGAACACTTGGGAAGCAAATAAAATGCTACAGGTTTGATTTTGACTTCCATATTTCTTCTGCTTTTTGAGCTGTGTTGGTTTACACATCAAAGAAAAATTTAAAGTTATTCAATTGACTCTTGTCAYGAGTTGGTTATACTTTTGCATTTTATTTCAAAGAATGCGTTCCCAATAGGGACTTAAAACCAAATCAATCATCTGAAGAGTTTCACAGCAGAAATTGAGTAAGTGACATAGGCACAAACAGATGGCACTGCACATAAGTATACGCACCTATTTTTCAGTCACGGCTGCTTTTCTTCAAGAGCAGACCCATCTTGGTAGTATCCTGGATGATTCATATGTAAAAATGGAAATGTCAACTTCCTTCAATTCTTGTAGACATCTGGATGTCTTCTCAATTGAAACATAGTGAAATTAATGCTTTTATCTAACACTAAGAGTAAAAAAATAATCAAGAGGAAGAAAGTAAAACAGCCCTGCACCAGGCTGGCYATGAACTGCCATTGATTATCCAAGTAGTTTCTTGTTATTACAACTTCAGTTGCTTAGTCACTTCAAACCGTCCAACTTTTGTCAGACTGTCTTCCTAACTTATGCAAATATTGCAAGGCTCCTTTACTAACTTCAAATGAGCTTGAAACAGATTACAACTTTTATTCCCTACCAGTTAACACAACTACAGTGTTGAGTTGGAAGAAATTTAAAAAAAAAAAAATTAAAAAGCATTTATATAAAATAAGAATAGTCTTGGTAAAGAGGGAGCCTAAAATGCATTTTGATTCCAAATGGTGTTGCARGAATTGCAACAGCATATTTGAATTCTGCCCCTTGATTACCTTGAAATATTTTCATTGACTGAGGAAAGCTGCATGAGACCAGTGGGCAAGCGTTCTGTTCAAGTATATGAACAAATTGTGTAAAACAGTATAAAACTCTAAAATTCCTTTTTTGCAACCCTAACATTTTATCTTCTAGGAGATATTTGAGAGCAGATGAACAGATGAACACCCCAAGCAAAAAACTGCTTGGGATGCAGAGGCAGCTGTCTTGAAGAAAACACCCTGCTATTTACTCCTTGTCATACAGGCTCTTGGTAAGGAGGTCTTAATGTTAAAGTGAGAGATCCAAACCTAGCAAGRAGAAAGGTTTGTTCTTGATATTCTAGATTGTGATAAAATGCAAACTGGTATGCTAAAATTGAYGCATCTAAACTCCTACCTGTATTCTTCTGGTGTTGAATCAGCTTGTTGGTTTTTAACCTGATAAAAATTTGCTCTTTTCCATCTGTTTTTCCCTTACCTGAGAGATTCATAATCTGTCACATGAGGGAGTGTATTAGTTTTAGTGAGACAAGCAGCATTATCATTTAAGGGAACACATATACAGAACCTTACAGAATAAAGGGCAGTAGAGGGGCATCAGCACTTCAGGAGAAAAGGAGCAGCCAGACTTTGAATCAATCCCTTCTTTTCTCAAGGGCAGTTTTTATTTTGCTTGCATCAGTGATCTGTTTTGTAACTCAGCCTCAAAAAGAGGAATAGACAAAACTAAAGGAAGATGTGTTACAGTACTGGAAATGGATGTCTTAGTTTACAGTTCTCCCAGGACAGCTTTGCTGTTGAGTGAAGGTGTACAACACTTGCAATCAGCTTAGGTATTCCAGCTGGAAAGGTGTTAGAGTGAAAATACTGATGACAAAGTGATCTTTTTGAGATCTTCAGGAACTTAAGAGTTCTTTGCTACTCTTCTGTGGTTGGCTTGGACTATTCAAGGCTCTTGGTGTAAATTATGTATGCTTACCTCTGAAACTCATAAAAAAAAGACAAATTGTAGCAGAATGTAGAGACATTACTGGACCTGAAGGGAGGTGTGTGTTTGTAGTTTTCCATTGCGGCTCAGGCCATTTTCTACAGATAAATGGTTAAATGCAATGGGAGTTGGGACCACAAATTCTTTCATTCAGTCTTAGAAAAGAACACAAACAGATTAACTAATTTGGAATTARCTTATCAATTCCCATGGTAATTACAATTTCAAAAGCTAAAAGCCAATGGGGAAATCTAATTGAAAAACTAACAAAAGACAAGGAACACTTTCAGCTTAACTATCTTTTCTATATCTAAAAGTCAGGTGTAAGACTTTGAGCWAGCTGCAGGTGATAAAATTAAATGCAACAAGAAGGACACAATAGGAAAATGCCATGATTATGTAAGAACAAAATTCATTTTTAGTATCTTCGCAGTTTACTCCCTTAAATTTTAAAATAAGAATGTATTTTGTTAAATGTTCTGAAACATTCTTTTAATCTATTTCTTGATGCTCTAAAAGTCCTTTYAGAACACAAAGTAACAATTATCAGTTAGTTTTGATTTTTGTCTGAAAATGAGAAGTGTGTTGGATCATTACTATTGAAACTTAGTGTGAATATAATTATATGGTAAATCAAAAGATATTCAGAAACAGCTGGAAAAAGAGTCAATTATTCACATTTCTTTTGATGTTTTCAAAATTGTCAGGCTTTTATTTGATGCAGTCTTAAAACAAAATAATTTTGAACAACAATTCCTTTAAAGTACTACATTTCAAAGATCCTTTATTTTTTTAAGAAATGCTTTTTTTTAGATTTTTACTTTTTTTTTTTTTTTTTTTTTCACTGGTTTTTAATATAATGATCCGTGAAAACTTTGTTGGTGGGGAAAATAATTTACAGCCAGTTTATGGATACAGTCTTCTTCATTCAGTTTTGCTACTGCACTTGCAGAACTAAAGGTTGTCCTTAGGGATAGGCAAGATTTGGGTTAATGTTTCATTCCTTTTATTTTCTTAATTGTCACTCATAGATATTTTTCTGAAACTTGTGTCAAAGCCTAATATTGCAATAAAAACMTTGCAAATTTCTTCCTACCTGATTCTTCCTTATCAATAATCTGCTTTTCCCATGACCATAAATATCTTGAGAATAATCACAGGGTGCTTCTGAAAATATTTTTTCTGAGCTTATAAAGAGAAAAGCATTTTTGTTAAGCAGACTGAAAACCTCTGAAACAAATTATTCAGAAAAGCAGTSACTTCAATCTCTTAAAATTCAGTCTATTAAAATTCAACAAAACACATTTAACATGTTTTGATCATAAACAGTAGCAATGTGGGAGACATACCTTTGCTCAGTTTTTCTGATTTTTAAAAGAGTCTCTTCTTGCTGTTCTAGTTTTTCAATTAGAGAGACTAGAGGTCTTGAGAATTCATGAATAAAGCAGTTGTAAGATCTTTCACCTGTGGCAAGGTAACTTTTTAAGGGCTTCTGTGTTTGATATCCKCTCTGATGCCTCCATCAATGCAACATAAGAGGACCTGAAAGAAAAAGGAGGCTTTTTTTGGTCAGTAGCAAACCACAGTCTTAGCCTGTGTTCTTGGAAAACTAGAAAAGAAGGAACGAAGAAATAAGATAAATAACAATGTCCRTATTCTCTGAAAGAGATATTCCTGTATCTTTTACATGTTTAAGCAGAAATTCAGAAAAAGCATTGAACTGATCTGTGGTACAGAGCCAATGTGTCCAGTATTAGTTCTGTGGTCATTCTGGGTATTGGTTCCTCTGTCTCTAAAAAGAGAGTCAGTATCCTGAATAAGTATGCAATTAAAGCAAAAGAAAAAAAGGTCCAGAAATCAGTATAAATCAGTATCAGCCTATTCTTAAACTGYGAAACTTAATTCTAGAGAAAGATCTGTATGCAGATTATCTCACAGACCACGTCCTGTCCTCCTTTGTGTTGCCTTGTGGAGAAGATTTTTTCTTTACAGTGGTGTGACTTTTAGAAGGCATCAGTGGCTTGTTAGTATGACCCAAAACATAAATGGAAGTACATCAGAACTATAGATTCCTAAAAGAAAGGAGTATGGAATCAAAAGAGTTTGCATTGGAAGTGACCTTTGAAGGTCATTAGTCCAAACACCTTGCCATGGGCAGGGACTTTTAATTAGAGCCCTGTACAACCTGACCTGGGATGTTCACAGGGACAAGGCATCTGCTACCTCTATGGCTATCCTGTTCAGAATT